>NC_139217.1:94244068-94740102 GCF_055691185.1 Crinia signifera | reverse complement strand
AAGTGTGCCCTAGGGCTGCCATAACAAGTTGTTTACACAGTGCAGTCACCGCACAGGTACAGTCACCGCACAGGAGCGCCCCGTGGAATCAAGTACTGCAGCCACAACACCGTACAGCAGAATGAAATGACCTTCAGAATGGCGGATGGAAAGCTGGATGATTACATAGACAGAAGTTTTCATCTCTGCAGAACAGCCTGTTGCACTGCAACACTCCATTTGTACTACATTTCCCTGCAATATATTTCAATGCTGCTTTTTATTCTCCCAGCTTGGCATTTTTGATCCTTTGCATTGAATCACCAAATAGGTGCCGCAACCTGCAGGCATTTTTACTAAAATTCAAGAGCTGACAGCATGTGTGCTGGTTTGAAATACAGAAAGTAGAGAATTCCTTTACAGATGTACTATAGCAGAGCTTGTACAATACATATTCAGTAGGACATTCACAGGATCACTCAATAGATATACTGCAGTCGACATACTCAATCAAAATGAAAGTGATATTATCCCAGGGAAATATGGATGAACATTTAGTGGGCATTGGATCTTCCAGCTATATTAGGTTATGCCCGGACCACTAGAACTACAGCTGTAAGAGAATTGCTTCTGGAGTCATCAAACCAATATTCGCTGTTCTGCTCTGTCAGCAACCCTGCTGCCTTCAGCTGACATCTGGAGAATAGCTGGTAATCTTGATATCTGTAGATAGGGGCAGTAGGCCAGCAATCACATTGGGGCGGACTGGCGTGTATATCATACTTTAGAAAAATAATTTCCCAGAGATTATCTCATGCTGTATACACATACACACTACAGGGCAGGCGTTTTACAACACCTAAACAATTCATCTGTGAATAGCTTGGAATGGTACAAAGGGAAGCGGTAAACTGACAGACGTTAAATAGAAAGAGAAAAAGAAAAAAGTTTAGCTATGCATAACCTGAAAGTTTGAAAAAGGGAACAATGGGCCTTATTCTAGTTCACTCTTTCTGACAAAATCCTTCTTAGATGGACAAAACCATGTGCACTGCAGGGGGGGGGGGGGGGGCAGATGTAAAATGTGCCAAGATAATTAGATTTGGGTGAGTTGTTTTGTTTCTGTGCAGGGTAAATACTGACTGCTTTATTTTTACACTGCAATATAGATCTCACTTTGAAGTAAAACCCCACCCAAATCTAATTATAGAGATACATTGGGTCAACCACTGAAGGTCGTCGGGCCTTAGATCGACACATGAATAGGTCGACATGCCTAAGGTTGACAGGGTCAAAAGGTCGACAAATGCTTTAGGTCATCATTGGGAAGGTTGACAGTCAAAATGTCGACATGGGTTTTTTACAGCTTTTTCCCAGATGTCGACATGGACACCGTATCATTGCACCGTGTCCCCTCACATGGCTCCACTTTCATTCTGTAATTGTGACGTGCCGACCTGAAAAGGGGGCAGAGCCGCGGGGCGGATGGGGTGTGCATCACGGGGACCAGAGATGCTTTAAAAGATGGAAACGATGGATGCCGGAGAATGCCATATATGCTGGGAGACACCTGAGGACCAGGTGAGTATGAACAAAATCCAGAATAATCCCCTATACGAAATGCTCCTGGTCCCAAGCATTTCGGATAAGGTATACTCAAGCTGTACTTCTGTATTGCATCCTAAAAATAAGAGACAGAGGCCCTTATTCTAGTTGACTCGGACGGATGCGTATTTCGGACAGGAACCGAGTGTTCTTAGCCCCACCTACTGTACGGATCACTCACTCCATCTGAATATAATTAAAACGCAGAGCGAACGGACCGCGAGTGGATGTTTCATGTGAACACCTCCTCCATCTGTGGGAACCTCCCCCATCCTCCGATGGTCACCGACCATCGAATGATGGACTGAGTGGTCAGACAGCACGAGTGCCCCAGACCACTCGGACATGTTTCTGTATGAAAGCAGGGATATGGGCGGGCAGCTGACATCCGTCTATGTCAGCTGTCCGCCCCCAACATGTGCGTCACGGCCGCATTACCATACGTACGCCCAGCATTTTCATGGGAACGGCCATGAAACGCGGGGTGTACACATATAGTAATGAGCCCAAACAGCCCTTCACGCCCCTCTCCACCCCCTGCTCGGATGGTTCCGTACGATCATTTTCTGCACAGACCTCACGCCATGTTCGTACGTATGAGACATTTGCACATGCGCAGATACGCCTCCGCACATGCGCAAACACCAACCATCGGCTGTCCGTCCATATTCGGAGCCATCCGACTCAATCAGAATAAGGGCCAGAATCTGATTGGTTGCTATGGGCAACATCGCCTCTTTCATTTTAAGAAGCTTTCCCTAGCCACGTTTCCCTAGCTTTTTCCTAGTCACGTCTGCGTTTATTCTTGTACGTCTGCGTTTTTTGTAGCACACCTATTAAATGCCGGTTACCACCCCCAGACATCGGCTTCCTGTCAATCACCTTGCAAATGTCTAGCAAAGAAAAAAAGTAGCAGGATTTATTTGTTGGATGGCATCACACATGCGCATTGTGGCCCAGAGGCATGTTCAGTAAATCAGTCATCTGCATTTGCATAATCAACCCCTCGTAGATGGGGAGAAATCATTAGAATGATTTCCCAAGAGCTCGAAGTCCAGAGACACGGGCGCCCTCTGCGAGGCCAGAGCGGGCAGTTGATATCCGGTGATGTCAGCTGCCCACCCCCTGCACCTGCGCCACGGCTTCATTACCATGAGAATGTTCAGAATTCTCATTGGAACGCCCATGTAATGCTGGCGAACACCCTGCGAACAGCATGTCCACAGCATCTATTCCTGCAGCCAGAAGGGCTGGGGGAATGCCCCCACAGCGACAGAAAAGGGTCCGTGGCCTCACGGGGGGGAGCCGTGTGTATAGGCCATGCCCCTTCTGTTAGGCCATGCCCCCAAAATTTCCAGCACGCCTTTGACGCGCATGCTAGTGTCCCGGGTCCTCCGGAGTAAAAGTTGGGAGGTATGCATATTGGTAAATAAACATATTAAACAATCTAAAATACCCCCACACTTCTCATGATTCCTCTGCTATTCCTCCCCCCGCTCCTGCACTCACACAGCATACTTAGGCAGAAGTAGGCACATCCAGACCTGCTTAAGCTCTGCTTTCATCTGGGGAAAAGACCAGCTGCAGAAAAAGCAGCTACACTGCCACCCACTAATGTCATTCAAGTGGGGCCCGCAAAATACCAGTCAGGGCCACTGCTTCAGGCACGTGGCTCCCACGGGTCTAGTTGCAGATGGCGACAGCTGCCCTCTTGCTACTTCACTGATTAGATGGGACTGTATGTAGAGGATAAAAGACTTATTTTAAGTGCAATAGGGAAAACAAACTTTTCAAAATGAAAACAACTAGAGAAAACATATTTGTTTGTGGTTGTAATTGGAATTCCCAGTGAAATTCCTTCCAGCATTTTCCGTGTATCAAACACATAAATTGGGGACAAAAATCAAAAGTGCCACTAACTATAAAGAAAAATATTGCGCTGATAGATTTCAATAAAATGTAGATAAAGCTTTTGATATGTTTGTGATGTTTAAAGGTGAGAATTTTACTCAGCAAGCCAAAAATGGATGAAAACGTCAAAGATAACTTAATAGACCATCTGCCTCACTTCTAATGAGGCTGGTAACCGTCATTGTTTACAGCTAAGCACCAGGGGTCATATGTATTTGCTGTAATGAAGAAATACGCAATGTGCCATTATTAGATCTGCAGAAAGCAACATTTCTATTCAGGATAATTATATGCACTATGCAATAAATATATTGCTAAATACAGTATATATATTTCTGCACCTGTGTTAACATTCAGGGCCAGATGTACAAAGTATGGTGGCCAATCCTGGGTTTGGCAGGATCCCGGGATTTGGCCCCAAAATCGCCGGGAATTCAATCCCAGGATTGCAGTCTCCAATCCCAGGATTTCACGATTAACCCGCGCATGCGCAGTCTAATGCCAGGCAGCATCTGAGCACTCGCTCAAACTCTGCCCGGCTGTCCCACCCGGCGCGCAGCTCTGCACAGTATGACGTGATGCTAAAGGTCATGCTGCGCAGGGTGGTGCACAGGGCTTCTGCAGATTCCATGCGGTCTGTTTGTCGACATGGAATCTGCTAAAACAACCCTCCATAAAATGGCTGCTGCCTTGGGGGAAACAGATTCTAGCTGTCTTCTTGGACCTCTGTGAGCATGGAGCACCCTGGCAATGAGCATGTAATCCCCTAGTAATAAGCATGTAACCCCTGGCAACGAGCAAGAAACCCCTGGCAATGAGCATGTAACACCTGGCAACGACCAAAAACCCCTGGTAATGAGCATGAGGTAAAAAAATATTATAATTCATGTATGGGGGTGGGGTCGCCAGAAACGTTTTTTGTTTTTAATTTTTTGGGGGGGGGGGTTGGGCAAAATTTCATGGCAAAATTGACAATATTAATATGCTGAATCAGCATTTGGAATCCTGGAATCCACATCCGGTTAATGCCTTTTAATATGATTTATTCCTGGTGCCTTTCTGTTCTGATGTTTGGGGCCATTAATTCCCCTTCAATCTATTGACTTTTTCTGGAGATTATTGAATAACCACTAAACAATTGTTCCAACTGATCATCAGTGATTTGATCTGTTCTTCATAAGGGAGTTCTAGTCAAAAAATTGCAGACATCCCATCCAAGACGGTTGCCTTGTGTGAACTTGTTCTGTACCAATCTGCTTTCAATTTCCCCTGATGAAGTCAAGCTATTGACAAAACACGTTGGGCCATCAACATCTTTTGGAAGACACAATTAATAAAAATTGTTTTACGTTTTATCATATATTGAATTGTATTTTGTATTTATTGAAAGATTACACTTCTTTGTATCATGGTAATATAGGCGCATTCTGATCTTTTCCTTTTTTTTATCTCTACACACCTGGGTCCCTTCTAACAGGGGATCCCTCAGAGGTGCTGCCATAAGTTTTTTTGAAGCTCGGTTGAGGTACACTGTATCTGATATATATATATATATATATATATATATATATATATATATATATATATATATATATATATATATATATATATATAAATGGGTCCGGTTCCTCCAAAGAATAAGAGAGGTCTATCAGTTACTGCGTAGTTATATTACAGTATTACAATATCTTCAGTATCGAACAAGTAGTGCGATCATATTTGGTTAATATTATTTGTTAATGGTTTGTTTGTAAAGTTAAACAAGACCAGGTTGAGTTTGCCTTTTAAATTATTGCCACTCTAAATCTACAGTATGGGCTAAATCTCCAGGCTGAAGCTGGATCCTGCAACTTGAAGGCTATTACATATGGGCCTTGATTTCTGTTATAAATAATGCTTTGTTGTTAAGGTTGCAATATTTATATCTGTTTGTTAAATAAAGAAGAACAGTTAAAGATCTGCTTGATATTTTTGAACTAAAATATTTTTTCAGCTTTTTATTCATTTATCGATGATCCCTATATATGTATAAAAAGTAGAAGCAGCAGTGTCTATTGATTTGCTATTTAAGTACACCTCCAGTGGAATGACCTCATAATCCCATAAAGCATTCCTCCTATGGTTAAAAGGTCATTTCACACTTGGATATGTGAAAAATAATCTAAAATGCTTAAGAAGTCATTAATTATTTTGTTAGCATGTTCAATTAGGGTAAAGGAGATGAAGGACTTTATTTATTTTTTACCAAATCTAATTTTATTGAGAAGATCACTTGCATGATGAAGAGCTTTATTTTTGTATACATAAAGGTCTATTAAATATATATGCCTGCCTTGTAGGATAAACTTTAATGCACTTTGTGATCAGTCTTATGATAGCAGTTATATAAAGTGATATGCATTCTTCCAGGAGTTCCTGCATTATATGGAAATTCTTGCCATACTGTAGGTATACTATTTTGTAACATACCAATAAAAGTAAAGCAGTGAGACATTATATCACAACATGAATTCTGAGCCTGATAAATAGGCCCCAGATGGTCAAGCATGGATAAATGTTGTGTTGCTTTATTCACACTGCAGAGGTTTAAAATAGATTTTCACCTTATTTCCTTACAAGTGAATTAGAAAGAGAGGACTCTTGCTAATAGCCAAGAGGCACTAACTTCTGAAGAACACCAATCTCATGTAGCAGTTGGGTGTGGTATGGCGCTCTGACAGGGGGGATCCCAGCGGTCAGTATCACAACGTCAGAATCTCGACTGCTGGTGCTCCGACAGGGGGGCAAGCGCAAAGAAGCTCCTTGCAGGCTCGCTGCACTTGCCACAAGGGAGCATTGCCCCTGTGAGTCGAGATCCCCCTGTCGGAGCACCGGCAGTCGGGATTCCGACATCGGGATACTGACTGTCAGGATCTCCCCTGTCTGAGCGTCATCCGGCACCCGTAACAGTCACTTATCACTGTTCCTGCCTCCCTGCATCTCCTTCCTTGTAGTGCTGATATAATGATTATATCATCTATCTTTAGAAGTGTGGATTATTTTAGTAATCTAAAGGCCCATACACACTAGAAAATTATCTTTCCAATCTCGCTGGTTGGAATGAAAATCTGGAAATTTATGGGGAGCAAATGACAATTGACCATTTGCTCCTAAACATGGAAAACAGACACAAATTGGTCCTACAGACAAATTGGTCATACACATTAGAAGATATGAAAGACAAAACATATTGGTGAACAATTTCCCTTGAGCTGATCATGAAAGATATTGTGTATCCACACTGAACCCTGGGTGCAAACGGCATGGGCAATATTGGCAGATTGATCTGCATGTCCGGAAGATGTCAATATCTTTAACAATGAGCCTGGGGGTGCATTGTTAAAGATATTAGGCATACACACTAGAAGATATTGCTATTAATATCTTTCAGAAGCCCCTTTCTGAACAAGATTGAAAAATGAGCTTCTAGTGTGTATGGGCCTTAAGATAACTTTTTTTAATTTAATGAATCTATCAAATTCTTTCTTTGTATCTGTATATGAGATTGTCACTTGGGGATAAATGTACTAAAGCTTCTCAAAAGGGGAGTCCATTCTGAATCCACCTCAACTAATATTTCAGACACTGCTTGTTACTGTGCATGACTTTAAGCATTGTTCTCAAGTTCCAAAAAAGTTTTTGTTTTTGCATCTTAATAAATGGCACAATTGCTCCAGTTGTGCCATTAACATGGATATATTTATGATGTCTCCTGCATTATAGTCTTGTTTGATAGAACATTAACCTAAGTTAGTGGTAGTAATGTGAACATGGGGGTAGGGATACCGGGAAGGTCTACTCCTTGGCTGGTCCCTTGCCCGATTCTGCAGGACTAGCTGAAGGTTAGACCTGCTGAAGGTTAGCCCTGGCTGACAGTGCCAGTGCCAGCTGCCACACTTAAACCACCAATCAAATTTTTAGCTGTGCTGTGCGGTGTGCCATGCCCTTCTTCTCCCAGGTCTATTGGAAGTAATCTAATTGAACTATGTTTAGAATATGAACACAAAGTGCATGAGTTTTAATTGCCATCTAATCTCTAATACAGCATTGCCTCTTATCTCAATGCCATCTCAATTGAAGACACATTTTTGAATGCTAGAATATTACAGTATCTCTCAGTGGGGCAGATGTATTAAGCCTTAAAAAGTCCAGCCAATCACTTCCTAATTGCCATGTTACAGGCTGTGTTTGAAAAAAGTCAGTAAGGAGCTGATTGGCTGGACTTTTATCTCTCTTTATCACTCTTGCATTTATCTCTTGTTTAGGCTTAATACATCTGCCCCAGTATATGCTCATTTAGCATTTATTTTTTTAATGTTTTTTTTTTGTAAATTGTATTTTATTATATTATTTGTATCTCATTTTTACTATTTTAAATTGCGTGGGGATATCCTATTTATATTATTTGATTTATTTTTCATATGGGAACCACCAGCTTTGTGACTCACTAGCGCAGTTCAATTTCTATGTCTGTTTCTATTTGTCCTTTTTTCTGGGTGTCGGGATCCCGACAGTCATTAGCCCGACGTCGGGATCCTGACTGGTCGGACCCACACAGCATGGTGAGCTCAACTAAGCCCCTTGCAGGCACGGTGGCTCGCTATGCGAGACACCTATTCTATTCTCCCTCTGTGAGGGTCGTGGACCCCCACGAGGGAAAATAGCCGACGGACGTCTGGAACCCGACTGTCGGTGTTTTGACAGTCGGGATCCCGACGTCGGGTAAATGCCTGTCGGGACCCAGTCCAGCACCCTTTTTTCTGAGCCCTTACTATTTTAATTGTAACAATGATAATGGATTTTTAGAAACCTGGTTAGATAATTGTTTATAGTGCCAAGTGTTTTCTGTTTTCTACTACTATTAAAAGCCTGCCCCTCTGCTCTGCACTACTACTACTCCAGGCCTGCCACCCCCCTCCCTACTCTGCTCTTCTACTCCCAGATTATGCCCCCCCCCCCCAGTGGCGTAACTATAAATTTTGCTCCCCCCAGCCAAAATATTTTCAGGCGCCCCCCCACATACTGTCCCTTATACATTAGGCAATACATCTTAGTGTCACTTATACTATATGATACACACTGTAATTCCACTCACACTATACACCCCACACCATAATGTACCTTACACTCTACACTCTATGGTTAGGGTTATAGGATGTGATGTGCATGTATGGTTAGGGTTATAGGTTGCGGGGTGTGTGTATGGTTAGTGTTATAGGCTGCGGGGTGTGTGTATGGTTAGTGTTATAGGCTGCGGTGTGTGTGTGTGTATGGTTAGGGTTATAGGCTGCGGTGTGTGTGTGTGTGTATGGTTAGGGTTATAGGCTGCGGTGTGTGTGTGTAAGGTTAGGGTTGTGGGATGCGTGGTGTGCATGTATGGTTAGTGTTATAGGCTGTGGTGTGTGTATGGTTAGTGTTATAGGCTGCGGTGTGTGTGTGTGTGTGGTTAGGGTTATAGGCTGCAGTGTGTGTGTGTATGGTTAGTGTTATAGGCTGTGGGGTATATGCATGTATGGTTAGGGTTATAGGCTGCAGTGTGTGTGTGTATGGTTAGGGTTATAGGCTGCGGTGTGTGTGTGTGTATGGTTAGGGTTATAGGCTGCGGTGTGTGTGTGTGTATGGTTAGGGTTATAGGCTGCAGTGTGTGTGTGTATGGTTAGGGTTATAGGCTGCGGTGTATGTGTGTATGGTTAGGGTTATAGGTTGCGGGGTGTGTGTATGGTTAGTGTCAGTGGTCGAAGTGGAAATTTTGAAGTGGGGGTATGGAAAAGTAAAGAGTGAATATAGTGCGCACCTTCGGACACCCCCCTGTCCATCAACGTCCCCTGCCAGACTGCCCCGTTGTACAGGGGTATTACAAAAGCACAATATGTGCTGCTGAGTGATCAGAGAGCATCCTGAGGGTGAAAAAAAACTTTTTTTTTTTATCTTCAGATTGAAGTGGGGGTATGCCATACCCCCGTATACCGCCCCACTTCGACCACTGGTTAGTGTTATAGGCTGCGGGGTGTGTGTATGGTTAGTGTTATAGGCTGCGGTGTGTGTGTGTATGGTTAGGGTTATAGGCTGCGGTGTGTGTGTGTATGGTTAGGGTTATAGGCTGCGGTGTGTGTGTGCGTAAGGTTAGGGTTGTGGGATGCGTGGTGTGCATGTATGGTTAGTGTTATAGGCTGTGGTGTGTGTATGGTTAGGGTTATAGGCTGCAGTGTGTGTGTGTATGGTTAGTGTTATAGGCTGTGGGGTATATGCATGTATGGTTAGGGTTATAGGCTGCAGTGTGTGTGTGTATGGTTAGGGTTATAGGCTGCGGTGTGTGTGTGTGTGTGTGTGTGTATGGTTAGGGTTATAGGCTGCGGTGTGTGTGTATGGTTAGGGTTATAGGCTGCAGTGTGTGTGTGTGTATGGTTAGGGTTATAGGCTGCGGTGTATGTGTGTATGGTTAGGGTTATAGGCTGCGGTGTGTGTGTGTGTATGGTTAGTGTTATAGGCTGCGGTGTGTGTGTGTATGGTTAGGGTTATAGGCTGCAGTGTGTGAGTGTATGGTTAGGGTTATAGGCTGCGGTGTGTGTGTATGGTTAGGGTTATAGGCTGCGGTGTGTGTGTGTATGGTTAGGGTTATAGGCTGCGGTGTGTGTGTATGGTTAGGGTTATAGGCTGCGGTGTGTGTGTATGGTTAGTGTTATAGGCTGCGGGGTGTGTGTGTATGGTTAGGGTTATAGGCTGCGGTGTGTGTATGGTTAGAGTTATAGGCTGCGGTGTGTGTGTGTGTATAGTTAGTGTTATAGGCTGCGGTGTGTGTGTGCATGGTTAGGGTTATAGGCTGCGGTGTATGTGTGTATGGTTAGGGTTATAGGCTGCGGTGTGTGTGTGTATATGTATGGTTAGTGTTATAGGCTGCGGGGTGTGTGTGTATGGTTAGGGTTATAGGCTGCAGTGTGTGAGTGTATGGTTAGGGTTATAGGCTGCGGTGTGTGTGTGTATGGTTAGGGTTATAGGCTGCGGTGTGTGTGTGTGTGTGTATGGTTAGTGTTATAGGCTGCGGTGTGTGTGTGTGTATGGTTAGGGTGATATGCTGTGGTGTGTGTGTATGGTTAGGGTTATAGGCTACAGGGGGGGTAGGTGTACACACTCACATGCAAACTTGCTGCAGGTGTATTGGTGCAGTTATTATACTTATCTGCTCCTGCAGAGGTCTCTCTGCTGGCTTGAAGCAGGAGGGTTCTATTAGGTAGGCAGGCAATGAAATAGCGCTGCAGGCGCTATGTGGAGACACCGTAGGGCGGAGAGTGACAGCTCCCCCAGCTTAATGTTACAGCGGGCTCCGTCTCCTCAGCTCCCCCGGCATATGACACAGCGCGAAATCTGTCTCCTCAGAGCGGCTGCACATACAGTATAGCGCCGGGGCTCTTCTCACTCACTACAGGAGGGACGCTGATACTAGGTACACAGCGCGGGCACAGCACACTACAGCGCTGGGACCCCCCACAAGCAGCGTTACAATTGGCTGGTAATGGAGCGCTGAGGGGCTAACTGCGCTGTCACTCAGAGATGTGACAGCGCAGGACCGCCTATACCTGAGGATGGTGGCTGCAGGGGTCAAACAGCCTGCGGGCTGCTGCTGGGGTTGCCATGGAGAAGGTTGCCGAGCACACCTCTCCAAAACCCAGTAACAGTTCATACATTATCCATACACTATCCACCCCACTTTTGTTATTGTGGAAGCCAGTGTGGTTTTAATTTTGTCCTATGGGGGCCAATGTATTTTATTTCTTGCTGTGGGTGCCAATGTGCTTTTTATTTCTGCAGGGGCCTAAGTGTTTGTTTTTTGTCTTTGCATGCATGTGACTTGCACCACCCAGATGGATGATGCTGCTATGGGCTGCTATGCTAGGTGCACTGTTTCACTGGTGCAACTGATGATAGATTATATAAAAGAACAAAGCATGATTGCAGTGTTAATAGACACCAACAGTGGACATCATAATCCATTCAGATGCATGGACATACACCCTGGGAGTGCATTGTAGCTGTATGAGTATGAGGTTTCAGGCACAAGTGCAGTAAAAGATGCAAGGAGGCTGCTACTGAGTCCAGCTTAGTCAGAATCAGGCCATATGAACAGACTCTGCACCAGGGCCGTCGACAGGGGGGTGCCCTGGGTACAGCTGTCCCGGGCCCCGGCCTCTGGAGGGGCACAGGCAGCTGCCCACAGCTCCCCGCACCCGCACACAGCCTTTCCCCACACCCACACACAGTCTCCCTCCGCGCCGGGGAAGCGGTCATCTATTAGAATGAACTTAGGTCTACAGTCATTAGGTCGACCCCACTAGGTCGACTGGCAGGAAGGTCGACCTGACTTAAGGTCGACATAGGCCAGGTCGATATGACTTACGGTCGAATTTGCATAAAGGTCGACATGAGGAAGGTCGACTGGTCATAAGGTCGACATGAGTTTTTTCACTGTATTTTGAGCCGACATGTGCCGACAGGCGGTATTTCATGCCCTACCATCCACTAGGGCGTGGAGAAGGTTATTAAAGCTGTGGCGAGCTAAGCGAGCCACCGTGCCTGATGCATTGCGAGCGAAGCGAGCGCTGCGAGGGTCCGATTCTCATTGCCAACTGTGTCCATGTCGACTGTGTCGACATTCAGATAAAAAAACAGTGAAAACCCCACGTCGACCTTATGACCAGTCGACCTTCCTCATGTCGACCTTTATGCAAATTCGACCTTAAGTCATGTCGACCTTGGCCCATGTCGACCTTAAATCAGGTCGACCTTCCAGCCAGTCTACCTAATGGGGTCGACCTAATGACTGTAGACCTAAGTTCATTCTGACAGATGTACCGATTCCCCGAGCCGGCACCGGCGCCAGTCACACACAATACACAGTGCAGCCTGCAGAGTGCCGAGCCTAGAACACAGAGGGGCTCGGCACTCTGCAGGCTGCACTGTGCAGTGTGCGCTCCGGACCGTGGAGGCTCAAGGATCCGGAGGACGTTGCCGCGGGTGATGGTAAGTAATCGTAATGTGGACGGGGTAGGGGGAGGCAGGGTGCGAGCAGGTGGGGGCAGGCGGGGGGGGGTTTGGAGATATGGCGCTGTGCTGCTGGGGGCCCGGACTGTAGGTCTGTCCCGGGCCCCAACATTTCTAGAGGCGGCCCTGGTGAGGGGGGGGGGGGGTGCGTAAAACATCATTGTATGTCATACAATGATATTATTGTATAGCTAATGTAATGGCATCGCACACCCTATAAAATCACATGCGATTGCATGCGATTTTGCGAGAGGTGTGATGCGATGTGATCCCCTGGGGCACACAGAGCAGTGAATAAATTACATGAAAAAATCGCATCACATCGCACGGCACTAAAATGGCCCATGCGATGCAATGCGATTTCCCTACGTAGAAAATCTGGGCGCCGTTCTAGGAAACAAGTACCAAAAGCACTTTGGCCCTTATTCTGATCTGTGCGGATATTCCCGCATTCTTACGGAGCGGTCCGCACGCCACGGTGTTTTGCCGCATGCGGCCGTCGTCCGTAGAAACGCCCACGTGTCCTCCGCATTCGGACGGACTCACTCTTTAAGAACAGGGCGTGTTTACGGACGACATACAAACCATGCGTGTGCGGGAGAAACACTCCGATTCTGCACGGTATTACCGAGTATTACAGAGTATGCTCGGAAATACCGCATCCAAACGGGAGGCAAGCGGTGCTACCGCCCGTAAGCGGAGTATTTACGCCAAAAAACTCACTATGAAGTATCTTCTGCAATACATCACATGACCCACTTATTCAATTACCTATCCTCATAAAAAAATGCTTATTTGGAATTGGAATCAATTAGATTCCAATATATCCTTACAAGCATGCCTAACACATGCATTGCACACATTAACCCTTACAGCAATGTAAGTGCAATGGTTTGTATTACACCCTGGGTAAAAGGTTATAAACAATCTACACATATACTATTTAAAGTGCAAATAAAACCAACAACTGTGAACTTGCATAAAGATTTTATTTACAAACACCATTAACATATAAAAATAAAAATGTCAAATAATAATTTAAAGCAGGAGATCACGGATGTCCTGCAGGTCTGCTTGAAGGAGCCGCAAATGGTGCTCCGCTCGCAGGACGGCCCCACGCACCCCCTCATCTGCCGGTGTGGTGTCATCTGTGGGCATGTCAAAGGGGCAAAAATTAGTCATGTTATTCATGCATACATTTCACATACTGCGACATAAATTGCACAAATGCTAGGTGACATGTGTGTATATATATATATATATCTATCTATGTAGAGAGATAGAGACACACATAGATAAATAGATATGACACATACATATATACATACATGCTAACTTATTTACTACATACTGTCTTTTTTGGCCTCTACCCTTTACTCTGCAGAAGACATAACAGTCATATTGTTTCTTCTCAGTCACAACCCACCCATGACTAACCAATGACAAGCATGTCATGGCCTCCGTCAATAAGAACTTGTCACAATCTGCTCAGTCTAAGTTCAGTGATGGTTCGTGGCATGGGAGTTATGCAAATGTCAGGAATGCACAGTACACATCCTCAAAATCATAATTCTGTCTAAACCAACCTACAATTCTGTGAGGGCAAAAAAACAATCTGAACTACAGGGGGTGTTTAGGTAGAGGAGGCTCCTGGGACACTGGCAACTTGTGACTCCATTCCAAGGTAGGCCGGCCCATACTCCATTTATAGCATACATCCTATAGTTTAGAAATAACATTCACCAACAATATAGATTCCACTATTTGATGGGTCATAATCAACACTTGCAGCAGGTGAATTTAATCCACAAATGATCCACTCATCCCTTTACTCCAGGATCCTGTTTAACTACAACGGTTATGTGGCAGTCAAAATGGAGCTCCAACCCATCCCACAAACCTGTGTAATTCAGAGGTGTCCTGGATGAAAGGGATGCCTTGGACACCCCATCTAAGCCGTACCTGTATCTGTAGCTACCCACTTTGGGGTCTATATGAATAGTATGGGCCCAAAATTTGTTATCACCAGTGCTACATAACAAATACCAGTACAACTACTTCATGAATGATGCATTATGTTAACATACCGATCTGCTGGTACTCCGGGGCCTGGCACGCCTCCTCCCCCTCGTCATCAGACTCCTCCGGGGCAACCGTGGCCTCCTCAGCCCCCTCCTCCGGCACCTCCTCTGCAACAATAACCTCCTCCTCCACCTCCTCCTCCTCCTCCACCTCCTCCTCCTCCTCCACCTCCTCCTCCTCCTCCTCCTCCTCCTCCACCACCACCACCACCTCCTCCTCCACCTCCTCCTCCGCCACCAACACCTCCTCCTCCGCAACCAACTCCGCTTCCACATCCTCCTCCACCACCTCCTCACGCACCTCCTCCTCCTCCACCACCATCTCCTCCTCCTCCACTTCCTCCTCCTCCACCCTTGCCGCCACCTCCTCCTCCGGGTCTTGGGCCTCCTCCTGGCCCAGGGCTGCCTCCGCCTCTTCACGGGCCTGTCGGGCTCGTGCTGTGTGGTAGAAAAAAACATCATGGTCAATGTCGGGTCATTGGGGCACATGTATTAATCCATAACAATACATACATGGAAGGGTGATAATGATGGCAAACGATGCAGGAAAGTAGCTCCTTACTGTTAATGGATTCCAAATTGTGACATGTAAATTATTATGTGATTGTTAGTAATTTGTTCACACATTACAACCCAGGCATTTATCAATGTGTAACACATATTAGATCTGGCACATTGTATGCATCAGAATCCTCAATGCTATGGCATTACATATAAAAGCCACATGACTGCATGTTAACCAGGAAGAAGCACACATAACAGTCTATGGACTTTTAAACCCATGGACACCCACTTATATAAACAATAAAATGTGTTTCATGATATGCTATGTTGTAAGTGCGAAATTTCATAGCTAAAATACTCACAATCAGCAATTTCGCTCCTGAGTTGATGGAGCAGCTGGGGCTGGCGCCTGCGGAGGTCCGACCACCGCCTCTCAAGCTGCCCGAGGGACCTCCGCACCCGAGTGCGGGCGTAAATTCGGCGCCCTGCCGCAGCATAGGCCCTTCGCTTATGGCGGTTTGTGATAAACGGCCCCGCACGGCCCAGCCTTGTCTCCATGACGGAGACAAGAACCCTCAGCTCCGCATGTGTGAAGGGTTCTGCCCTTCGTGTCTCCGCCATGTTGACAATGGCATCTATCAACCAATCAGGTGGTGGCATTGGTTGATCACAGTTATTTGTGTTAATAACTTTATTGTTCATCTTTACATGAACAGCGTCTCTGCGCCAACACAAATGGTGACAAATTCGCATGCCTTCAAAACAGTAGTGTTGATGTATGGCAATGAACAAATCTGATATATATAAAACACAGTGTGTATGCACTTAGCAAATCCAATGACGCCTCGCTCCGCCAAGCAACGCGTGCTATAGCTTAGCAACGCCTAGCTGTACTTAGCATTATTTACTCTATGCATCTATGTGTATGCGTACATTTATGTGTAAAAGACACATACACACACTTGCAGGTATCCTGAGACCAGCATTATACACCAGCCCTGCCTGCCTGCCTGCCTGCCTGGCTGCCTGCTCCTTGAAATGTTGAAACATGTGAATGAATTCTAATATCATATATATATAGATATATATATATATATATATATATATATATATATCTGCAAACAAATCAGACATCAACACATGAAAAAATCCCCAACACATTACAGAATAAATCAATGTACTCACCAGTCATCAGGGATAGTATCAACTACAATAATGAAGATATAACAAACACATAAGATCCCTTGAACAAGGTATAATAATTAGCACCTATATTTAACTTCCCCCAAAACTAAGCACATATGATAAATATCTCCTATTTCTTTGCCATTAGGAGGGCAGGCAGGCTAATTTTCGTGTTGTAACACTGACAACTAACACACTGTACTTATTTGAAGAGGTGATTTTTACAATAATTGGTGTGTTCTGTCAACTCGATAACATGTACCTGAAGTATCTTTGCGCCACAGAGTCCCGCAGCTGGTATCCCCTCCGGCATTCAGGGGCGCGGGATGGGCGCATGGGCGGATCTTGCGGCTCAGATGGTACCTCCCACTCATCAAAGGGTATCTCACGCCGCACAGCAATGTTGTGGAAAAATATACACAGGCCCACGATCCTCGACACCATTTCAGGCGCATATTGTAAGTCACCACCAGTGCGGTGGAGCACTCTAAATCGACCTTTTAAAAGGCCAATTGAGCGCTCCACCACTTGCCTGGTGGCAACATGCGCCCGATTGAATGCCTCCTGTGGGCCCGGTGCTGGGTAGCTGTACGGCGTAAGTAGCCAGGGCGTACATGGGTAACCGGAGTCACCCAGAACCCACGCATCACGGCCTTCCAGCTCTTGGAGTCTTTGCCATATCCCGGTTTGTCGGATGACATGAGAGTCATGGGCACTTCCGGGAAACTTCGAGTTGAAGGCGAGAATCTCCATGGATGGGCCACATACCACCATCACGTTCAGTGAGTGGAACAATTTGCGGTTCCTATATATCTTCTCACTTCGAGATGGAGGCACAAATGGTACATGAGTGCCATCCACAGCCCCTATCACATTAGGGAAGCCAGCAATTTGATGGAAGGCCTGCTGGCTTCTGCGCAGGGTCTCGGTGGCAAATGTCATGGCCATGAGGTGCCCCTTGCGCCTGAACATGGCCGACGTCACACGCCTCAGGATTCGGCAGAAGGCCGGCTGAGATATTCCAGCAAGTACTGCCACTACTTGTTGGAATGATCCTGAGGCGCAGAAATGCAACACCGCCAGCAGCTGTGTGTGAGGCGGAATTGCTGTCGTGATCCCGTGTAGAGGTTCCAGATCGCTCTGAATTAAGGTGAGCAGATCCAGAATTACATGTGGCGGTAACCGGTACCTAGTAAGTACCTCATCATCGGGCATAGCAAACAGAGTCACCCGTGTGCGATAGATTCTAGCACGTCCTGGCCTCCTTGGCCGACGAGTGGGGAGAGCCGCAAGTGCCCTTAGCCTCCTCTCCATGTAGCGCATAATAGCTTCAGCAACCTATAAAGAAATGAACATAAATACTGATGCACCTATGCACATAATGGGCATATCCCACTACAAATAGATTTGTAGCCTTCAATACGTACAATAGATGGCCGCCCCGTGAAATCCCGCAGATCCATTTGACTCTCTAATGATGACACAATAATATGAACTCAATACACACCGTCCAAAACACACAGATAAAGGTGTCAGCATTTTTTGCCGACATCATGTACTATGACACATTTCATCTATTGCTGGGACATGTTGTCCTGCAATAGATGAACCCACACAGGTTTAAGACCTGTGAGTGAAATAGTGAACATGTGACATGTTGCAATAATGATACACCCACTTTGCTGGCCCAACAATCTGTAGTCAGTGAGGCAATGGTGCATACATTCATACACTTACATTGTTAATGGATATCATATCTACAAGGAGCATGGAAGAGCTTACCTTAGACCCTGACAAGTCCAGATCTGGAGACAAATGATTCTAGCAGGAAGTCACTATTTATAGGGCTCTCACATGTGTGGTCTATAACAGTAGAGATGAGTATTGCATGACTTGTGGCCTGGATTCTCTAAGGGATTGGGCTACTTTTAGCTTGCACTAAAACGCCACAATACCACAGTAGTCATGAATCAAATGTCATGTCATGCTAGCAAATAGCATGTGTATTGTGCAATAGTCACAGGTGTATCAGAAGATTCTATGCAATGTTAGCATTGGTGACCAGTATTTCATGTCGAACTTTCGCCAGGTTTTACACAATGGAATTTCAGCCACCGTATGCGGCGCGAAAAAACAGCGACGTACGCACACGCACGGAACGCAGCTGCCGCTGATGTCCGCCAAACAGGATACACAAACAGTATATAAAGGTGTATTAGAAGGTGACAATGTTGTTGCTAACATGTCTGGATCACAACCAGAGGTGGACCCAGTGCTGCAGCAACTATTTGACCAGATGGACTCCAGCACCACCTATGTGCCACTGCACATGCGGCCAGTGGGTAATGAGGAGGCTGCTGGCCCTTCTACAGCAGGGGAACCTGCACCTGACCATTCTACAGCAGGGCAACCTACACCTGGCCCTTCTGCAGCAGGCCAACCTGCAGCTGGCTCATATGCACCATCAGCAGAATCATTTGGAACACAACCGGGGACTTCACAAGGTAGTACCATGGCCAGCACTTCAAGTGCAGCGACACGTGACAGGGGGCGTGGCCAAGGACGTGGCAAGGGGAGAGCCAGGGCAACAGAGGAACCAACTACAAGAAATAAGGCATATGAAGCACAGGAGCTTGCCATCCTGGTTCCCCGAGCACGTGATTGGATTGAGTGTCCATCGGAGAAGCTGACACACACACGCAGATGGAAGATTTGGGAACAGATAACGGCAGAGATTAATGAAGTAGCGCCACAAGTTCGTGAGACGGACCATGTGAAGAAGAGGCAAGTTGTTTTGTGATACATGTGGCCAGTAATAGCCAAGTAATGATTGAATTGATGCTTAGATGCATTTAGCAAATGGGCCGTGAGGTTGTTACGATACACATACATTATTGCCATGTTATTTCGTTGAGAGTTAGAGTAGGGTGATTGTGAATGTGTATTGTAACGGTTGATATCATAGTTGCATGTAATATTATATATGGGACATTAATCACATGTTGTAATATGTAGCACAGAGCAATGGCTGCAACAGCTAACATTGGGAGTGACATGTATTAATATGTCAACTTACATTGCAGGTGGCAGGACTTCAAAACCAACCTGAAGAGGAAGATGACCAAGCGGTGGGAACACAGCCAGACATCTGGGGCCGGGCCCATGCCATCAGGGCTAGAGCTCACCCCCCTGGAGGTGATGGCCGAGAGCTGTATATCAGTTGAGGAGATCAGGGGGGTGAGCACGATGGATAGCGAGGCCCCAGCTGAAGTGTTTGCGTCTTTTCTGGAAGGTAAATATTGGTCATGCCATAAACTTGTGCAAGTAATTATCGTAGAATGTCTCCTAATTGGGTTTATCTTTTCCCACAGACACCCCACCGCTTGGTGACGACTCTGCTCAGGAGGTGGAGGAGTCCGTGCCACCTGGCCCCAGAGGTAGGCCTGTGCAGCAGCAGGCATCGGGCCAAGCCGATTTGGCCGCCTTGGCCCAGGTGCTTGGGGACATCAACCAGCAGGGAGACTTGGCATCAGAACGGGTGCGTAGGACCGAGGAGATCCTGGCGAGCTTGGTCAGCACCCAGCAGTCCATGGCTGCGAGCATGCAGGCCATGGCTGAGTCACATCAGGCCATGGCTGCAAGTGCTCAGGTGCTGGCCGAGCAAGCCACCCGCCAAAATGATCTCCTCCTCCACCATAATGAGCTTATGGTGGAGCTGGTTACCAGCAACAGGGTCCTAATGTCATCCGTTTCTGGTGCATTACCACCGGCAACACTCCCTGCTGGCAGGAGGGGTAGACCAGCCAACCCCTCCACATCATCTGCTCCACCTGCCCCAGCATCTGGCCGTCCACGAAGAGCTGCTGCACAGGCCAAGGAGCCTACCAAGGCCAAACGTGGTCGGAAATGAACTTGTGGCTGCATTAATCTCCGCCGTTATGTGTTCCCAAATCTTCCATTGTGCTGTGTGTGTCAGCTTCTTGTGTCCAATCACGTGCTGAGGGTAACCAGATGAGCCCTTGCTTCATATGTCCTTTGTGGTTCCCCTGTTGCCCTCTTTTGCCTGCCATTACTGTCAGCTGTACTTGAAGTGATGGCCATGGTACTATCTTGTGAAGTCCCCGGTTGTGTTCCAAATGATTCTGCTGATGGTGCATATGAGCCAGCTGCAGGTTGGCCTGCTGCAGAAGGGCCAGGTGTAGGGTGCCCTGCTGTTGAATGGTCAGGTGCAGCTTGCCCTGCTGTAGAAGGGCCAGCAGCCTCCTCATTTCCCACTGGCTGCATGTGCAGTGGCACATAGGAGGTGCTGGAGTCCATCTGTGTGCAATTATATTTGTTTTGTATTATTATTTATTTTGCTGCATTCCTGCCATGTTGTTTATTGTTTGTATGTATTATTTTATGGTCATTGCATCACACTGGCATTGACTGTGACATGAATATAAATAAATGTGTTTACTTTACCCAAAATGTGTGGTTTCATGAGTACATGTCAAATACACATGTGTATTGATAGTATTAATATTCTGTCATGTCCATTGTTAGCAGTTTGAAAGTGTCTGACAAGTACAGCATATGTGGGGGACTAGTAAGGTTTCCTTGAAGCAGCAATGGTTTCAATTAAAGCACTGACAAGCGTCCTATTAGTGAGTAATGAGTAAAGGAGTAGATTCTATTGGGTTCAGGTGTTAATGGTTGTAGTCATTAGGCGTACGTTCGCCTACCGCATGAACGAGTGGTGTCCGCAAAGCAATAGTACACTTGTGGACACCGCACATTTCTGCCCTTTTTGATCGCGTGCATTCGGAGTGGTTTCCGAATGTACGCCCCCCAACATAAGTGTACTCCCCCGTGTCCGCCCATGTTTCCGCCCCGTTTTGCCCACTTTGAAACTACGCCCATGTGTCATTCCGCATGACGCCCATAATACGCCCCTATTTCCCGAATGATAGCGGTGAACAGTTCTGGACGGGATTTGGCCGAACTGGTACCGAGTCAAGGCGTGGCACATGCGCGTTGCGTTCTCCACGCATGCGCAGACGCCGTAAAGACGCGATCCTAAAGTATGCGGTAAAGTCCGCGTCAATCAGAATAAGGGCCTTTATTATTCCATAGGCAATCACAGCTGGGGTTTTCCTCCAACTCTAGCCTTGGAGGAAAAGCCCAGCTGTGATTGCTTATGGAATAATAAAGTGCTTTTTATACATCGTTTGTATGTGAGTGCATCTCGTTGAATAAATGATTTCCAACTTGTGAAGACGTACTGCACCAATTGTTGTTCCCTTTGTATCTTCAAAACACTACAATTGTGGAGTTTTTGGGGATTATTTTTCAGATTTGTGAAAGTGATTCCCCTTTATTGGGACATATGGAACAACTGACATCTGTCTATAAGTTATGTATTGTATTACATCTTTAAATACACGGTGTGATATGTGTATTACTGGAGGTAGCGCTTATGGGTGTTAAGTGATAATTTTTTCGCGTGACTATTCTTTTCGGTGATTGACAAACACTGATTACATTTATTACCCAAGCTGCACATCCTCTTAGCGCTGTATTCTAGAAAAACTTTTTTAAACAGCTTACGAATGTGCAAGCTGGGTGATAATTGATCGACTGCGTATGCATATGGATCGTAGTGCGCATGTGCGAAGAGAACCCTGCAATAAATCCTGCTACCATATGCAAGTTTACTGACACAAAGACAGCGTTTGGGGGTGGTAACAAGGGCTATTTTTCAGCAGGCTCCAGCAGGAACTGAGGCCCTTATTCTAGTTCACTCTTTCTGACAAAATATTTCTTAGATGGACAAAACCATGTGCACTGCAGGTGAGGCAGGTGTTACTTGTGCAGAGATAATTAGATTTGGGTGGGGTTTTACACCTGCCTCACCTGCAGTGCACATGGTTTTGTCCATCTAAGAAATATTTTGTCAGAAAGAGTGAACTAGAATAAGGGCCTCAGTTCCTGCTGGAACCTGCTGAAAAATAGCCCTGGTGGTAACTGACCATATTCTGGGAGTGTCAGGCACAACACAGGCGTGCCCAGCTCCGGCCGCGATCAGCCTGTTTGTATGGCACCAGCCAAGCAGTTCCTGGACTACACATAGATTGCTCACAGTGGAAAAGTCATTCCATGGTGAGTGAGTTGTGAATAGAAATTGCAGCTAAATGCAGGGATAGTTTTGCAGACATTTCCCAGTCTTGCACAGGGCGGGATTTCACCCTAGCTGGGTGGCGATTACCTGATCACATGGCTCTACAGATTAGCAGCCGTGCACTCAGGACTGAATAACCTTTCTATAAGATCAGTAATAAACAGTCCAGTAATTGATCCTTTTCAGCACACAACACTGTTTACTTAAGGTCTGGTACAGAACTAAATTTAATATAAGTCTATTCAATTTATTACAATATTGTATGTTCATATACAAGCAAGACATGGTCAGATCACACATATGACAGATACATTTAATTCTTCAACTGTATCTTTTTTTTAAAATATTAATACTTTATTGACAAAAATAAAATATGCACAGAATATGGACAGTCATTATGATGTCATAGTAGCATTTGTTACACTATATAGCTCTGCTCACTGCACAGGCCCCTGTCTTTGCTGTGGACTCTTTTGACAGTTAGCAGCTCTTAGCGTTTGCTCTTGATTCACTTCAAGTTCAAATTGAAATGGAATCCTCTAATAACACCATAGTGGAATCTATTCTTGTATGGTATGAAGGAGAAGGAGGAAAGATGGAAGAAGATGGAGAAAGTATTGAAAATGTGGAATTACAGTATGAAGATCCTGAGGAAGATCCACCGGCTGCTGCTGGTGTGAAAATGGGATCTATGACAGAATATATGGGAGACTCAGAAACTCTGGCACATCAGTATATGATGAAACCATTGACTGCTCAAGCAACTGAAGAGGAATATCTGAGGGTCAACACAGAGAATGGAAAGGTAGATATTGCGATGTTTGGCGTTACATCTACACGTCATTATGATCGTTATGAGCCTTATAAAGGCTGGCAAGCAATGCAGTTGTACTACCTTTCAACATGGAAACTTGATGAGCCAGAAGAAAAATACATCACCACCACCACCACCACTGGTGAGCCTGATGGCGACCAGACGGAAGACAACAGAAAAGGAGACAGTGGCAGCCTGAGGGCCCAGACTAATGAACACCTGGTGGAAATGGTTGAATGTCTCCCAAATGAAGACACTGTAGAGGTACCAGAACAACGCATGAAACAACTAAGTGCCGAAATAAAAAAGAGAAAGGTGGACCTGAATGATCTACAGCGCCAGAAGAAAAAACTGAGAGCCAGTCTGCGTGATCAGACTAGTTGCTTTGGATGGCAAAGTCTAATAAGACGGATTAGATCATCACTGCACAATGTATTCCACAGACGCAATGCTCACACATTACCAGTGTAAGCCCATCTAACTGGAAAGTAATGGAGTGCTGAGCATATTTGCTAGGGTAGGGAGGTAGGGACTTGCAGAAAATTGGGGTCCCTTGACGTGGGCTGCAAGCTTAAATGTTTTGATCAAAATATGACAAAATGCCCTCTATTTTATACATACATACATACACACAGATTTGCATTATATTACTCTTACAGACAATATCAAAAGTCTATTTTATATTCATGTATGGCATTAATATTGGCTGCAACTATTACTATCTATAATATGGATAAAACCGAGCACACGCATATTTCAATTTTGTTTTGTGTCAAACAAATGTCATGGCAGCATTGTTACGGCTATGAGAGGCCTAGGTGGGTGTGGCTTACAAGCCAGCCCTGTATAGATGTCCTCCTCTGTATCTGGGAGGTGAGTACATGTAACTGCAATGTAATGGTGTGCTGAGCATATATGCTAGTGAAAGTCCTAGACTTTCAGAAATGTTCAGAAAAACTTGGGACTCTTTGATGTGGGCTGCAAAATATTTTGATCAAAATATGACAAAATCCCCTCTATTTTAATGTATTTGCTACCTACACACAGATTTGCAGGACATTATTGTTTGCTCCTATAGTCAAAAAAATTTAGTGCCGTACTTCCCTGTGCAAGATCAGAAAAAATGCAGGATCAGACTGGCTGGGTGGGGCTCCTGGAAGTTCCTGGTTGTCACATCAGACTTGTAGGACTCAGTCCTGGACTGTCCTTACGCCAGATGGGTATTGCCAAGTCTGCCGTCCACTGTATGCCTTAAGGAGCATAAGGAGCCAGCAAATAGCAGCAGAGTAAAAACTCGGACAGGATGTGTGTGTGTCTCACTCTATTTGCACCATATGTGTGTGTTTCACCCGGGTGCCGGATGACGCTCTGACAGGGGGGGATCCCGACAGTCAGTATCCCGGAGTCAGAATCCCGACTTATGGTGCCCCAACAGGGGAGATCCAGACTCACAGGGGCTATTCTCCTTTGTGGGTGTCCACGACCCCCATAGAGGGAGAATAGAACTTGAGGCGAGAGTAGCGAGCCAACGAGCCCGCAGCGTGGCGAGTGCAGCGAGCCCGCAAGGGGATTCTTTGCGCTCTCCCCCGTCGGAGCACCAGCAGTCGGGATTCCCCCTGTCGAAGCCCCATACCACACCCTTTCACCCTGTCCCCTCCATGTGTCTGTGTGCAACTTTCGCTGCTTGGCATGCCTGCTATTGTCACCCTCCCCAAATCGACTATCCCCGCCGCGTTGTGAATGGAAGTTTTGCATAAATATCCATTTGCAGGGTAGCATGCGAGGCCAAAATCATTCAATGTTGCTTCGAATTATTTCTACCCTGCTCTCACATCTAAGTCTGTCTGGGCTGAATTAGACTTGGGGCTTCCAAGTCCAAGAACTGGACGGGTGGCTGACATCCTGTCCCTTCAGCCACCCACCAGGCAGGCAGCTGTTTGTCTGCATTTGCATGGGGATGCCCAGCGTTCTCCTGGGTGTACCCATTGTTTCGTGGGTACTCTCTGGAAACGCCCTCCTCCATTATGCCCCACCCATGCAAGTCGGCGAAGGTGTCCGCACAGAAGCACTGCACATGCGCATATGAGAATAAGCGCATGGGCAGGGCTTAAACATCGGTCACCCGTGTGAACACGCCAGGTACTGAGGCAATCAGAACGAGGGCCTATGTGTGTGCATTTTTTTCACCCTGTCTCTACCATGTGTGTAGGTTTCCCCATGTGTGTCTCTTGTCTGTACCATGCATATATCATATGCAACAGTCAATATGAAGTATTGGCCTATAATAGAATGGGTATGGGCCATTGAGTCAACATGGCTAAGGTTGACAGGGTTGGAAGGTCGACAATGGGAAGGTCGAAAGTCAAAAAGGTCGACATAAAATGTTCACATTTTTATCCCGAATGTCGATATGGACACAGTCAAAGTATACTGCGTTCGTCATGCTTCAGGCACGGTGCCTCGCTGCACTCTGTACTATTTTATTCTCCCACAAAATATGAAACTACTATGGGGAATAATATTAACTAGGGCCCTACTATGGTTCAGAAAGTGAACTACAGCATTACTATGGGGAATAAAATTAATAACTGCTGTGGAGAAGAGTCACCCAAGAAGCATTGCGACTGGTTACCCTTCAATATGTTTCTATGGGGCCCACAAAGCTCTGGTTACTCCACTAAAATTCACTATGGCCCTCATTCAGGTTGGAACACATTTTCTAAGCTACTCCCTCTTAGCATATTCGCCCCCATTTTCCCTAACATTGGTGACGAGGAGTACGCGTAAAGTGATCCGCGTCCCCTCCCGGGTTGCGCTGCGCTCGCCACGCTTCGGGCTTGGTTCACTATATAAATTCAACTCCACGCCGACGTGGAAAGTGGGGGTATGAAAATGTTGGAGGACGCGTTCCGCCGCTCGCCACGTTTCGGGGTGGTGTGGATAGTGGGGGGCAGGGCCGCCAACAGGGGGGTGCCCTGGGTACAGCTGTCCCAGGCCCCGGCTTCTGAAGGTGCCCGGGCAGCTGCCCACAGCCCCCCCGCACACAGCCTCCCCCCGCACCCACACACAGTCTCCCTCCGCGCCGGTACCGGCGCCAGGCACACAAAATACACAGTGCAGCCTGCAGAGCGCCGAGCCTAGAACACAGAGGGGCTCGGCACTCTGCAGGCTGCACTGTGCAGTGTGCGCTCCGGACCGTGGAGGCTGAAGGATCCGGAGGATGTTGCCGCGGGTGATGGTAAGTAATCGTAATGTGGACGGGGTAGGGGGAGGCAGGGTGCGAGCAGGCGGGGGCAGGCGGGGGGTGGGGGGTGGAGGAGATATGGTGCTGTGCTGCTGGGGGCCCGGTCTGTAGGTCAGTCCCGGGCCCCAACATTTCTAGTCGCGGCCCTGGCTTCCATACATTTCCCTAGCTGGATTTCCATTCCAATCCACCACTGGATTTATGAGAAGTTAAACATCTTACTGATGGAGGAGTATAGCCACTATTATATATAAAGGAAACAGACAGCCTTTATTGGATTTTCCATTGTATTGTTTGCGTTATTGTATTTGAGTGTTAGGCTGGGTACATACCAGACAAAGATGTTGTGGACCCACCATCATGCTGACAGAGCTGATTCACTTACTGATTGGACACCTAGCTGGGAGGGCATTTAAATTACAAATGTCCACCCAGCTGTAACGTCAGCCGCTGAAGCAAGTGTATGGGTAGTCGGCTGTCTTCTATAAATACAGCCAGATGGGGGTGACATATCTTTAGATAGATCGGCCATCAGTTATTCTGCGCAGTGTGATGCTACATGTATGTGAATGACGTCCTTCAGACTTATCCAGTGTACACCTATTGACAGGCTGGTGATATATTGGCCTAATATACCCAGCATTAGGATGCTTCAAAAGTGGACTAAGCAAATGTTTTGTAAACACAGGTTACGAATGTAATTTTTTTCATGGAATTAAATGGGATTTGTGTCCCTTTAAATAAATGTATGTGTCACCCAAGTTCATGACAAAAGTATTTTAAAATGGCAACTATCATATCTTTTTCCCCGTTTTCTATCTGTATTTACTGTTGTATATTTCCTACTATATTTATTATTTTGTCATGCACACTTTATGTAAGAGTTTGTCATTACAAGCTCTAGCATCCATCCTAGATTGAGTAATACATCCCCGGATTAAATGTGTGTAGGACTTATTTATTAACCTATTTGTCTAGGGAAGAACAAGAAGGTGTTCAGTTTAGATAAGATGAAGCGCATGTTTCATTTCATGCTTCAATCTCACTTTAATGTGCTTTTTTTGTGACATTCCTGTAATAACTTTGTACTTGTCCTTTTTCTATATGTTTGGAACAAATTAACAAATAAGTCAATATCTTAAACAAATCAGAAAACGACTGTAGTCATATGTAATGAAGTCCCATCCCAATCTACCATTGCCACTTACTGAATGCACTGCCACTCCCCAGTGGTGTGGCCAGAGTAGGAGGGGCCGGGTGGAGAATGTGCTTCCAGGGGGGGTTAGGATGATAGAGCCCATAGCCAGGAATTCAGACCAAAATGCTTAGCACCAATGAATATCTGATTCTGTGCTGTCAGCGGTACAGGTACATAAAGGACTTGTCATTAGAGGGATATTCAGTGGCTGGGATGGTAATATAACTGTCCTTAATATGCATGAAAAGAGCCTTCAGCGTATAATACAACTTGATATTAGAATCTGAAACAGGATCCCCTCTGCTGTTTCAATTAACCAATTTTTAGTTAGTTAATTCTAAAATATTGTATCAAAGATTTCACCTGAACACTAATAAACAGGATTTGTAGTAATATACTTTAAATAAATGAATTTAATAGTTTAGAAATTAAGGTTACAAGAAGTATGAACTTTGGCAAACTTAAGAATTGTATAATGTTTTGCCTAAAAAGCCACACATATTTAATGTATAATTACAGTTTATGGTATGTTTTACCATGTTTTACCATTAAACATGTTTTTATGAAAATTATATAATTTGATTATCAGACATTATAAAAGTTTTTTTTAGACTTTCAATGAATTTTGCCTTATAGACTATGCGACTTTTATTTGTTTTATTTCCTTCCTTTTGTACCTTTCACCATCATTTAGGCAGAAGACGCTATTTGATAATGACAGAAATGGGCCTCTGTAATGCTCTATACCAGTGTTTCTGAAACACGATCCTCAGGACCCCTGACAGTTCATGTTTTCCAGAACTCTTAGCTGGTGTATTCATTACTAACTTTTTGTTACATCTTAAAAGATCCACAGGCGGTCTGTAAAATTTGGTAAGGTTATAAATAGTAAACAGTGTTTACATAGCATAATGTCAATATATAGCATTTATATCAGTGGGCATTAAGGGCATAGGAGAGCATTGGTGGACAAATAACTGGCAATATATACATATAGAGAGAGAAAGAGAGAGAGAGAGAGTAGCTGTAGGTCCGGCACTCCGTTAACTTGGCTGGCTGGCCATTAGGTGCAATTAGGTAGTGAACGAAGGAATAGCAGCACTAATAGGTCTTTTATCAATGTAAATCGTGTATTATCACATCAAATCAACCAACGTTTTAGGGTTTGACCCCCTTTGTCATGGTGTACAGTGATATATATATATATATATATATCAAGAGGGGGAGCAGGGGTCCCCCAGTAACCGGGAGGGTTGCCCACCTTTCCAGGGATTTTCGGAACCTCCCGGCCATTCCGGGAGGGTAGGCAACCCTGGTCAAGACCAACTTTTCATGACTTCTGAATAAACTATTCAGTGCTGTGATCCTGGATATTTCATATCCACAGCTTCGGTACATTCGCTCCAGGGTGATACCTGATACCATTCTGTTGAATAGTCCCAGAGTGCTTTCAGATTCCAGATACAGTCTGGAAATGTAGCAAATAGCAAATAGCAGGGTTGCCGGAGAGGAGACTTTCAGCAGGAGTTCAGGGGTGGGGCTTGAGTGTGACATCATTAAGTCCCACCCCAATGATGGAAAATAACCAATTTGCCATTCTCCACTGAGGGCATGGGGCTAAAATGACTCAATTATGACACTTTAGCCCCGCCCCCTCATTGGAGATTGGCAGATCAGGTTATTTAAATGGCGCGGTCAGGGGGGAGGAATCCGCAATCAGGAGGGGGAGCAGGGGTCCCCCAGTAATCGCGAGGGTTGCCCACCTTTCTGGGGGGCCGGGAGGGGGACTCGATTTCCGGGACCCTCCTGGCCATTCCAGGAGGGTAGGCAACCCTGATATACATATATATATATATCATAGAAGAAATGGGCACTCACCAAGGTCAAGGTTTCAACCTTGGAAATGTAATGCATACATGGCATCATTTCATATTCCGACGTAACGTGACGTTTCGGTCTCCTCAAGACCATCATCAGGAATTAGTACAGCATGTTAAAAGGTAACATCAGATTCATCCTATGGTTCTGTCCATCCCTGGTTTTTCTACCATTTGAAAGAATTTGCGATAGACTGATACCTTGTTACCCCTGAAGAAGTCCCGTTTGGGACGAAACGCGTAAAGTGATTTCAGGAAAACATTGGTTAAGAGTGGTATCAAGCATTGGACAACTGGATGTTAAAACCTTGTATGAAAATTTATCGTTTTTACATTGTAACATGAAATACATTTTTTATATTTTTTACTTATGTGCATATGTCTCTGGTGAAACATCCATTAGCGCACCTCTATACCTCTTTCTTATTTATATATATATATATATATATATGTGTGTGTGTGTGTGTGTGTATAACACCATCAGGGGCCTGGTGTCCAATAAAGATAGCAAACAGTGGTTACAAAGCATAATGGCAATATAGCATTAATATCAGTGGGCATCAAGGGCATAAGAAATCAGGCTCCATATGGATTGGGATGGCATCCAGAAATGGTGAGGAAAGTCCCACTGCTGCTCCAGTACTGTGCATGCTGAAAAACATGGCGTCGGGGGGGGGGGGGGGGGGGGAGTTCACAGGAAATGCCACTCAAATAGGCAGGGTCGCATGATGGTCGCAAGATGGTTGTACAGTACGTCCAAAAACACACACAATGGACATCCACTTGGAGTTGGATTGAGGGATCTTTACTGCAGCACGTAGAACCTCCAAAGAGACCCTTCAACCTTAGGGGATGCGCATCAGATCGGATTCGCATTGAAAACATGCACAATTCTGCTCTTTTTACATACAAACGTTAGGCATGTCAAAATTGGCGGAATCCAGCCCAAATCGTTCTGGTGTGTACCCAGCATTAGTAAATAAACCGCATAGAATTTGATGGCAGATAAACCCAATCTAGTCTGCCCATGTTTTTTTTTTGTCAGGAACCAATTTTCCTGTTACAAATATATTTTTGTATTGTTGGATGAAATGGAAGTACCTGGAGGTAACAAATGCAAGCACTTGCAGCGTATACAAACTCCAAACAGTTATGGTGGGAATCAAACCCATGAACTCAGTATTATGAGGCAGTAATTCTGAAATTCTTGTTCTGTAGCACAACTTAATTTTGTAAAGGGACAAAATGTAAACTTCTAACCTTATTTACGGGTAACTAAATAGGGCACAGAAGTACAGTATAACTTCATTTAGCCTACACAGATAACCACTAGGTGGAAGCATTGAGTGCAAGAACTCAGCACAAGAAATTAATGGTGTGTTTTTTACATTTGTTATAGGTACCAGAGACAACTTGGGAAAATGCTATTTATTTACGGTTTCTTATATAGCGCAGCATATTCCGTTGCGCTTTACAATTGTAGAGACAAGTAAATAACTCACAGACACACTTTATTAATAGCTTAGTCTGTACAGGTTACTTAATGTGGCATTCTATGGTTGGGGTGATTTGTAATGTGTGTCAGCTGACATTACACCCAATGGACGAAATATCGTTCGGCTATACCCTGAATGATACAGCGTGTGATATATGACTAATTAGCCGCATTCACCAGCATGGTATCAGGAACCAGGGTTGTCCCATCAGCCATGCAGCGCAGCAGCCAATGTACGGGAAAATATATAATTTATAAACTGCCTGGAAAAATGATTAAAAAAATGATGTTATTAAAGCAATAAGGCAATAAATAATTATAATTATCGAGACAACATTGTAGGCGATCATAAATTGGGTTCTTAGAATAAAAGTAGGACAAATCTAAACTAATATAGATTACAGATAAAGGCAGACAAACTCCAAAGTAAAAAGAACTAAAAAAAATAAAAGATAACACGATCTTGTTCAAATGAACTGTGCAGAAATAACATATAGAGCTTCTAGGCTGTAAACTGAGTGCATGTATTTTTATTATTATTTAATCCTACAACACCCGTGCAAGGGTGTAACTTCCATAGGTGCACGGGGTGCAGCTGCTATGGGGCCAAAAGCTGAAGGGGGCCCATCTTTACTGTGTAAGTAATATGTTTAAATATATTTATTACCATCAGTTGCTAAATATTCGGCCCTTAAAAACTTTTGCTATTCAAATATCTAGTTATGCCCCTGCACCCATGGTAGGCACTGACCTAATCAATTGCCTCAACGTTCCAATCAGGCTCCAGCTACCATTCTGGTTTCAATTCTCATTCATATCAGTTTTAGCTACTATTCTAGTTCTAGTCTCATTCCAGTTACTATTCGGGTTCCTGTCCAGTTCCAGCGAATATTCCGGTTCCAGTCCGGTTACAGCTACTATTCTGGTTCCAGTCCGATTCCCCTTACTATTCTGGTTCCAGTCCAGTTCCATTTGCCATTCTGGCTCCAGTCCAGTTTCAGCTACTATTCCAGTTACAGTCAAGTTTGGGTCAAGTCTGGTATTTGTTATAATCCATTTCCAATTTTTTTCCAGTCACCTTCCAGTTCCATTTGCTTTCTGGTTCCAGTTACTTTTGCAACTCCTATTTCCATTTCATAAAGTTCTACCTAGTCCTGTACACAGCTGGCCATACATCAGAACGATTTCATGCCTGAATGCATGATTTTGACGGCTCATACGATGCATTGTGTGTGTTTTTGTGCACATCATGAGGTGTTTTTGGTATGATTACGATCCGATGCGTGGGCCCGCGGGTTGTGAGATGGATTGTATGTTCTTATGTGCTGCACACATGATCTGAAGATGCTGCTAACGATCAGTATGCTGGGAGTTGCAGATCTTATGATAGATCTTATATGAAATGAAGTCTGGGATCCTGCCAGGGAGTTCAAAGGAAATCATGACATGATCTGGATCGGAATCTGGTCGTTCTGATGTATGATCATCTTAAGTCCAGCTGTAGGTATGGGAACTGATACCGATTTACCAAATGAAGCACAGAAAGATATATAGAGGAACTTTATGATCTGTGCCACTGGTGCTAGAGGGCATGTGACTGCATCAATGAAATGAATAGTGCCGTGCGCCTGCCCCAAGCATGAGGTACTTATTGATGATAGAGCCAATGGCCCCGCACCATGACACTAAAGACACGTGAATTGGTAGCTTCACTGTAGACGTTGCACTCAATGGTGGAGGCCAAGACTCCTCCACCAAGTAAGGTATGATGTCACATAAACCACTTAGTGTTATTCACACAAGTTTAGTTTTACACACGCAAATCCACAACCCAGTAACTATAAAGGTCCAGTATTGGTATAAGACATAGTGATATGCGCTTCCTGTCACACAATGGCTGACTCCCTCTTACTTTACCTGTTGGTTTCCCTTCATCTCCTGAGGCACCTCTGCTGGCATAGATCTACAGTAAACATATTGATCTGGTGACTTGGGGCCCAATTCAGACCTGATTGCAGGGCTGCGACTTTGCCACACACATCCATTCGTACAGCGAGCACATTGATTTGCAAGATGGGATTTAACTGGAGTGGGTGGCGGCTAAACTGATCGCTGGCTGATCCATGTGATCATGTCTAAATCGGGCCCTTAGCACCTATTCCTGACTTCAGCACTGCATAGGCGCATCTATGTTAGACTACTTAGCTGACTGGTTTCTTAGAGTGCAGCCAGCTTCTACCTGACCAGAGGCACCATTGATTGAAAAAAGGGCCCTCTATAAACCACTGACTTGTAGCTGCTGCTTGCCAGCTAAACTTGTATCTCACCAGTTTCTGGATCCAGTATCAGCAGCTCTGCTTAATGATTTATGGATGGATTTCTGTATCTACCATCTGATGCACATTCCATGTTCATGCTTAAGTTCTAAGTTTATCTGTTCCTATTCCCCCAATCAGCTCCTACTAGTGTATGACTGCAATCCTGTGCAGTTCCACACTGCTACTTTTCTCAAGCATGCAGGCCTGTGCATATGACCACTGCTCTGAAGCCAGCAGGACAGCCACTGCTCTCTGCCCAACTGTCACATCCCTTCCATTATGCATGGCGAGCCAGCCTGCAAATGCGGCGGCTTGCTGGTGGCTCCTGCGCCATCTTCTCCCTTCCACTGAAGAAGTCAGTGTTCTGCTGTGACATTGACTCTCAGCTCAATAATACCCCTTTTACACCCCGTGGACCCGGGTCAGCGTCAATGTAAAAGGGGTAGTGTTGGTGGGCATTGTAAAGGGTTATGCCGGGTCATCCGTCCCGGTTCCTGTTTACACCAATGGGGGAGGCCAACCTCCCAACCAAATCATCTTGTGGTCAGGATGGAAGTTGGGCAGGGGACGCACACAGCCTCCGCTGCTGTCTGCTGTACTGTGCAGACAGCCGCGGAGGCAGGGAGGAAGTGAATGGATGCCTGTGTGCAGCATCCATTCACCTTGGGGGGCCAGGAGGTGAAAGGAGGCAGCCCAGCAGCTTACCTTGGGGCTGGGCTTGCCCCCAGAGCGGCTATGACATTGCAGGGGTCCTGGTTGGTGGATTTCCTGATGCTCTGAGATGATGTAAACTCCAAACGCCGGCTCAGGAACTGCCTCTGCACGGGGATCACAAATGCTGGGTCGGACCCTGGTTGAAGCTGGGTCCAAAAAACCGGGTGCATTTTGGTGTAAAAGGGTTATAACTATGCCCCCCATGCAGCGCCCGGGGCACATGACCCACTAGACCCCCCTGTAATTATGGACCTGCCACTAATGTATAGTACAGTTCCAGTGTGCTAATCATGCACATATTCAGTAGCAGCATGAATGCTCATCCACAACCTGCAGAGCACACATCCATCCATCCATCACTCCTATCCTATATTTTGCACAGCCAATAACTGTTTTTGAATACCATTCATCACCAGCAGGGTGTCAACTTTCACCCATATTCATAGATATTTCTCTAGCAGATCCCACTCTTGATTGCAAGATCCACCAGCAAGCCTAGGTAAAACTAGGAGTGCATTGGACCACCCATTCACCCAAAACATAGTTTATTTTTGTTATTACCCTCCGGAAGCGTCTCACGGTCGTTCTGCATTTGCAGTAATAAAAGTGTGCACACATGCGTGACATGATGAGGTCATGCAGCATGCATACATCAAAGCCGTCTTCCCGGCCACCCGCCCTTGCTAAACACTGCACCACCTGCCATTTCCAGACACATCTCACCACTCTGACCGCTGGCAGCTGACCCCGTAGTCCAGTGTGCCCCTGTGATTAGGACAAAATAGTACACTGATCTTCATGTGTTGGCCAATGTATAAAGTAAAAGTTCATCTTTTCCTGCAAGGCCACACCTATTGCAGCAAAGCCATACCCCATGCATTGAGGAAACATCCTTTTCAGTGGCAAATGCAGGATTTTTAGAGGGGGATTTCCAAATGTAATCCAAAATCTCCCATGCATTGGAGAGTATTTATGGGAGACTGGGGGAGTGGTAGCAGTCCCGAAAATTGTTATTTTTATAGAAACAATACTCAACAGTACAAATGGTATAGGCTGTTTCAAACATTTAAATAAGATAAGTGGTCAGGAAAAGGTTAAACATATAATAAATATGTACACAAACCTAATAGAACCAGTGCTGCACTTCATGGTAAGGCTCCTGTCTCTTCCTCTTGGTAGCTACTCTCTGGTCCATTGTGAAGTTTGAGGACTCAGATCCACACATACAGTAAATGTGGTAGAAGAAGCTGGTACACTAGGCATGTGCAGCAGCTCTGTTCTGTCCCTTACACTGCATGATGTGGTGCTAGCCCTACTAATCATATTATATACCAGTGCTATTGTTGTCATAATTTAAGGTACTTGCCAAGAGGAGGGGAGGTTTCCGGGCAACCATGCTTTCATTGCAGGGCAGTATATAAGCTAATCTTAGTGTGTTGCTTCATCCTGACTTCCATTTCTGTTCAGTACTGATACTCCAAAAAAGCTCCTGTGATATTACTATATAAGGAAGAATATCATAAGACCACTTATCTTAATGCCAGCCCCAACTTGTCTAACTCAGTATTCTTACACTAGATCCAAAAAGACATAGATGATGAAACTTCTTCCCAAGGACGACAGAGTAATTCCAAACCAGAATGGCTGCCTGGGGAGTGCAAATTGTTTAGGTGTGTAGAGACACTACTACTCTGCAAAGAATGCACATTTAAAATTGGCCTGCTACTTGCCACCATTGGACAGGAAATCTTTTCTGTCTGAACATGAAACAAGGGTCAGTACCACCATCATACAGTAGACCTTGGAGCAAGGGTCATCACTCCGCATCCCTGGTTGGTATAAAGAAGATGCCCTATATTGTTGGGAATGTCTGCAGTTTTGATATTTAGCAGAGTACTTTACACACCAGTGATTTTAATTCAGGCAATAACCAACCAGTTACTAACGATTGTTTAGGGTAGTGGTGCTGGAGCAGTGTACTGTAAGAGCAGTAATCGTGGGTTAAAGTCTTCAGGCTCAGGAGCTTACAGAAAGACAGCTGTCCTCCACCATGTCGCTCATACACAGTGATAAGCTGGCGCCACATGTACGCGATCTTGGTTAGGGATTGAGGCATTCCTAGAGCAATACATTGAATGCAAAAGGACCACATGCAATGTATTACATGTTATCCTACCACCCAGGAAGGTCCCGGGGGGCTCATGGGGTGGTCGGATGGCCATACACTGCTGCGATACATCGCAGCAGTGTATGGCCACCTTAAGCCATTGATTTTCAAATTCAGTCCTCAAGACCCCAAATGGTTCATGTCAGTGAGTAATGATTGCACATTTGCTCCTGCTGGGGTCCTGCAAAAGGTAAGCTGTTTGGGGTACAGGAAAAAGTAGAAAAAACAATTAGTTAAAAAGTGATACTCGGGAGAAAAGTGTTGAAAATGCTAGAAAGTGCAATATTTATGACATTCCTGTGTCCATACTTTTTTGCAGATTTTGAACACTGTCATATCTGAGGTGAAAAAAATCTTCTGTGCCTTAGTTCCTATTACTGTGAATCACTTGTCACCATTGCATCATAACAGTGCTGTGCATCAAGGACATACAATTGCTGGTGTCTTGTGTCTGTAGCGATGATTGTTCTGATTCTATTTCTCACAATGCACATTCCTCTTGAAAATTGAATTCTGTGGTCTCTTTGCTCTAGAACACTATTGGGAATAAAAATTGTTCCCATTTCTGTTACATAGAATACATTTTGGATTTATGTGACTTTGTTTCTTGACCCAATTGTCAATCAAGCTTTAGTTATCACAACTTTAGTGGCTGTCAATATTTTATTATCAATCCCATTAATTGTGATAGAATCACACTCATATATCTTGGTGAACTATTTCTTATAGCAGCTGAAAAGCCTTGTTGCACCTGAATCGATATACCAAGAATCTTTACTGTGGTTATCTGTTAATTTCAAGGCCTACTGATAATTGTCATCACATTTCGCGTTCTGCACGGGATCCACCTTTTTCTAATTGCCATGTAACCTACTTGTCACAATTATAACACTTGAGCTTGAATTTCCAAACTTCTTACATTCTGCTTGTAATGAAGTTGTATCAGTATTAGGTTCACAAAATACACATTCCAGAAGCTGTAATAGCTTGGTTCTCACTGTGTCTCTTGTTACATTGTGTTGTTTGCTTAAAATGCTATGACTAAAAAGTCATAATCTGGTGTCAGATCTTGAGATATAGCAGTTGCATTTTCTTTGTCCTTTATTCTTATACTAACAGACATGGCCTGATTAAGGGTTCCAGTTGCCCTAGGCTTATACAGAAGTGGCTGATAAATGAGATAAATGCAAGGCTGATAAAGAGAGATAAATGCCCAGCCAATCACCTGTTAACTGCCATGTCACAGGCTGTGTTTGAAAAAAGTCAGTAAGGAGCTGATTGGCTGGATGTCTATATCTCTTTATCACCCTTGCATTTATCTCTTGTTAAGGCTTAATACATCTGCCCCATTGTATCTAACATGCTCTAAATCCCAGACTCTATGCGACCTGCACTGTATCCAACACACTATGGGCAAAATGTAATAGGGTGCAATTTTTTTAGACAGTGCAATTTTTTTTGTGCTGAAAATGGGCAAAATGGCATGTTTAACGCAAATTGCACATGTAAAAGTGTGCAATTTGATGTAAAAATCCCTCATTTTGCCGTGACCAAAAAATAGCTCTTCAAACATTGCTCTTCAACCTGCTCTTAATCCCACACTGCATCCAACCTGCTATATATTCCACATTGTATCCAACCCGCACTGTATCCAACCTGTTCTATATCCTGCACTGCATCCAACCTCCTATATATCCCGTACTGTATCCAACCTGCTCTATATCACACACTGCATTCAACAGAACAGGACAATGAAGCAATTTTTAGGTGGCATTAGGTGGCAAAAAGTAGTTGAGGGGGCCCTGCTCATGAGAGCTTACTTTGTAAAGGGGAGGGGCAGACAGACAGGATTGACACAGAAGGGGTAGAAGTGATCATAGACAGAAATTTAGATTGAGAGATGGCTGGGTTTAAGGAAGAGGTGGTTGAGAGCACATTTAAAGTTTTGTAGGGAGGTGGGGAGTCTGATAAGGAGGGGTAGAGATTTCCTGATATAAAGAGCACAGCGGCCAAAATCTCAGAGACAGGAATGGGAGGAAGTAACCCATTGGCAGGAGAGGTTGTGTGCATTTTGGAGCAAAGAGAGCGTGAGGGAGTGTAAAGAGAGATAAGGTCAGATATGTAGGTGCGAGAGGAATTTGTAAAAGCCCCCATGCACTTATACACATGTGACACCTTGGTAATTGCCTGCCAGGGAGCTGCTGGGCTCCCTGGTGGCTGGACCGCATACGATACATCATGGAGTGATTCTGTTGGTTTGCAAAAGCAAGCACCTTCTTTGATGGACAAAACTATGTGCACTGCAGGTGGGGCAGATGTAACATGTGCAGAGAAAGTTACTTTTGGGTGGGGTGTGTTCAAACTGAAATCTAAATCACAGTGTCAGAATAAAGCAGCCAGTATTTACGCTGCACAGAAACAAAAAAACTCACCCAAATATAACTCTCTCTGCACATGTTACATCTGCCCCACCTGCAGTGCACATGGTTTTGTAAATTAAAGAAGGAGTTTCTTTTGCAAACCAACCAGAATCACTCCCCATATGCGGTTCGTTTAGCATACAATGTGTCTTACACACTATATCGTTATTAGTGGCATAGCCACCATGCCGAACCCCCCGCCACTGCTTGGTGGAGCAAGTGCTGCGGGGGGCACCGGGTTCGATGCAGTACAGGTGCTGTCAGTGTTAGAAGTGCAGAGGCGGCCGGCGGCAAGATCAGCAAGGTGCAGAGAGGGACCTTGTTGATCTTGCTGCCGGCCGCCTCTGCACTTCTCACACTGGCCCTTATTCTGGTTGGTGCGGTCGAGCCGCATATGCGGCTCCGACCGCACCAGACGTATCCCCGCCCACACTACGGATCGCCACGGCCGTCCGTACACGGACGGCTGGCGATCCGCACGAAAATGGTGGAGGCGTACGCCTCCACCATGGTGGGAGCTGCCCCCTGCATTCGATGGTCGACGACCATCGAAGGCAGGGCCGCACGCCGCGGCAGCTCCCGCAAGCTGAGACCACACGGACAATCGTCCGTGTGGTAGCTTGTATGGGGGCTGAAAGCTGACATCCGCCGACGTCAGCTTTCCGCCCCCATGAGTGGCGTCATGCCCTCATTACCATGCGTACGCCCCGCGTTTGCATGGGAACGCCCATGAAACGCGGGGCGTACACATAGGGAAATGAGGGCATGAAGCCTCTCACGCCCCTATACGCCCCCTTTGCGGCGGACGAAATCCGTCTGCGGCGAAGGGGGCTGCACATGCGCAGATTGACCTCTGCGCATGTGCAGAAGAAAAACATCGGCGGTACGGCCGCACGCGGGCCGTACCGCACGAATCAAAATAAGGGCCACTGACAGGCAGCAGCGCCAGCAGCAGGAAGCAGGGGCGAAACCCTTCCCTCCCGGAGGACCTCACTGTCGCGTTGAGAAGACGCCGGAACCGTTGCCAGGGATACGCGACAGGCTGGACATGGAGCCGCTGGTCCAGGCTTGGAGCTACTTTCGCCGCAGGAAGTCGTTGGATCTTGGAGAAGGAGCCCTGTGTCCAGTTACCATGGCGGCTGTGTGCCGTGGCCGGGGGTGTGATGGGGTGAAGGGCTGTGTGCCGTGGCCGGGGGTGTGATGGGGTGGAGGGGAGGGCGCCACAGATGTTTTGGCTTGGGGGTGCAAAATTTGACGTTACGCCCCTGATCGTTATCAATGTTCTCCGTAATCATGCAGTCAAATTTCACTATATCGTCAACTACCTAGATCTTTTGAATGAGAGTTCAGGGTACAACCACTAACAATATCCATAATGATACAGTTTAGGAGCCTCTACATCATCAGGGGCCAGATGATTAAGCAGGGGTTAAAGTGAGGAGGAATGGTGAGGTGGAACATTTTAACCTTCACATTGGCCCTGCACAGTAATACCCCTTTTACACCGCCGAAAAATCCGGGTCAGCGGCAAGTCAGACCCAGATCATCGGCGGTGTAAATGGGACACGCCGTGTCCCTTTACACGGGACTTCTACACAGGTCCTGATCTTGGACACAAACCAGTCATTTCAGTCAGAGGGACTGCTAAACCTGTGACTGAAATGATTGGTTCGTTTGGGCCCCCACAATAAAAGAAGCAATGCTCAAAATAGTGCATCATATAATAATAAGAAGAATATCAAGAAAAAAAAAAGAGAGTTGGTAACTCTACTTGCCCGAGTTGAGCATCAGCGACGGCATTAGTAGATAACATTTAATCTTCACCATGAATGATGGCAGCAGCTGGAGCTGGAGTATTTGGTCCTTTAAACTGTTTGTTATCCATTTTTAAATTACATTTAAACAAAAGTTATATAGATTTTAAAAAAAAAATTGTTTTTGAGGACGGGGCCTGTCCAACACTGCGAGGCAGAACAATCACACATGGAACTTATGAAGTTATATTATAATTTATGACAGTATTAGTATGGTGTATTGGGGTGCAGTACACACAAACAATAAAGAAGAGCAAAATTATTATTTTTTTTATACATTTAAGGTGCAGCTTGCGCAACACTGCAATGAGGCAGAACAATCACACACGGAACTTTTGAAGTTTGATTATAATTTATGACAAAATCAGTATGGTGTATTGGGGTGCAGTACACACAAACAATAAAGACTGCAGAGCTGTGCGCTGCTTGGGGAAGCATGGCAAAAATAGTGCCGAATTCTCGTGACGCCGAGCCTATAAAGGCTCGGTGTCTCACGAGAATCCAACATGAGACTTCACCATTCGGCCTCTTTCGGGTTTCCAAGAAAAGCTGGAAACTTGCGAGCACAGCTCGCGGCAGGCAGTGTTCGGATTCCACAGAATCCGGACAGCTCATTTCTAATTAAAATATTAAAGAAATAGTGTTAGTGAGAAAAAAAATGTGCTAAGTGTTAATAGAATTTCCTTGCTGGCCAATTTTACCCAATTTAGGGTGGTGTGGGGTGCGGTGCCCCTGGACTGGTTGGGCTGGGTGGCTCTAGTATGGCACACCTTTACATTAATCTAACCCCATTAAGTCTCTAAAAGGAGTTGGCCTGTTGCATAAAATATATGGATACTAGTGTTTCTGCATGTGTATCCAAACCATTAAGGATAAGGAAGAGGGCCCTTAGTATTAACTAGTGCAGTGGTTCCCAAACTTTTTTGAATCAAGGCACCCTGTAGTAACAGAATTTCATCCACATCACCCCTAAGCCAAAAATTTCTTACTGAGAAATTAAGTAAATATAAGTAAAATAAATTGTGTTCATACGTCATCTTTAGCTTTAACCTCTTTGCTGGCACTCCCGAGAATTTTCTGGACTATGCGCCAGTGCCCAGTATGGCAAACCGGGAAAATCCTCGGGAGTGCTACTGCCTGCGTTCACTCTTGCCGGGCAGCGCCACTGAGCTGAGCACTGAGATCAGCACTGCGCTCAGCTTTAGCCGCTGCCCGGCTCCTGCTGCCTGGCCCTGGCTCCTTCCCCTGGCTGTGTGCGGCGTGACCTTGCTAAAGTCACGCCGCACACAGCCGGGTTGCCGGGGGCAGGCCCGAGCAGCGGCTGATCTAGTGCTTGGCACAGCCTGGCCCCTGGTAGCAGTGGGGGTTTTTAAGCTATCTCTCCCCCCCAAAAAAACTCCCCCAGTGGGGAGTGCTCCCTTAAGGAAAAAAAAAGCCACTGAAGGGGTAAAATATGTACGGAGGGAGAAGATTTGCTTCTGTTTGCCCACATATTTTATGATTTGCAGCCACAAGCACTGGTTTTGCCAATAATTAATTTGAATTGGTCCTGGACCACCAACTCGAGGCACCCCAACAAAAGGTACCAAGGCACCCCAGGGTGCCACGGCACACAGTTTGGGAACAACTGAACTAGTGTAAAGGGAGAGTTAAGGCACCATACACTAAGCCGAGGTATTGCATGTAGCCTGCGAAACCTCATCAACTATCCACTGTAGAGCCGCTGGGCTTCCCGGCAGCCAGGGCCGGACTTGCCACTAGACCTGTGAGGCCAGACTGCCTGTATGTCACAGCGTGGGGAGTGACCTCCTGACTACTGGCAGCAGCATCGGATGGTCGAGCGGGCAGCAGCAGGGGTGAAAGGCAGCGGCAGCAGCATAGCCGAGCGGGCAGCAGTGAGTGACTGTTTGGCCATGCACATGAATGATATTTGCGGTACCGCGTCACGGTCCGAAGACTCCCTCGCTCAGCTCACTGAGCCACTGCCGCCCGGTACCCATTGGAAAACACAGCCTATTGGCTGCTGTGCAGGGGTGGGGACAGCAGAGCCAAGCCTCCCTCCTTCCGGGTCCATGGGGCGGCCAAAAATAGTTTGTTCCTAGGAGAGGCCTGAACCTTAAATCCAGCCCTGCCTGCAGCCAGGATCACATATGTACAGTGTGTCCCGTCCTTTTGCGTATGATGCATCGCATGCAATGCCATTCATTGCCCCAGAATTTGACAAATCCTTGTGGCAGCCATGGTGATCTCCTTGACTGTGCATCAGATTGGAATTGGAAATAAATGACACTTTTCACACGATTTATTGTCCCCATATTTTGTAAAAAAGGGCCATACTGTACTAATGTATAGGCACCTTTAGACTGAGATTTCTTAGTCCAACAACTAGGAGACATGCCCTGATTGCCCGGTTGTGGGCAATAGAGACAGTTATTACCACAGAGATCTATGTTCAGGGGAGGGCTGGGCAGGGGGGCAGGGTGCCATGTGGCCCCCGGGCCGCTTTATCCAATAGTGCCGCCGGCCGACGGAGGCACAGCTGGCTACAGCGATCGGAACTTTCAGTTCCGATCAAATAACTCAGCGGGAGCCTGCAGCAGAAGCTGCCTGTAGCATCAGTGAGGGCAGCAAGGAGATTTAAAGATGGCCACCGGAGGCTGAGTAGGGCTGCTGCACATGAGCAATAGTCCCTTCTTCCATGGGCCTTTGAGCCCAGTAGCTGCCACCGGGGGTGGGGTCCTGCTTTACTCCCGTGGCCCGGCTCCTTCCTATAAGATGTGCGATACGCTGCAAAACCGCGGTGGAGGGGTGGGAGGAATTGGCATCCCAGCTGCAGTTCTCCTCCTCGGCTCTCAGCCCTGCCCTTGGACTCTGGATCCTCAGTCCCGCTGTTTGCTTTTACCAACTGGTAAATCCCCCGCGCACTCAGTCTGCGCTGAGCCTGTAACAGTGCATCCACTCACTAACTCCACTGATAACTGCAAGGACAGCTGCCTATTGCTATCTATCCCCAGTGTCTCTTACACCCTCCTGTGTTACCCTGTAGCTGCCACCCCTCCTCATAGCCCCTGTCCTTAAAGTGTCCCTGCACAATGTGGGAGATGCCACCCCTCCTCATAGCCCTTGTCCTTTTAGTGTCTCAGCCCCATGTGCCTTCCAGTTGTGCCTTGTGGACGTTGCCCCTACTCTTAGTCCCTGCCCTTCAAGTGTCACTGTCCCCCTAATGCAGTGGTTCTCAACTCGGTTCTCAAGGACCCCCAACAGTTCACGTTTTCCACGTCACCTGACAGGTGCACAGATGCACTCATAATTCACTGACACATTTTAAAAGATCACAGGTGGAGCTAATTATGTCACCTGTGAGTCTGTGAGGAAACCTGGAAAACGTGCACTGTGGACGAGGTTGAGAACCACTGCCCTAGTGTGTCTCCCTGCACAACCTTTAGCTGCCACCCCTCTTCATTATCCCTGATTTTCTGTGACTCTCACCCCATGTTTCTCACCACACTGCCTGGCAGATGTTCCCTACATTGTGGTCCCAGTCTACGCTCCTAATTGCCCTCATAATCCCTTTATTTCTTTCCGGTGAAGAAGTGGTAGTGTAATTTTTTTATTTTGCTGCCAATGTGTTTCTTTTCATGTTAAGCTTATGTACATTATTTTTTAATCCTGAGGGGGCTAATGTGTTTTTCCCCATTGGGACTAATGCGGTGCAATGAAAAGTGAATAAGGAGCAATACCACATGGAGTAATGTGAATAAGGAGCAATTGGGGGGGGAGGGGGTGTGCAATGTGAATAAGATACATTATTGTGTGATATAATGTGATTAAAGTTGCATTAAAGGGTGCCGGGTTACAGTTGGAACTAAGGCCTTTGATGGGGGTACCAGTCAAACTCTTACCAAGGGCATCAATTTGGTTAGGGCCAGCTCTGGAGGATGCCTTAAATACTAAAAAGGCCCATGAAGGTCCAGTGTATTGCCTGGACCTCGGCTGCATTTTGAGTCTCCGACTGTCGGCGGTCGCGGCAGCCAGCCGCGGATGGTCACTTGATTCACCAACCTCCTTCTGTGTCCTGCATGGCTTTGGAAGATCTGCAGGTCCATAATTAGCTACAAAGCAAACTAAAACGGCCATGCTGCCGTGCATAGGCAGCCATATCATAGTCAGACATTGACATCGAGAACCACCCCCTTTTAAGTACCTACAGGCTACATTACCAATTCATAAATACTCCCCCAAGATTTTTATTAATACATTTAACGATGCATTATTACTTATGGGCCAGTGCTCTGGACTTGCCCCCCAGGCTAAAAGTTGCCAGCCAGCCCCTGTCTTTGTTTATGTAAGTAAGTTTAATTTATATAGCGCACTTTCTCCAACAGGAGTCAAGGTGCTTTAGAATAAAAAAAAGCCTATTTGCAAAAAAAAAAAAAAAAAAAGAGCTATGGAAATATGGGAACAATTTGGGAAGGTGTGCAATATACAAATGTGAAAGATGTAACTTTACATCTCTACCATAAAGCCCATTATACAGTATACACATAGGAGCTGGATGTACTTTTACTTGTTACTGACAGGTCTATAAAACTTTCATGAGAAAAGTACGTGTGTATTTACAGGGAGTGAATAAAGTGGGGCAAAAAAAAAAAAAAAACAGTGAAAAAGAGCCAGTGAATTGGCAGTTGTTACAGTGAAGTTGCTAAATTCACACTGGCCGGAGCAGCAGCAGCAGCAGCAGCAGCAGCAGCAGCACCACAGCGAGTGCACTAGCGGCAGCCCTGCCCTGGTGCTGGAAGCTCGGCCGCAGCACAGACAGGGTTAAGGCTGAGGAATGCAGGAGTGTGGAATGTGCATGCAAATGAGACGGATGCTAATCTCATGCTAATGTGTTTGTGGCTGGGAACAGGCCGAGGTTATTGGCTTCCCCGGATCCTAATCCAGACGGCTCCTTGCTGCTGCCCTGGGAGCTGCTGCCAGTCCCCCTCCTCATGCTGCAGGACATGCTGGATTGCAAGCTGGGGGGCTTCCGCTCTGCATTACCCTAGGGGGCTGCAATTCTGGGGTGTGGGAGGCAGGCTTCCTCCTATTTCTATATACCCCCATAGTGACTCCCCTCCAACCTCTTTCTGTACTTATGGAGGAGTTTGCAGAGGCTGATCATGCCTAGGAAAGGGAATGGGCAGCTGCCTTTACCGGATGGCTGGGAAGAAGCGAGAGATTACGACGGGAAGGTCTTTTATATTGATCACAACACCAGGCAGACCAGCTGGATCGACCCCAGAGACAGGTATGGTGACATGTAACCCTAAAGTGGCCCGTTGCATTCTGCACCCCTCCACCCCCTGTAATAAGTGCATGGTGGCTGGCTTGCCTGCACATTGTGTGTGTTATGTAGTGGGGGAATGGTATGATGGTGCTGCCCACTGTACAGAGAAGAAGAAACACAGTGTAGCAGCTGTTGCAGAGTTGTACGGTTATGTTGTATCACTGAGGCTGGAGGAGGGGGAGGGAGTTGGGGAAGAAAGGCAGGCAGGGCAGGGGGAGGTGGTAGGGAAGGGGGAGGCATATATGGAGCAGTCACTTTGGGTAATGCACTGAGGAGGAGCTAGCTCTGGAATGTTGGGCTCTGTGAGGGAGAAAAATGTGGTGAGGCAACATAGAGCAGCCTATACCCCTAACTGGTGGGGAGGGGGTGCACCAGTTTCTCACACTCCCTACACACTTGTGTTACCATTTACTTTCTGACTTTTTAATATTGTTGTTTTGTTTGTTTGTTTGTTTGTTTGTTGGGCTCCAGTATTTCACTAGGAAAGTTTTCTGCTGCTGTGTGGTTGTGATCACAATTGCTGCCATGGGTATTGCTGGATCCCCAGGCATCTGAGGGATTAAAGACTGAATATTTTGTGTGTCCATTGTAGTTACATGTGAGCCTCGCAGCATTGTGTGCTATAAATGTCAGCTATGTTACTTCAAGTACAAATACCTGTGTCACCGGATTCCTCGTCGCTCCATAGCTTTCAAGTGGAAACATTTCATTTTATTTATTTATTTATTTATTGTTGCTTTCCCCAAGCTTGGTATCATAGTCAATACTTGTGTTTCTAAGGAACGTGTGGCGAAGGTTTAACTTTGGACAGATGTTTATTCCATCCATTCTGATATGTGTTAGAGCATTTGTATGGTCTAATTTACTAAATACACACACAATAAAGTGATTCGTGGAGTTATTAACGTACGCACTGTTATACTGTGAGATTTGGGAAGATGGGGCCTAGACCAACTCAGTCACTGTAACCGATTCCTAAAATAATGTATTCCAGGTGACAATGGTCATCTTGTAAAGATGAGGATATTGGAGTCATTTCCCATTAAAAGAAACAACAAACTATTATCTATCACTTTATTTTTTAATAAAGTAACAATTTCTTACTTGAATTTTGTTCATATGAAAACCTGTTTGTTAGTGAATAATATTTACCCATTATTATAATGCTTTTACCATGAAGATACTTATGGGGCCTACACACGTAGCGATGGCAGCTTTGTGGTGAGCAATCTAGCATCACCCAGCACACACACAGCGCTGCACCAGCAATATGTGCTAAGTGATCATCTCGCAGCCATGTGTTCTCAATAGATTCGAGCACGCTTGAAATATCTAGCCCAGTGCTAGCGATGCGCAGGGTCGTGCATTGCTGTGGGGCACACACACATCGATTTGTGCTTAATTTCTAAGCGATCTAGTCAGATCACTTAGAAAATGTGCAAAACTCGCTACGTGTATAGGCCCCATTACTTCAATTATATCAAGTAACTACAAAATCTTGTAATTCGGGATGGAATCTCCACACACCTTAATCTGGAGGGTTGTGGTATATCGTATCAACGCTGTCTGGATGTACCATGTTCGGCCACCCTTAGTCTAACCAGTCTAGTTAGACGTCTAAAGATAGTCAGCTGTGTCTAGGTTAACAGTACCGGAAGTTAGACGCCAGCGTTAGAGCGACGGGAGCGTGATCGATGATCGACATGAATTTATTCACATTTCTTGGTGCCGAATGTCACAGGGGTCCCCATGGAAACTGTATATGTGCACAGTGTCCCCTCGCATGGATCGCTGCGCTTGCCATGCTTTGGGCACGGTGCCTCGCTACGGTCGGCACACTATTATCAGCTCACTCTATGTCCACTTGGATAGTAAAGTATGATCCAAGTCGACATTCGGCATGTGAAAAACTCATGTCGACCACACTCCCATCCTCTAACGCTGGCATCTTACTTCCATTACTTTCGATCTAGATGTGGTCGACTAAGCGTGGCAGTCGGACGGATACCAGTCTGGAGTTACTCCATGTTTGTCCATTGGCCAATATGCTGGCAGCATCACTGATGTATCTTATGCTTGAATTATAATGTAATAAACATATCAGGTTAAGCAGTTTCTGGTGTCCTACTCTGTGACTATTCTTGGTATCTGGGACACATTGAAGTCATGACTGCCTGCAAAATAATTGAGCAGTGACTAGACTGATTCCTGGCACGCTTCCATATTACAGTACATTGTCTGTGTAAATGTCATAGTAAAACAAAAAGTCAGAATAGGGGAATTCAATTACTGTACCCTCCTCTCTGGGAAAAGCCCGGAGAGGAGACTGTCAGCAGCACTTCGAGGGGCGGGGCCTGATGTAGAAGTCATGACACGATTTGCATCTTTAGCCCTGCGCTCTCCCCCTGAAAAGCCGCAAATCGTGGGAATTTAAAGCTGCAGTGGGTAGATGCGGAGCGGCAGCCGGTACCTGGGAGGGTTGCCCACCTTTCCCGGAGGGTAGGGAGGAAGACCCGATTTTCGGGAGTCTCCCAGCCATTCTGGGAGGGTAGGCAACCCTATACATACATGGCATATTTACAAAAACATATACATACACACTGCAGACACAAGCACAGATACACTAAGCATACATACTAAACACACTGCATACGGGATGCAGTTAAAATCCCGGCGGTCAGGATCCCGGCGTTCAGAATCCTGACGCCGGAATCCCGACCGCCGAAATCCCGACACATTCTCCCTCCGTGGGTGTCCACGACACCCCTGGAGGGAGAATAAATTAGTGTGCCGAGCGTAGCGAGGCACCGGGCCCGCTGCATGGCGAGCGCAGCGAGCCCGCAAGGGGGGGGGGGGGGCGATCCACGTCCCCTCCTTGTCGGCATTTCGGCTGTCGGGATTCTGAACGCCGGGATTCCGTACTGAATCCCTGCATACAAAACCTAATACAGTATATACATCCAAATACATATACAAATACATAGTAGATACACACAAACATAATGCATGTATAATCTCACACCCAGGGATCGACAAATTTCTTTAAAATCTAGGAGCCAGGATGAAAATGTAGGAGCCAGATAAACTAATAATAGGGACAGTGCGCGCCGAAGGCATGCCCCAAAAATGTACACACGCTGTATTGCCCATTTACATATACCACACACCGTAATGTCCATTACACATTATACCAAACATCATAATGTTCATTACATATAATACCACAGGCCATAATTACATATTATGCCACATAAATTCCGCTTACCTACATGCTTGTTGCTATGGGTTTCGTGCTTGATGCCAGGGGTTAATATGCTGTTGCTATGAGGTTACCATGGTCTGCCAGGGGTAAATGCTTGTTGCTATGGGGTTACCATGGTCTGCCAGGGGTAAATGCTTGCTGCTATGGGGTTACCATGGTCTGCCAGGGGTAAATGCTTGTTGCTATTGGGTTACCATGGTCTACCAGGGGTTAACATGGTCTGCCAAGGGTTTACATGCTCTGCCACTATGGGGGTTAACTTGCTCTGCCACTATGGGGGTAAACATGTTCTGAAAGGGGTTAATATGCACCCGCTCGTTGGCCTGCACCTTGTCTATGTAGATGGCCAGGCCGTCACTCAGTGAACTATTGCAGCGCCTCTTTCTCCTTCAGGTGGGAGATGCGGGTCGGGCTGAGCAGGGTGCTCATGCTGCTGCGCCGGACGGACTGCCAGGTGGGGGTGGCCGCAATGGCCTGGGGGTGAAAGATGACAGCCGGCTCCTACACAGCGGCGGCTCCAGCGACCGCAGCGCTCCGCATAGACCGTGGCTAATAGTGCGGAAAAATCCTGTGAAGGGAGCGGGAGAGCAGGGATAACGGGCACACAAGTTTAAGATCCGAGCTGCTTCTGGAGGCCAGGGCAGGCGAAAAACCCCGTCCCCCCTATCAGGCTATTTTAAACCTTGCGCCAGATCAGAGCCAATCAGGAGCCAAGCTACCACTGCCTCTCCTGATTGGCTCCCGAACCGCTCACCACGACGGACCTGCTCTTGCCTCTCTGGCTCCTATACAGCCGGTGGGAGTGGAGGAGGGGTTGACGACCGGCACTGCACCACAAGCCCACCCGGCCAAGACCAGGTTGCCAGGGAGCATAATCTGGTCGCCCTGGCGACCGGGGTTTGTCGAGCCCTGTACACACCAACACAGCATACACACTGCATATACAAACATGGCATGCATAGACACAGCATGCATGCACACACAAAGTATATTTACACTATCACATGACAAACACACACACACATAGATTGCATAAATACAGCATGTACACACAGACACACACATACACACATCATGTGCACACTGATAAACATATTATACACACCTTCCCTTATCAAGCAAACCTCAACAGAGATATTGCCTTACACTGCCAAAATAATAACTAAAGCTTGAGGCATATAACACTCACCTCCACGGCTTCTGAGGACCATCCCTGCATCCCCTTGCCACATGGAACACAGCCTTGGAGGAGGTGCATGCTGCCTTTGTAGCTAGCTACCCCTGCTGTCAGCCAGCACAGCGGCATCCTGTCTCTCTGTCTAAAAGATAGCTGCCGAGAGCCACAGAGCCCGCTGGAGGCTGCATTTAAAAATAAATAAATAAAAACCCGGTCGCCTGCAATGCCGCATCTCGTGGCGGGCAGGGTGGGTTTCTTAGAGATCTAAACAGATCGCTTAGAAAATATGGAAAAATTGCCCCATGTGTATGCATCCTTAGCTCTCACAAGCAGGGCCCTCTCTGCTCATTTCAGTGGCGGAACTTGTGGGTGGTGAACCCTGGTGCAAAATTGAGGCCCCCTTCTTCAACCCTACCTAAATTCACAATATGCAACATGGCAGTAGGTGTCAGGGAGAGGCAGAGTGTGACTGGAGAAAAACAGTGAGTGAGTGAGGAAGAAGGTGATATGGGTAGCAGTGGGCCCTTAGTCCTCGGGGACCCCGGTGTGCTGCACCAATGGTAGTTCCGCCTCTGATGCATGCAACTATCTTTATTTGCCATGTATTTGTCCTAAATTGTCTTGTCCTCTAATTTGTTATTTAATTGTTTTTTGCTCATTTATGTATTTTTAAGAGCTGCAGAACCTTTGTGGCCAAATAGAAATAAATAATGATGATGATGATAATAGTAGTGCCGATGTGCCTTCTTACAATTATCATTATTTCTCTTATTGGTTTTCTGTTCTTAGCAAAGTGTGATTATTACAACGCTTTGCACATTTTTGGCAGCGGGCAACAAAAAGAGTATTTTCCACATTTGCAAATAGTGCCTATAGTCTTCTGCATTTCCTCAGTGTTTGCAGGTAATCTTCTCTCTGTGAATGCAGAGAGAAGTTTACCTGACCGCAGGACTCTGCACATAAGCAGAGAACCGATCAGGTCTGAATAACCCCTCGTTCTTGAGAAAGAAAGAAAACAGTGGGCTAATTCTTTGATGTCTGGGATAGTTACTGCCAGATGTATCAAGCATCAAAAAAGTGATAAAGTGGACCAGCCAATCCACTCCTATTGTACCTGTCATTTTTCAAACCCAACCTATAGCATGGCAGGTAGGAGCTGATTGGCTGGCTGTTTAACACGCTCCATTTTATCACTTTTGAAGCTTGATACATCTGACCATTATACTGAAACGTTACCTCTCTGGTGAGGGTCTCTGATAGCTTTAAGGATATTTGCCAATACAAACTGGTTTTCGTATAGGAAACGGGTGTTACATTTCGTTCACAATACTTTTTCTTTGTACTATGTACTTAAGCAATTTCTTGTTAAATATAATTGCCGTAATATTATTTTTTCATTTTATTTTTATTTATTATGTGTTATTTGGTAAATCATTGCCGTATATATATTAGGAGTTCTATTGAAGATGGACGTTGCTATGGGCAATCAATCAGATTCCATATATTCTCTTCTAAAAGGTGCTAAATAAGAAGTAGAGTCTGATTGGTTGCTATGGACAACAGCCCATTTTCAATAGAACTCCCATCTTCGTAATAATACCCTGAAAGTCTTTGATGGTAAATCATGGAAAATGTTTATTTGTCTGTGTTTTGAACTGGTTTCAGTTAAATATCCAAAGTCCTGGGAGGAGCATGTTCATGTATGTGACACAACAGGATAAACATACTGCTGCCTTTATGTTGTGGTTGTGCTGAGTGGATAGCGATGTGTCATCCGTGCAGTGACATACCTGGTGCAGGAATGTGCTCTGTAGCACTGGTAACCTTACAGTGCACTTTGAGATTTCTTAAGCGTTGCATTTACTGTACTGACTGTCTTCTGGCCCTTGATATTAATTTCATTCTTTGATTTTAAAAGTTCTACGGTCTTGCCTGCTAAATCCATTATAGAAGTAATTCAGATATTTCAATGTCTTGTTTCCCCTTTTTTTTTTTTGTCACGATTTAGAGATATACCAGGCTAACTACGCAGCATTGTGCAGTTTGCCCACTTCAAATATAGGGGTATATGCAATGCTGTGATGGTGAGCAGTGCCAAAAACTCGCCGTCAGTATTGAACTGCCCCCCCTTCACTCGCCGTTTCCACCTCGCTGGGTTTTCAGTGAGGTGGAAATGGCTAGTGCGGCCATCAAAATGGTGGGGGTCATTGCAGCGGGCTCGCTGTATTTGCGGCAAACCGTGCCATTTCAAGGAATCCTTTGGTGGCGAGGATTTCCTTGGAACATTGAATACAGCGAGGGGGGTTGAAGGCGAGGATGGCTTGTTTTCGGGGATTCTCCCCGAAATCAAGCCATCTTTGCCGCACAAACCCCCCTCACCGGCGGCATTGAATGCCACCCATAGTTTATATGTATTGACTACTTGAAATAAAAACATTATATGAAGACACTTTGGGCATTTTATAACTGGCTGATATGCTAAAATAGCAGCAACTATCTGGTAATACAGGCTTTTGGTTCTTGCGTTGCACTGCATTTGTATGTTGACAATTCTGGACTTTCTGAATAATGTCTGGACAACAACAGTTAATTTATTTTGATGTTTGGTTGGGCTAGGTTTCGGAATACTTCAGGCTAATTGCAGAATGAGTTGGAATATTGGGTTACAAGTTTATTTCATCTCTAGTCTTGGAAAACTGAGGAATTGTATTCTAAGTTCTAGATAATGTATTGGTAAAGAAAACAGAGGTATGTCAAAGTGTCCATAGACACTTATGAATTACTCAGGTTCTGTGGCTGGCTGACTTCAAGTTTGCATTTCTCCAGAATCTCCTGTGTATTTCATGTGACCTGAGTCAAGTCATAAGGCCAAGTTACAGTATTGATGATAGACAATGTCTAGGTCGACAGTTGTTAGGTTGACCACTAATGGTCGACAGTGACTAGGTCAACATCAGAAAATGGTCGACGTACTTTAGGATGACACTGCCCGTATATTTTTTTATTTATTTTTTAAACAAGGTTTGATTTAACTTCTTTTCCTGATTTCACTATAGTTTTATTGCATAGGTCAGAGGTTCTCAAACTGTTTTGCAGGTCTCCTCACAGAATCACAAGTGAAATAATTAATGCACCTGTCAGGTGACCTGGAAAATGTGAAATGTGTGGGGTCCTGAGGACCGAGTTTGAGAACCCCTGGTATAGGTCATTAATTTTAGGAGCTAATGTTACAGATAAGCAAACGCATTTTATTGCTTCATCTTAAAGCATTAACTGTGAATATCAATCCATTGACTGCCGAGTGCTTTGAAAATGATGTGAAGGATGTTAGAAAAAGTTTGGGATGTTTTGTATAATTTGACTATGAGGAGCCTCTCTCCATTGTGTAGTTTGCCTATATGGAACCAACCTCCTATCCTTTTCTCTACTGTGTAATTTGCCTATGTGGATCCAATCTAAATCCCCTGTCTGCTGAGCTTTCCACAGTGTGATTGGTTGTAAAAAAAAAAAAAAGTAAAGGCCCATACACACTGGGTGACTTTAAGCTGAAAGTCACTCAAAACAGCAGGTTTGAGCGGCTTTCAGCTCAAAGCCGCCCAGTGTGTATGCCCTGGTGATGAGCGGTGAGAGCTGCTGCGTGCTCGTGCATCATTGCCGGGAAAGCCGGGATGGACGGCTCTCCATAGCGTCCTGCATAGATGAACTGAACTTGTATTACTGGGTAATGGGCTAATGAAGCCATCTATCTGCATTGTTTGTTGTTGGATGCAATTAGTGTCTGCATTCTCAGTGTTTACTTCTGTGTTTGCTGTGTGCTAATGAATTGTAATTACAGTATTACCGGAATCTTCCTTTGTTGTCACTGTTTGTGCTCCCTGTGAGTGAAATCAGACATGACTTGAAGCAGCAAAAGTCATTACTCACTTTACAACATTTCTGTAATTTTTTTGGGGGGGATTCTTGAAATTAGTAACTGCAGTAGTAAGAGGAATACATTGGAGACAGAAATGCGTTTGCTGGCCCATTTGGTTTAGGAAGATATTTGTTGTAACGTAAAGCCGTGTACTCACAGGATTCAGCCCCTGTGATTCCGACTGATCCCTGATTTCGCTTTACCCGGCTATTATTTTGCTGTTCTATACAGTGGGAAATAAATCTTATAAACATTGAAATGGCATCATCCGTGCCATTTCCCTACATTGGTTATAAGGCACAATCGGCCCAATTCAGGCCTGTAAGCTCGGCTACGTATTCACAGCCCAAGCGATTATCGGATGACTGCGTATACGCACAGTACGTTTTTGCGGATGTACAAGCCAGCTGTATAATGGAGCAAGCGACCCTGCGACCGTTTCGGGGCAGTAACCCTGTGTTTTCTGTGAGTGCCCCAGAAAACGCAGGAGTTCCCTGGCTGTTGGGAGGGATGTCCGGTGACGTCATCAACGGCCTCCCCCCCCCCCATAGCCTTCGCAGCGCTAAGCGAGTCTAGACTTACTTGCAAACAGAGGGGAATCCATTCAATGGCGAGTGATTACGAATGAGTTTCCCCCTGTGTGCACGATGCAAACGAATTTGCAGGCATGCACATGGGCAAATTTGGAATCTTCTAGAAATGCTTGGTCTGCATAAAGTTAAAAGGACGCAGGACTATGTAGTATGGAGTATGGCCCTGGCTGCCAATAGATTATTAGCAGATGGGGCGCAGTCTAAAATTGCAATCATACATTTCTGTGCACATACTTTAACTGTACAATGCACCATGGGAGCCTGCATTCTAAAATGATTACATGATTGGTGGTTCACACAACTGCCCCCCATTTGACTGAGAAAGGCAATACACAAATCTGGGGTGTTCCCAAGCACCTACTGAACTGGCACCTATGCACCAGATTAGTATACATACCTTACATTTTAAATTCAAGAATGGTATAACCATTTGATTGTAATTTGCTTGGCCTATTTCAATTTAATAAACGTCATGAGTATTCAAACATTCATATTTCCCTGACAAGATGCATACCCATGATGCTTTGCATTTTCAAAGATGGCTACTAATGTGAAGAAGGCTAGGATGTGGGTTTAAGACTTTTTTTGTTTTTGAAATAGGTACAGTATATGTAGTTTCTTTTAAAACTACCTTTTGTTGCCAAATGTCATGCTGATACACACTGGAGGGATTACCACGGGAGGATGAAATAGTGCATACACACTGACCGATATCCCTACAATGACTAGACCTCAAAATAAAATATTGCGCCATGTAGCTACTGCTATGAACTGCCAGTTGGCAGCAGACTGGAAGCAACCTGCTCCTCCATCTTTACAGTCTATTCTTTCCCATATATGGTATACCTATCGTATGGAATACATGACCAGTATCATTAACTGCTCAGCTCTTCTAAATCATTTGGTAAAATTTGGAGCCCGTGGTTAGTCCCTCAAAATGACCTTTCTCCTATTACCTTGCTTTTGCTTTTCTTTTACTTTTGCTTTTCTTTTACTTTTTTCCCCAGTTCTTTTCTCCTATACAACCTAATTTTTGGATGTGTTTTTTTTTTTTTTGTGAGTTCTTTTTATCTCTTATATATTTAGCCAGATCTGTCACTCATCCCCTGTGTAGCTAACATTCCCGCCCAGCAGGATACACAAACCCGCCCCCCCAGGGAAAAGTGTTCTATGTGTATAACGTTCTACCTTGACATCACCTTCCCCCGCCCAGCCAGGGCTACAGTACACGCCCACCATCCACCATTACTCCAAAGCCACCATCCACCATTACTCCCCCTCTGCCAGCAGACCCCCCTACCGCGATTCGTGGCACCCCCACGACCCCCCCTTCCCCCATTCGCGGGACCCCCGTGACCTCCCCCCCTCCCCTCATTCGCGGGACCCCCGTGATTCGCGGGATGACCATCAATGATTTCAAATCATCGATGGTTTATGGCCGATGTTGAATACTTTTGCCATCGATGTGGGAGGACCAGATGGTTTCCCTACATCAATGGCAAAGGAGAACCAATCAAGCTTCAAATTTTTTTAAGGTGCCGGGACACGGTGCATAGTTCTGCCCCCCCCCCCCCCCCCACACACACACACACACACACACACACACACACACACACACACACACACACACACACACACACACACACACACACCCGGAAGTCCCGCCACCGAGTTCTGATTGACCCACGGCCTATTCAGTCAGATATATTGGATGACAATCGATAGCTACAACAATCGATGGTTATCCAAGTAATATGTTACTACTATCGATGGCATGGTGCAAAATCGCCATCAATGCCAACCATCGATGGCGTCTGCACCAATGCCCATCCCTACTCTGCAACAGCCAAAAACCTTTACTACCCCTCATGCCTCTATCACTGCCCTTCCTCCTGTTCTCCTGCCCCGTAACTTCCGCCAGTGGGGAGCCGCTCACCCTGTGTTGCCCACATTCCCCTATCATGCTTTGCCACCTAGCCTCCTTCTCTCATGCACCCTAACTCCCACCCAGTAGGAGGAGACACTGACTCAGGGCCACCGTCCTGTACTCCTGTGCTGCCACGCTGGACCCTCACCCACTGGCAGAAGCTGCACAGTGTCCCCCACCCTCCTCTTTAGTCCCCCTTATGCCCACACACCCCTATCACTACCCAGCCTCCTGTTTTCCTGTGTCGTGACCTCCGCCAGTGGGGAGCCGCTGACTCAAAAACACCCTACTATACTATTACACACACACACACCTAAACAACACGCACACACACCCCCACACCCACAAATGTCACTGTACCCTCCACACTATCAATGTACATCTTCATCTGTAACCGCTTTTTAATTAAACAAAACAATACACACCCCCTTCCAAACCATATGCTCTCTATTTAACACATTTCACCTATAACTCAAGTTGCAATACAGCCATCTTTCATACAATTCTAACCATATGTCTCACAATACAAACGTTCACAAATTAAGGGGGCGCAGCCCCTTACGACGATGTGAAGAGCGCCCGTAGGGCGCGATGAATCACCTAGTTTCCTATATATGACAAAACGGATCACACAATAGTTTTTTTATTTTTTTTTCTGTGTAACCTGATATGATATATATTTTGTGGGGATTCAATCTCTTCTATGTTTCAATTGTTTGGGTCCTTGTTGTTTAATGTGATCTTCTCAATAATAATAAAGTTATTATGAATGGTAACTTTTAAAATGCTCGGTGTCCATACATGTTACAATGATTGTATACAATATTGTATCCAATATCGCATCTCATTGCATCTCGGTTTTGCGATGAGATCTAGTACAAAAAGTATGTGCAGTACATACTTTTTGTACTAGATCTCATCTCATTTCATCGCAAAACCGAGATGTGATATTGGATACATTAATTATAACGTGTATGGGCACCTTTACTACTTAGATGGGTCAATAATCAGGTATATTTGAAACGACTCAAACTTCACATTAAGTGAAATTGATACACGCAGTCTTACATGGTTGTGGACGGGTGTGGATCAGTTGGTCACCAGCAAGTTGTTAGACCATCATTAGGTCGACATGCAGGAAGGTCGACAGTGAAAATTATTATTTTTTATTTTTTACCCTAATGTCCTAGAGGATGGTAGAACATGAAATACCGCCTGTCGGCACATGTTGTGTCAACATGGACACTGAAATGTACCACCACGTCCACTGTGCTCACCATGCTTCGGGCACGGTGCATGGCTTTGCTCGGCACACTGTTATTCTCCCACCACGCCCTAGTAGATGGTAGGGCATGAAATACCACCTGTCGGCACATATCGGCTGAAAAAAACAGTAAAAAAGCCTTATGTCGAGTCGACCTAATGACCCTGTCGACCTAACACATGTCAACCTAATGACCTTGTCGACCTAACCCATGTCGGCCCAATGACCCTGTCGACTTTACTGCATGTCGACCTACTTGGTGGTGACCCAATGACCGTATCCCTTGTGGACAAACCTCCATATATATTATTTCTAGAATGTGATTTTTGGTGACGATCCCCTCATACTCAAACAAAAGCGATAAAAGAGATACCATTTTATAGATTAAGTTCCTTACTTCTGACAAATTGTTAATTTGCCCATTTTATTGTTTGTTTGAAAATCGAAGTTAAAACATCTAGTTTTGGCCCTAGATGTTTTTCCCTGGATGTGCTGACACAGCATGGCTAAGATGATCAGTTTTGCCTAGCTACTTATGAACTGGTTCTTCTTTCATGCTACCGCAAACCACCAACCTCGCTATAAAATGAATTGTATTTTATTCGCAAGTGAAATTTTCGCATGTGCCAACTAGTAAATAATAATATGCAATGCGCCCTGGCTTTTTACCAGCGACCTCCTAAAACAGTGCTGTGCTGCCACAATAGATAGATGCCTTGTGCATGTGCATATCAGATCCTTGGGAAGCCCAGCACGTCCAGAGGTGCTAGCCATGCCCCCCCCCCCTTAGTGTAGTGAAAGCCAAGACACTAGCCCGCGCCACCCCTTTAGCGATGCTGGTCGGGCCGTCCAGAGCCCTGCCCGCATCCTTACAGTATCAGTAAGAAGACCGTGCAGTCATATACATATATTCAAGATCCTGGAGCAATTTGAACTTGATATTCAGGTGCCGATAAAGTTACACCTACTCCATCTACGCTTACACATCCGCCCGCATGTGGCTGCACAGAGGAAAAATCAATCGATGGTTTCTCCCTATCAAATGATTTTGATGGGGACTTACTTTTAATTATGGCAGTTCTTGTACAGATTTGGGGTCATGTGACGTCTATCGCCTGCCCCAAACAGGCTGGTGTCTGCCTAGTGTTTCCATGGACGCGCCCACTATTTTTGTGGGCACGAACTGGGCGGATATCTGCGAATGCCCCCTGCCTGTCAGTCATTTTGCGAAGGCCCCGCCCATTTGTACCAGGGGTGTGTGCATGAGTAACTTTCCGCATGCGCACTCCCCCACCATCGGAGACAGGGGCCGAATTCGCTTCTTCGCGAGCTTGTCTGAATTGCCCCTCAGTGGGACTTATTTATGGATATCTTTCCAGCGGATGCTGTGGGCTGCATAATGCGGATTGAGACATCATATATTTATGATCGGCCATAACATTTTAAACCACTAACAAGTGAAGTGAATAATATCTCAATACAATGGCACCTGCCAAGGAATCTATTAGGAAGGAAAGGAACAGCCAGTTGTTGCCGTTATTTTGTTTAAAGAAGGGAGCGGATTTGGTTTTACTCAGTTCTTTTTGCCATGTTATCGCAATTTCGTATTTTTCCGATTGGCTATCGGCTGTCACATGTTTTGGATAACCAATAAGATCCCAATTTGTGATCAGAGTAGATCTGAGTGAAACAGAACACGCTCACTCCTAGTTTTAAGTAGGAAGATCGGGCAAATATAAGGATCTGAGTGACTTTGACAAGGGTCAAATTGTAATGGCAGGACAACCTTGGGCAGCACTTGTCATATTTTGACAATTGAATTTGAATTCTGACATAACAGATCCGAATTAAAAAAAGAAAAAAATCGGATCTGACACCCTTCAATGGTGTCATTAACCGCTGCATTGAATCGGTGAATACCGATATTTCTCCTATCGGAAATATAGGCACAGATTGAATACCCCCCATTATCTGCATTTGGATACTGTCTCACACAAATACATACACACAGTAATACATGCTCAAATATACATCTAAGTTCTAAAGTTCCTTATGGAAACAAAAAGACAAGCGTATTGCCAAAGCGTACTTAGGCCCTTATTCTGGTTCACTCAAAGACCAATTCCTTCTCAAATGGACAAAACCATGTGCACTGCAGGGGGGGGGGGGCAGATGTAACATGTGCAGAGAGAATTAGATTTGGGTGGGGTTTTACGTCAAAGTGAGATCTATATTGCAGTGTAAAAATAAAGTAGTCATTATTTACGCTGCACAGAAACAGAACAACTCACCCAAATCTAATTCTCTCTGCACATGTTACATCTGCCCCACCTGCAGTGCACATGGTTTTGTCCATTAGAGAAGGAATTTGGAATTAGAATTAGAGAATTAGAGGAATTAGGAATTAGAGAAGGAAATGCCTTTATGAGTGAACCAGAATAAGGGCCTTCATCCTGATTGTTGAATGAGCTAATCATGAATACAGAAATGCTGTGTACAGGGAAGGGAAAGTGGGTTTCTTAAGTTAGTTTTATTGCTTCCTGTAAGTAAACTGGAATGCTTTAATAGGCTTTTAGCATATTGTTATTCATGTGAATGAGCGAGTTGTTATCTTGTGTGTGATAAATTGCATACATAGGTGTATACTGTGTTATCTTGTAATGTAAGCACAACATGTACATGCCTTTATGGTAAAACTACTCTGTTTACCCCTGTGACCTTATCAATCCTCTAGCTAATTATGCTCATTAAGAAGACCACCTTTTTCTAACATAACATTATACTCTTTTAAACACTTTAGACGTGTAATGAAGGTGTGTTCCAGCATTAGATAAAAATCAATAATTAGCTGTTAATGCCCTGAATGCTTAAATCTTTGCTTAATCTCCCCCTGCCCCCTCCTCATCCAGAGTTTTTGACAAGGTTGTGTAGGTATTATTTTGTAAGGCAGCAGGATCTTTTTTTTTTTTCCTGTTGGGAGTTAAAGTGGACACTTATGTGGGGAACACACCAGGACGATATGGCCCAAAACGAGTCAATTTAGATGCAATCTCGACCGATTGTATGTAAATTGGCCATGTTTTGGGCCATTTCAGTGTCCTTTTGATGCGATCCCGATCCGATGCGGGTCGATCGGTCTTTTCTGAGATCCTACCTGCTGCAGGGTCATGATCGGATCGCGATCACATCAGCCGCATTTTCGCGGCAAGTCGGAGGCGCCATCAGCTCATGAGCGAGTCGTACCTTTTTGTGACGACCCGCTCACAAGCACCATCGTCCTGGTGTGTACCGGGCATTATTCTAGGTACACACCAGAACGATTAGGGCTCAATCCCATCAATCTGGATCCAATTCCAACCAATTGTATGTAGATTGGGCATGTTTTGCATGTTTAGATCCAATTCCGATCCGATTCCAATCCGATGCGCGTCCCTGCTGTCGTTTGGTCGTTTTACAGATCCTACCTGCTGCAGGTAGGATCTGTAAAAGATCCATTCAACTGGATACAGACTCAGATCGGATTGGGATCGGACCAGATACAGATCGTTAGCGGATCATTAGCAGATCGTGTGCTCCAACAGATTGTGCGACCATCGCACAATCTACTAACGGTCTACTAACAATCAGGATCCTTTTGGTGTGTACCAGGCATTATACCCTATGGCTCTTTTTCACGTGTTTTCGACCCATTGGGCCAATAAATTGTTTGTAAAGTGCCATATTGTTTTGTTTTACCCCCGGGTCCGATCCGTGGGCCACAAGTGTATCAGTTTGGTTCTGGAGATCGCCATGGCTTCCACAAGGATTTGTTGGATCCTCTGGCAGTCAATAGCATATGATACCTGGCATGCAAAAGGTGCATCTGCGATGTATCATATGCGACCCTGCCTTCTGGGCATGCAATACAGTGATTTACTGCATGGAGGCTTTACTGTAGGGCCATTATCAGTATCTAAAACATTTTAATTCAATCTCATGAGCAAAATATACAATTTTCTAAATTGTAAATATTTCAAAACCAATAACTAGGACAGTTTTGCACTCTCTCTACGTAATATTTTTTTCTATGGTAAAGGGTCAGGATAATTTGACTTGGTTGCCATTGTGGTAACTGCGGTGGACAATGTCTAAGTCAACCACTATTGGTCAACAGTGACTAGGTCAACACCTAAGTATGGTCAACATACCCTAGTTTGACAATGACAGAAGATCAACCTTAAGGTCGACATGTACATGGTTGACACTTAAAAGGTCGTAGTGAGTTTTTAATTTTTTTAAATATTATTATTTATTTATCCCGACTTTTTTCATAGAGTTAGATTATAATAGTGTGTCGAGAACAGCGACTCACCATGCCCGAAGCATAGCGAACCATGTCAGGGAATGCGGTCCACTTATGCACTTATTGCATCTGTTTTGTTTTGTCCAATTCAGTATTAGAACCAGTCATAAATAAATCCCTCATGGCCCTCTGTCTCCCATCCTTATCTCAAAGAAAAATACATTTACTGTATGTGAAATGAGAGAACATATATATTCTCACGTCTATCCATCTACAAAATCAAGTGCCTCTTCCCTTACACATTGAGGAAACAGTCCCTTGTATAAATCACCTAGTACTAGCTATCAAAATGATGTTGGCCCTGTTCTCTGTTCAAGTCATCAATGTTAAGAGATATGTTGGGCCATGGTAGAGTGTAGGAGATGTGACCATAACAAATTAGGGTGCAGCTACACTACTTTGGGTAGTGTGAAAAGCACTTGACAGCTCACTACACCCTACTCTCTACAAATAAAATAAAATGGCAACAATGACAGCAGTTATGACGTTGCTAAAATGTCTACAGGCAATGTGTCAACATTCTCATAATATTGGAAATAGGGTTTAGTTGCTGACTGTCAGATCAGACTGGTTAGGGTGAGGTTTTACAATTATGGATAGAGGTCAAATGCTTATTGGAATCCTGGAGAGTCGGAGGCTTGACCCAGAAGTGGTGGTAACACAGAGCTTGACAATTTTTTTTTTTAAATCTAGGAGCCAGGACATAAATGTAGGAGCCAGACAAGCTTAGGGTGCCCATACAATGTGCAATTGGCACCGTACATTTTTATTTTGATCGCAACACATCTAGTTGTAAATGCATGCAATGTTCTACAATAGCATAGGTTTTGAACTGGATGTGATCTAGTTCAAAAAGAACATGCTGCACATACTTTTTGTACCATGCAATACTCACGGGAGCGCATCACCTTGCACGGTACAAATCATACAATATATGGGCACCATATCTCATCCACAGGGGAGATGGAGAGACTGTCAGGGAAAGGGAGGAGAGAGAGAGGGGAAAGAAAATAGGGTCACAGATACCCCATTCACACCAGCCTAAATTCCCGGGTTGAATCCGGGAACAACCCGGTATTAGCGCTGGTGTGAAAGGTTCCCGGGCAAATTTCAACCCGGCTAGGTACCAGGGTTGTTCCCGGGTTCAACCCGGGGACCTGGCTGGTGTGAAAGGTACAGAGTATACTTACCCGGGGTGCTGTGTCCTCTGTGTCCTGTCCGTCGGGAATTCATGCAGGCGGCGGGCGCAAATGACGAGACAGCCGGTGGATGATGATGACGCAGCTCTCCAGCGGCAGTGAGGATGCCGGAGAGCTGCGTCATCTTCATCCGCAGCCTGTCCTGTCATTTGCGCCGCCTGTGTGGATCCCTGGCCTGCACGAAGGACCAGTAACCGGGGTGAGTATTCTCCCCACCTCCGCCGCCATCCCGCCGACTGCCCGCCTCCTCCCCACCTCCTGCCTGCCTCCTTTCCGCCCCCTTCTCACACCAGAAAATGCAGGGACATTTCTGGTGTGAATGGGTCCAAACCCGGGAATGTCCCTGCTTGTCCCGGGAACTGAATTCCCGGGTTTGTCCCTGCATTTCTGGTGTGAATGGGGTGAGAGAGGTGAGACGGGGGGGGGGGGGGGTGAGTGAGGGTTGAGAGAAAGAGGGGGCAGGCAGAAGAGAGTAAGGAGATGGGACAGTGGGGGGGGGGACAGCAGGGGAGAGAGGGTAACAGACTGGGTGGGTGAGAGAATAGGAGAAGACGGGAAGAGAGCGAAAAAGGGTGAGGTGATGGTAGTGAGGTAATGGGAGGAGAGGTGAAAAATGGTTAGGTGAGAGGGGGTGAGGCAACAGGGGAGTGATAGAAAGGGTGAGGTGATCAGGGGTTACTTAAGGGGATAAGACAACAGGGGGCGATAGAGAGGGTAAGGTGGTGGAGGGGTGGTGATAAGGGGCAAGAGGTAGTGAGATGATGGGCATGAAGTGACAGGGGAAGAGTGTATGGGTGGGGAGGTGAGGCAAGTCTTCTCACCAGCACCGCGGGTCTCCTGGCCCTGGGTGCTGCTCAGCACCTGCTTCTTGGCCGCTGCATGCCTCATTATCCCCTGCTCCCCAGTGCCAGCCCCCGCTTGGCTGGGGGGGGGGGGATATGGCTGCTCTGTTTAGGGGGGGACGCGGTCAGAGCTGCATTCTGAGGAGAGGGGGGGTCGGGGCAGCGATGTGGCTGCATGCTTAGCAGAGGGAATGCGGTCAGCGCTACCCGCGCAGCCACTGCACTCTTAGGAGAGGAGGGTGCCCGCGTTCCGTTTATTCCTTTGAGCAGCTTTCAGCTCGAAGCCACCCAGTGTGTACAGGGCAGTGATGAGCGATGATGCTCGCTCCCGCATCATCGCCATTAGGGTACCTTGAGGACCATGTTTGCAAACCTCTGGACTAGTGCGAACACTAATATTTGATGATTGGGTAGTCGGATGGATTATTTGTACATCACGGAGGTGTGTGTCTACTGTAGCTTTAGAAGTATTTTGCTGTGAAGAGCAAATATAATTTCACATGTCTGCCCAGTTTATGTCATTTTTTGGAGGACATCATATAGACCTTTATTTATACATTACTGTGTAGTAAGTGTTCCTATTATAGGTGAAATGAATTAACCTGGCAAAATAAATATGATAGGCTTTTACTGTTTGTTTAGCCTTTCCACAATTAAATAAACTGTTTCAGAAGCATAGTTGTAAAAGTAACAATCCTCGCTGCTTAAAACAACATATGCTCAGTAATAACGCTTCTGTTAGTTTACTGTTTCAGTTGGGATTTATTTCATTGCTGGATTATTTTTATGGCATATATACTGTTTATGTGTGTGTGTGTGTGTGTGTGTGTGTGTGTGTGTGTGTGTGTATGAATTAGTTCCTTTAACAGTTTTTTTTATTTATTTATTATTTTGAATGAATGAATGGAATTAAGTTGCAGGTTATAAACTGCTGTTTACATGCAGAAGTGTATATACTTATAATACAAATGGGATTTGTAAAGAGATTTAACACCATAATGATCTCGGGTAAATGCTAGTCGGAAATATAATTTAGACCTAAATGTTTGCTGGATTTTGTGCTATACATAAGCTAGCTGAAATCGGTTAAGTGTAAAGCCGTCCTAGCATTCTTGTTTCATTATTTGTGGGATGCTGTGAAAGCCAATAGATTGTATTGGAGAAAGCTATTGAGCTGTGTCTTTACTATAATGGGAAACTGAAAGCGATAGGTTATCAGGTTTCAGCACACAATACAGAATTGAAAGGATTACAATATACATGTTCTCATTTTTGTTTTTTTTCTTCTGAGGATACATTGTATCTGGTTACTTCAGTAGTACAGCAGTCGTCATGTTGTCATTGCTGCCGCTTCATGTATTTTTACCACTAGTTGCCTTGATTTGAAAGACGTTATAATGTCTCTATTCATTTTATTCTGTATTATGAAGAATGACAAATCATTTTATTTACAGTGCAAACCCATCTTCTCACCATGTGAGTGACCAGTGGCACAAAAATATTTCTAATCTTCAATCACAATATAAATGATTGGTTTGTGACATTTATTTATGATGTTTAGAAAGTATGTCCAGGCCCTGATTTGCATGTTATTGATCAGATAAATGGCAGTTGAGGAAAGAGGCGTTATAAGCCTAGTCAAAACATTGGGGCTGATGTATTAACCCTTTGAGTGCCAAGGAAAATTTGTCAAAATTGGTGTGAAAAATGGCAAACAAACATTTGTATTCATCATAATGACCTGTAATGGTTACCTTTTATATAGGAAATATAATATTTTTTGGGTACTAGTTTCATGGCGGCAGCTTATGCTACATTTGAAGCAACGTTATTAGCGCAGCCCGATGGCTGCCTTACTTGTGTAGTTTCACGGCGGCAGCCTAAGCTATGTTGTCTGCGTAGCCCAACAGCTGCCTAGCGTAGTAAGCATAGTGTCTCAGTGGCATCCCTGCTTAGTTAGCGTAGACACCATACTGTCCCCGGGAGCTGCCGCTCTGTCCCCGGCATCCCTGGCAAGCCTATTGAGCGCCTCTCACACAGCGCTGGCACCTGCATGATCCCCTCTCCGCTGGTGGACGCTGGCGGAGAGGGGATCATGTGGGCATCGGTGGAGAGGCACTCCATCTGTCTGAGACGCGTTACGCGTCCTCCCAACTTGTTCATACCCCCACTATCCACGTTGGCGTGGAGTTGATCTTATAAAGTGTGGCGAGCCACCGAGCCCGAAGCGCGGCGAGCGGACGCGGATTACTTTACATGTATTCCGCGTCCGCTCGCCACACTTTATAAAATCAACTCCACGCCGATGTGGATAGTGGGGGTATGAACAAGTCGGGAGGACGCGTAATGTGTCCCCGCGTGGGGCTCGTTACGCTCGCCACGGTTCAGGCTGCCGTGGATATTGGGGTGTTTAAAGAAAACATTCACACCTGCCATATCATACATCTGAGACCGTAATGACGACATGTGTTAACTGGTAACTGGGTTTTAGTGAAAAAAAAAAGAAGAAAAAAAACACTTAATGTACAATAATATCAAATAACAAGACAAAGAAAATAATAAAACCGTTATTCTTCAGTTTATGTATTCACGGCAAATGCAGCTCCACGCCGATGTGGATAGTGGGGGTATGAACAAGTCGGGAGGACGTGTAATGTGTCCCCGCGTGGGGCTCGTTACGCTCGCCACGGTTCAGGCTGCCGTGGATATTGGGGTGTTTAAAGAAAACATTCACACCTGCCATATCATACATCTGAGACAGTAATGACGACATGTGTTAACTGGTAACTGGGTTTTAGTGAATAAAAAAGAAGAAAAAAACACTTAATGTACAATAATATCAAATAACAAGACAAAGAAAATAATAAAACCGTTATTCTTCAGTTTATGCATTCACGGCAAATGCAGCTGAAGTTGATGCAGCTGTGTCTGCATTTGTGTCAGCTGTTTTGTCGGCCGTTGGGCCGGTTCTATAAAGTTGTTGATGGCGGATATCAGGGTGCTGGCCTCACGGCTGGCCACAGGTGTTACAAAACACTCACCGGTGTCTCAGGATATGCCTCCAAGCAACCACTGTTGAGGCAGGACAAAGAGACTCTCGTCCACCACCACAATTTTGCCCGGACCGCCAATCCGCTGTTGGTGCTGCGACATTAAATCCAGGGTGCAGGCCTCCCACATAAGGGCCCTTATTCTGGTTGGTGCGGCCAGAGCCGCACACGGGGCTCCGGCCGCACAAACCAATCCCCGCCCACCCTACGGATCGCCACGGCCGTCCGTACACGGACGGCTGGCGATCCGCATAAAAATGGTGGAGGCGTACGCCTCCACCATGGTGGGAGCTGCCCCCTGCATTCGATGGTCGTCGACCATCGAAGGCAGGTCCGCACGCCCCGGCAGCTCCCGCAAGCTGAGACCACACGGACAATCGTCCGTGTGGTAGCTTGTATGGGGGCTGAAAGCTGACATCCGGCGACGTCAGCTTTCCGCCCCCATGAGTTGCGTCATGCCCTCATTACCATGCATACGCCCCGCGTTTGCATGGGAACGCCCATGAAACGCGGGGCGTACACATAGGGAAATGAGGGCATGAAGCCTCTCACGCCCCTATACGCCCCCTTTGCGGCGGACGAAATCCGTCTGCGGCGAAGGGGGCTGCACATGCGCAGATTGACCTCTGCGCATGTGCAGAGTAAAAACATCGGCGGTACGGCCGCACGCGGGCCGTACCGATCCGATTAGAATAAGGGCCAAGGTTATTATACAGCACAGTGGTTTTCTTTGAAATTAAGAGGTGGTGCTCACAAAATGTAATACTTGTTATCTCCTCCACCCAAGAAAACACGAAGCGTAGAAGCATCATAAATGTGAGATGGCATCCCTGAAACCACTGTGCTGCCCGGAGACTAACCTTCTTGCCACGCTTTAAGGAGCGCCACATTCGCTCCTTGACATTCAGTCTCATTGGATGCCCATTTGCACATGTCTTTGTCTCTGGGCGAAAGTTGTGACGCTGTATAAAATTCACAGACTCATTCTCCGTCTGCGGCAGGTTAAAGATAGTTAATTTGTCAGTAGCCATAACTGACACACTGTACTGCTGACTAAAGGTGCCCACAGACGCTACAATTGTACTGTGCTATGCGTTTTTGTCTGTACAATGGTTCTATACAATTTTTCTTCCAGCTTGCTATGAGATGTGCACTTGGTTGCATGCGATGCGATGTGATGAACCCATGTTTGTAATGTTAAATTTCAGATGTAGTCTAAAAAGTACGTGCAGCACGTACTTTTTTAGACATACAATTTTAGACATACAGCATCGCACAAGCCCATAATCACCATCCAATAATTGTACATAAGATGCAATTTGTGCTTAAAAAGTACAAAACGCATTCGATAATTGTAGCGTCTGTGGGCACCTTGACTACGATAACTGCCTACCACTGGCTGACTACGCTGGCTGCGGGAACTCTACGCTGGCTCTGACAGGGATGCTGGCTACGCTAACTACGCTAAGCGGCCGCGGGAACACTACGCTACTTCTGACTGACTACGCTGGCCGCAGGAACACTAAGCTGATTCCGATAGGGATGCTACGTTGACGACGTAACTGCCGCCGTGAAACTACACAAGTACCCTTTTATGTTTACACAACATTTTTATTTGAATTTATATAACAAATGTGAGCAACTCTGGCATTTTTAGCAGATGCTTTGCACATCTCTCACAGATGTTGGCATTTAAAGGGTTAAGCATGGTGAAGTGATAAAGTGGAAGGTTTATCAGCATGCACCAGCCAATCAGCTGTAAAAAATGACAGTTTGTGGTTGGCTGGCGTGCAATCGCCTTCCACTTTATCACTTCACCAGGCTACATACATCTGCCCCATTGTACTTTATCATTTTCTCTTTAACAAGTGCAATCTTAAAGCTGAACTATACTATATGTAGAGCTATAGGGCGAGGTGCATCAACATAACAAGCCACTGCATTCTGCATATGCAAGAATCTCTGGAAAGCAAAACATTCCAGAGCTTGTTCCCTATAGACCATTCCACCTATAGATTATGTTGCCTAATAGAAACCTATGGGTTTCTCTCCACAACATTAGCCAGTGTCCCCCACTTCTTGTGCACGAGTGAGATAACTCCAACGTCCCCACACTGCAAAGAACAGCTCTTATCGGGAGAGCCATCCTCTGTTATATCCTACTTTCATATTGTGCCGAATTGAATTGTCCTATTGTACCTGATCTCCCACCTAAAAGTGAGAGATCACAGGGTGATATGCAATCAATGTTTTTTTTCGCTCATATCTCCCTGATTATGGTCGGGTACGTGGCTAAACCGAAACAAACTAATAACTAAAGTCCCATTTTAGAGCTCCCCTGGGGAGTTTGAGTTGAATTTCCGGCACCAGTAGCCAGACGTGCCCGAACAAAAGTTGAATGTTAATAAACCCTGATGTGCATTTGGTAAGTGGGGGGATGCATCACATTCAAAATGCGATCCATGGTGCTTCCCACCCCTTTTCATCCAGCTTTGATACCGAATGTATATATAGTGTAACAGTTAAGAGCTCTGGACTTTTTTGTAGTTTAATAGTGTAATTTGTGAAGGCTTTTTAAAATTGGCATAAAATGAAGACTTGTAATAAAGTGTGTGTGTGTATGCAAGTTCATTTCTTTGAACAACTTTTTTAGCTTTTATCATCCAAGTCCTTTATCATCCTTTTTTGAACTCCAGAACTGTGTATTAAGCCTAAAAGGCCCCATCCACTAGTGCGATATTACCTGTTTTCATGCGATTGAGACGCATTGTTGTGGTGGATTGTATGAAAACAGGCGCATTGCATGTCCTTTTCCTTCGATTGCGATAAAAGGCGTGCGCCTCGCATCTCAATCGCAGATGTGCTTGGTTGCCCTGAATATTTCTCACAATCCCACCTGATTAAGGTGCTAGGGATGCCAATTTCGGGACATTTTTTTTCAATCCCACGATTTGGGATTGAAAAATTCTTGATCCCAGGATTCCCAGGACCTCGGGTTCAGCTTTCCTAATTAAAAAAATGCCCGTCAATTTAGGCGCCAATTTCCGAGATCCCGCCAATCCTGATCCTGGGATTGGCCACTACACATTGCAGTGCATTTGGACACCTGCGATGCGATCCCACCTGATAAAACGCAAGTAAAATTTTTTTTTTTCAGATTTATAACATCAGATGGATCACCGTAGTATAGATTGTGATAAATCTGATGTAAAATAACAAAACAAGTAGCAAATCGCATTCAAAGCCCTCCCAGGCAAGGTCCCGCTCACATTGTAAGGAAAACGCATCCAACTTATTGTTGAGAGACATGTCACTAGTAGATGGGGCATTCACAGTTATAAGTGGATGGCTTTCTAAACACAACAGTTATGCCAGAAAAGTGACATGGGTATTTACCTTCAGTGGGTTATACCGCCTTCACACTGCCAAAACGTTTCAAATACCGATATTTTTAAACGGTATTTAAAACGGGTATGAGCCTTCACATTGCAGTAGATTACCGTTTAAATACCGTTTAAGTACCATTTACATCAGTCAACCCATTTAAACCCCTGAACACGTTTCAAGGCAGAATGCAGGGGACAGCCTAATCTGTTGTTTTTACTAAATACCGCTTCAGAGCCATTCTCAGCGCATAAGAAAACGGGTCTGAAACATGTAGGACTCTGCTTTTTAAACGTTTTGAAATACCGGTTTATCTTTAACCGGTAAATCAACTCTGGCGCTTTCCCACTGCAGCCTTAAACATTTTGAAATGTGAAAAAAACCGGCAATATACCATTTAACAAGTGCGGTGTGAAAGGGGTATAAAACTTCTCTCCTATTCTAGAATAGAGTAGTCATGAGACAAGTGATTAAGGAAGATTGTGGTTTCAAATGCATCTTTATATAAACCTACATTATATTCTGATCTAATTGGAGAGTGAAGCATATACCTTTCATCTTATAACATGGTCTCAAGATTAAATACGGTACAGGTTGAGTATCCCTTATCCAAAATGCTGGGGACCAGAAGATTTTTGCATAATGGAATATACCGTATTTTGGGATATATTTATATTCCAACAAGGTATCTTGAGGTATCTCAGGTACTGAATGTGAATGCCAAGCAATCATGTCCTTGCACATAGTTAGTGCCAGTTACATGTTATTTCCCCAGTAGTGCCAGTTACAGATGTCCCCAGTAGTTTTTGAGCAAAAAAAAATATTCATTTTGGAGACTATGGTTTTTGGAACAATTTGGCTAACGGATACTCAACCTGTGTATATATAAATGTCAGCTGTATACAGAAAGGGTACTTGTTTCCTAGAACGGCCACAATCGTGAGTGATCGTGGCTCTTAATTAAGGGACACGATCCTCACGATGTGGCCGATTTTTTACAATTTTTTCCCTTTGAATGACAGAAATCGGGTCAATCGGTCGGTCGCGACCAATTAAAATCGGCCGCGATGCGACCGACCGATTCACCCGATTTTTCCATAGACTTCAATGTTAAAAAATCTTTTAACATTGAAATCGGGAGGATCGCGTCGGTCTTGTGCCATTATAATGGCACAAGATTAGATGGACTTGATTAAGTCCATCTCACATAGGGAAAAATTATAAAAAAGGTGAAATGGGCCAATATGACCCATTTCACATTTTTTATGTGCCCGCCATGACCCCACGATAGACGTCAACCCGAAGCGTGGCGAGCGCAGCGGTACGCGTCCTCCGACCTTTTCATTCCCCTACTATCCACGTCGGCGTGGAGTTGAGAATATATAGTGTGGCGAGCGCGAAGCGTGGCGAGCCCCGCGAGGGGACGCGTATACCTGTGAAGTTATACGCGTCGCCTCGCGGGGCTCGCTGCGCCCGCCACGCTTCGGGCTCGGTGGCTCGCTGCGCTCGCCACACTATATATTCTCAACTCCACTCCGACGTGGATAGTAGGGGAATGAAAAGGTCGGAGGACGCGCACCGCCGCCCCTCGCGGGCTCGCTGCGCTCGCCACGCTTCGGGTTGACGTCTATCGTGGGGTCTAGCCCACTTAGTAACATTTGGGGGGGCAATTGAAAAAAATCGGGTGAAAAAAAAAAAAAAATCGGGTGAAAAATCGGTCGGTCGGATCGGTCGCATCGCATGCGACCAAATCGCATGCGATGCGATCGATCCGATTTTTTATCTTCCGACCACAACGATCTAAATCGTTGTGGCCGTGCTAGGAAACAAGTACCACAGAAAGTATCCTATTATTCTGTTTTAACATTATTTTAATAAAATAGGACAAAATACTTCTGGGCTCATTCATTGTTAAAATATATTTTTTTCCTATTTGAGACTGTATTGAGCTAGATCATTATCACATTTATTTTATCCATATTGTATCCAGCATTTACACTACAGAGTGGGTTGCGTTGCCTCATAACTGCCCCATGGTTTGTTGTGCAGTATCAAAAACATGGCTGAGTATGTGACCGTCCTGTGGCAGTAACGGGTTCCTGAGGAAAATTGACGGTGGTCAGTACGGATCTGAATGCAATTGCTGTACATATCTTCCTAATGAAGAATTTTTATGAAATTTATTTTAAAATCCAGCTCCCTGAAAGGAGTAGTAGAGCCTGTTGCTACTGGTTGTCCATAGCAAGCAGTCAGTATCTACTTCTTGTTTATTTATCACATTCCATTGCTGCTGCTAACATGGAAGCAGCAACATCACTTATATGTTAATGCAGCAGGAAACGTCTCCTGTAAGTTGCTGCCTTCAGCTTGCGCTAGTGATCCAAGCTGCGCCCAGTAGAGAATGAATGCCATTTGGCTCCAACTTAATCTTCCCAAAACAGAGGTCCTAATATTACTGTAGGACCCTACTATCAAAGGACAAGTCTATAGCGTGTCCAGCAAATTTGTTCTCTACTCGGAGGCTCAGAGTTGCTGTACACTGAAGATTTATAGTATATTGGTGTTGTCTTGGATTGTGGCTTGACACTTAAAAAGGTTAGGGTTAGGTTTTGTGGATGGTTTGGGTTAAGGGATGTACACGCGGAGCGATCCTTCTAATCGATTTCGACTACGTAGTCAAAATTGCTTAGAAGGTTAGTATAGATTTCAGTCAAGGTTAGACAAATCTACCTATAATATCGCTTAGTAAAAAAGAAGTGCCAGGCAAGAATATTTTGAAGAGATCGCTGTCTGTCTAGTCAAAATCGCTGCTATTCACTGCTGAGGGAGATATTCACTAGGCGATCTGCAATGAATAAGCAAGTGTGTTAGTTCTAGTATAGTCAAAACCGCCCATAGACAAAATCGCTTAGTCAAAATCGCTGTTGTATCTAGTCAAATCGCTTACTCAGAGTCGCTCACTAGCAAATATCGCTCCATGTGTACACCCCTTTAGGCACTTAGAAGGGGGTAAGGGTGCAGGGTAGAATGGATTGTTTAGGCACTAGCGGGAAGGATTAGGGTAAAGCTGATGGGAGGGGTTAAGGTTAAGCTGTTGGAGGGAGTGTTAGGTTTAGGTTGCGGGGTGGGAGGGTTAGAGGGGCAGGGGGAGGGTAAGTATACTTGCCTGACTACTATCAATGGGGCAGATGTATTAAGCTTTAACAAGAGATAAATGCAAGGGTTATAAGGAGAGATAAATGTCCAGCCAATCAGCTCCTTACTGACTTTTTTCAAACACAGCCGGTAACATGGCAGTAAGGAGGTGATTGGCTGGAAGTTTATCTCTCTTTATCAGCCTTGCATTTATCTCTTGTTAAAGCTTAATACATCTGCCCCAATATTCCTTCTTGTTTGTATTCTGAACGGCAGAATCCCGCCCACCAGTCTGCAACTGTGACACTGACATGTTTATATGTTTGTGTTTACAAACAAAGCTAAAATAAAAAAACTTTCCCTCTCAATTTGTTAAGTCCATTTTCTTTGTTTTACCTTCATATATAATCTCATTCAAATGTTTGCTGTAGAGAGGGGTAAGAAGATTTGTAATTTACAGTTTTTTTTTATTGATTACTGGTATATTTAGTTTTAACTTTTTTTAACATTAGAAAAGCTGTATAATGCAATGCCATCGTTGGTAAAGTCAGATTCACTCCCTAAGACTGAACTGGTTCACTTTAACTGGTAGTGACTTCCTATGGGAAGTCCTACATGCCAATCACCCACGGTAAAGACCATTTAATTGGAAGGGGTTTCCTCCCTCCAGAACTGCCAGTGCAGGCCACCATAGGCAGAGACCTGACTTCCTGTAGGAGACTACTCCCTGCCTTACTGTGTAGCCCTAGCTGGTTTCAAGAAAGATGTGTTGGCTTTGACATTTCTGATACTGGAGCATTTCTGTTATTAAAAATACTTCTCTGTCATTTATTTTTTCTATGCTAGGTATGTAGTTTCAACCAAAAATGCTTCAATTATTATGCAGGACAGATTATTTAGCAGAAATACCATTGTTTTTACAAGTTTACTGGTTACTGCATGGAGTCTATGTACTAAGCCTTCCTTGGAGAGGGACAGGGCCGGATTAAGGTCCGTGGGTGTGTGCTGCCGCCACCAAACCCCCACCCGAAAAAAAAAAATACTCACCAGGAGAGGGAGAGAACCGGATAAAAGCGCCACTTCAAGAAGCTTAATTGACAGGGGCTGCTGTGATTGGACAGCCGCTTTTACCATTTATTATGGGCTATTTTAGCCCACATCTTAGCTCCACCCACCCCCAACACTTCATACCCTTCACTTGTCAGTGGGAAGCACCACTTATCCGTGCCTCCCAAACCAAGTTAAATTTTACAAATTGCCAAACTAATAAAAGGAAATTATTTATGGCACAGAATATGTGTCAAAGGTATAACTGCCATGTTACAGGCCATGTTTGAAAAAAATTATAGGAGCTGATGGGTGTGTACTTTATCTCCATCCACTTTGTCTCTCTCCAATGTTTAGTACATATACCCTAGTGTCTGACAAATCCAATGTAGATTTTGGGGAATAAAAACAAAACTACTATAGTACAAAGTACAGTTAGACACCATTTAATCTATGACATTTAAAGTCCACTTTTTGAAGTCTGACAATGCTCCTGTGCATTCTTGGAATACCACTACTAGTAAAAGTAACCCTAGTTGCTTAACTGACCGTATAATAGTAGTGGCATAGACCCCATGAGACCTTAAGCTGTGTACATACATTGCAACATCACTGGCAATATGGTCGCTGAGCGATCATATTGCCAGTAATTTGTTTGTGCTGCGGCGATAAATCGCTGGGTGCGCGCTCCTGTGTTCAGCCTTTTCATCAGCGACTGTCTCGCCGCTGATGAAAACGGGACACTTAGCAATATATTGCCTGTGTATACACAGCTTAAGACCCAGTTGTCAACAATCAGTGCCAGATTAAGGTCCACATGGGCCTGGCACTGAAATTTAAGAAAGGCCTATTATGTGCTGCCGCAGGGTGTTTGGCCAGCAAGATGGGGTGTGGCACCAATTTTGGGGGTTTGGTTTGCACAGGGTGTGTGGTCTGTGCCATGGCTAGAACCATGGGGGGGGGGAACATAGCTACTGCAACATATAACATCATTTTGTCGGTACTTGTGTACTAGCACGGCGCCCATCGCATCGCAGACCATATCGCATGCGATGCGACGCAATATCGGCCGATGTTCTACAATGGCATACAATTTTAAAATTGTATGCCATTGTATATGGCATACAATGCCATACAATGCGATGGGATGCGATTATAAATTGTATAAGCACCCTGATGGGTGCTTACAATGCTTAAATGCACCCCCACGCCACCCCCCAAGTATAAACGTGAACCCGAAGCATGGCTAGTGCAGCGGTACGCGTCCTACGACCTTTTCATACCCCCACTATCCACGTCGGCGTGGAGTTGATTTTATAAAGTGTGGCGAGCCCGAAGCGTGGCGAGGGGACGCGCATACCTTCACAGGTATGCGCGTCCCCTCGAGGGTTCACAGGTATCCGCGTCCCCTAGCGGGGCTCGCTGCGCTCACCACACTTTATAAAATCAACTCCACGCCGACGTGGATAGTGGGGGTATGAAAAGGTCGGAGGACGCGTACCGCATTACCAACTGTAACCAAACCCAACTGTAACTAATAGCCACTTAATCCACTTGGAGCTTGGAAGATATGGTAAATGTGGCTAGATTTTTGGGCGCAGCTTCCTTTCCCTGCCTCACTGACAGCAGCACAACCCTGCCTCACTGACAGCAGCACAACCCTGCCTCACTGACAGCAGCACAACCCTGCATCTCTGACAGCAGCACATCCCTGCTTCACTGACAGCAGCAAATAGTGCAAACTGTAATGTAACGCAAAGTATGATCTGCCGCTCTACCAATCTAATTTTGTTCCGACACTTTACATTTGAGTACTGACATAGTGATTATAGAGATTGATAGAGGGGTTTGCTTAAAAGTGCTCGCTGCCTATGGGTCTGCTAGCAGGTTTATGTAAGAACCCCACCCCACAAGTGTCACACAGATTCACCAGACTAATCCTTCTGGCAACTAATTGAATTCCCCCGGAAAGTGTTCAGCATCCTGGCGTTCAACATACCGATGCTGGCATCCCGTCACCAAAATCTCAACAATAATTAGGATGCCGACTGCCGGCATGCCGAACGTAAGTATGCTGGGGCGGGTTAGAGTCCGGTCGAGGAAGGGTTTGTTAGGTTTATGCATTAGGAGGTCACTAAGGGTTAGCTGCAGATGTGGGGGGGGGGGGGGGAATCTGAGTTAGGCCACCTAAGCCTAAGGTTTAGGTGGTGGGTACAGGGGTAAGGGTTAGGCAGTAGTGGGAGGGTTAGGGCTAGTTACATAGAAGGGGCACTTAGGGTTAGGATGCAGGATGGGGGGTTAGGTTTAGGCAGTAGGGTACAGTGGTTAGGGGAAGGCACTAGTGGGAAGGGTTATGCACTAGGGGGAAGGCTTAGGCTGTTAGGACAAGATTCCTTCCTTTGGGATGCTGGCGTCTGAATTCTGACCGCTGGCATCCCAACCGCCAGTAGTCTGTTTGAATTTTCTGTGCTATATAAGAAACTGTAAATCATAAATAAATGAATCCTGAATATCACCCATAGTCTATACCAAGCAAAATGACTCCCCGCACCTGCAAAGTTTTCAAATGTCATACTGACACATATATTGTGTAGAGATAGATATCTAGATAGATAGAATTTCCCCAACCCCAAGGTACTTCCCTCAATAATGAAAAGGTGGAGTAAACCTGAAGCGGTGTCTTCTGCTCTCTGAAGTATCTTCACCCCTCTCTCTGTCTCTCCTCCCTGGGCCCTGGGGGTGCATCAAACTTCATTCTCCAGCTCTTAGCACAGAGCACAGCACACTCCTCAGTTAAGCCTCGCCCCCTTTTCCTCTCTCTACCCTGCTCTAGTGTTTCTATGAAAGGAAACTTCGGCTGCTGATTGGTGGATGGCGGCCATCCTTTTGTAGCCCCTATGGGGGCAGCCATTTTTGTTAGCTCCAGCAGCTCAGCAATATAATGCACTATGTCATATGACCCAAGTTGCCAAGAATTGATTTAATGAACATTCTTTGAGAGTTTTGATGATTGTGTGGTCACCACGTTCGCCCCACAATACGAACACAATCAAGCATTTTTGGGATGCACCTACAAATTACAGGAAGCTGCGGGAAACTATCCAGATGGCATGGATCTCTCCCTAGGCCTTCTGTCCACTTGAGGTTCTACACAATTCTGTGCACCTATTCGAATACATTTGGCACTTCAGTGTATTTGTACAAGTCTTGGACGTACTGGTTTTTCAAAAAGCTGTGTTTTGTTTCTGTCTCACTGATCTTGTAAATGTTATGCTCAAGGCAGTCACAAGGCCGGGATCATGCTTTTTTTTTGCCATACTTTTTTTATGTATACTTTCTGGAGTCATTGCTAAAAAGTTATATTCTTTCCTTGAAATTTATACCAAGAAGTGTGTATAAAATATAAATGAGCATATGAGTACTGTAGTAATAATTTTAATGATAACTTGTTGAAAAGTATATAATTTGGAATGACTACAAAGTAAAACTAATTACAATTTTCTTTAATTTTTGACAGATCACATTTTTTTTTTTTTTTTATTGACCCATGCCTCTCCACTGTAGAAGCCTGATCATTTGTAAGCAGTGAAGAGAAAATAAATTTTGAGCAAAATTATATGTATTGTGCACCTGTATGAAGACAAACAACCTGTTTTAAAAATTGTGTAATACTTCTTTTGGTGAGACCAAAAAATACTTGAGGGGAATTCAGTGGCCCACTCTAATTTACCATGGACCAATGTTATCCCCCAGGTAAATTTAATTGTCCAGCAGATTGTTTCCTCCGCATACCTGAGGCAGGCAAAACACACAGGTCCAAGTACTTATCCTGGACCCTATGCATTTTTGCCCAAAAATAGAAAGTTATTTCGAAAATAGTGGCATAATTAAATTGGGCAATAATATAATTGGGTGAATTCCTCCCTTAACACGGGCATGCATTATGCAGTTATAATCCCAGTGTTCATATCATTGTCAATGATATGACAATGATATGTCATATGCATTATCGCCCTGATGTGTCACATCAGGGCGATAATTGCATAGTGTATTGTGATTATCAGAAGTCTGCATGTAAAATTTCCCATCATGGCCGACTGTATGAGTTGCCATGGCTTAACTCCTGACAATTCCCCTATTCCTTTTTACATGGAAGGTACTAGAAATAGTATTCTCCCCAGAGGAGGAGCCTAGGTGTCATGTGACCATACACTGGGCGAGGTATTCTAAGAGCAAGCTACGGGAACTTGGCTGCATTTCCCACATGTGCAATGGGCTTGGATGTGGTTGGTAACTGCTGACTTTACCCTACATGTTTGGAAAGCCTACTATTCTGGTTGGAATTACTATACCTATCAGAAGAAACACTATTTACCGCAAACCATTCACTCTGATCATGAACAGACCAAAATAAAGGAAGCCATGTATGGATGTACAGTACATAGGGCACTAACACATCCATATTAAAAAAATGGATAGAATGAGTCCTCCTACTGTGCGATGAGGTTAACCTGCACATCTAGCAAACACCAATTTACTGCTTTACTTGTGCTGACCATTCATTTATTCATCAGATATGTGTTATAGGACTATAAGAATAGTAAAGCAATACGAGATCTTGAATTCTTAATTTTTTTCTTTGCTTTATTACTCATGCACTTTTGTGTATTATGGTGGAATGCGGCTACTGGATTTGTTCAGCGTGTCTTTTTCATGCAATGGGGAATACGGGTGCCGGATGACTGACCGGCAGTCAGGATTCCGACAGTCATTACACCGACGTTGGAATCCCGACTGCTAAAAGCCTGACAGACTGGCAGCGGCTATTCTCCCTCGCAGTGGGCCACGACCCCCATAGAGGGAGAATTAAAATAGGTAGCGAGAGCAGCGAGCCCACAAGGGGAATTGTTGTACTCACCCCACTTTCTGAGTCCTGGAAGTCGTGATTCCAACATCAGGCTGATGACTGTCGGAATCCAGACTATCAGTGTGTTATACCACACCCGGGCAATACACATGGATGACTGGCAGATTGAATGCCTGCGGTCAGAATTCCAACACCAACCTCTTGATAGAGGGAATACTGACTCCCTCCCTTTCTACAGCCTAGCCCTAACCCTCTCCGCTAGAACCTATGCAGCCTAAACCTAAGCCCATTTGGCAGTCTGGATACTAGCATCTGGATCATCATCTATTTCTGGATTCCGCAGCCGGTCATGTGGCTACAAGCCGGGATGACTGCGTTGGGCATCATCATATTCTGACTGCCAGCATCCTGTCCGCACGGATGTTATCCGCATCACAGAAGAGGCGTGTGTGTTTTTACTTATGTTTGTTTTCACTTCCTTTTGTTTATCTTCTGTTATGAGCTGGGTTGCAAGTTCCTATGTCATTTTGTATTTGTTAGTGCAATGTTGTGCAATAAAAATGGGTGCCGGATGACTGCCCGACAGGGGAGATCATGACAGTCAGTATCCTGGCGTCGGAATCCTGACTGTCGGTGCTCCGACATGGGGGGGGGGGATCCTGACTGACTGGCTACTCTCCCTTGGGGAGTCCACGACCCTAATAGAGGGAGAATAGAACATGTGGCGAACGAAGCAAGCCACCAAGCCCGCAGCCTGGGTGCAGGGAGCCCACAAGCTGCTTCTTTGCGTTTACCCCCCCCCCCCCCCCCGGAGCACCGGCAGTCGGGATTCTGATGCCGGGATACTGGCTGCCAGGATCCCCCCTGTCGGACCGCCATACTACACCCAATATAAATATGGTGTCTTTACCTTTAAGTAGCATCAGGCTATACAATTAGCTGGTCTTCCCATACACTCCATGTTTCTTCTTCTTTTTTTTTTTTAATGAAGATTCTAATTGTAGCTGTTCGGTGAAGCAAAAAGGAAAACAAAATTCTTGAAGTCACATTTTACTACTTTGAGAAGAAACTATTTGCTAAATCTGATTACTGAAAGATTGTGTAGTTACAGTGTAGAAAGTAAAACCAGTAAGGTGTGATTAATGCCCTGTCACCCTGCACATAATATAGTTCTACAAAGCGGCCCATTGGATATAGAGGCAACACCGTGCTCTGAACCTTTTTGCCCTAATGCAAAACAAATGTAGCAGAAGACTGAAAATATACCAGCTGCGGCTTTGGTTCGGGACGTTGCTTACCTACCGTGGCTGTTTTAATTGCGATTATAGTCAGAGATGCTTGGTCTCCGAAGCCATGCTTGTCTTATAGTCTTGTAAATTGTAATTTTGGTGCTTTTAAATTCTAGCCCCAAAGGCAAATTATCTGCTATTGAGAATGCAGATTCTGTTTTAAAATGCATACATGATGATTAATTAAATAATCCCTATTGTATTGTACTGCTCAAAGTTATGAACTGTAGCTAGAGTATCATCCATTCCTGTGTGTGGTTTACCAGTGCCACTGAGTGCAATGTGAAATGTCAAAGCATGGAGCATGTCTGTCAGCCATGAACCTACTGTTGTGTAGGGAGTTATTATGTACCTTTGGGAACCCTATCCTGGTATTCTCATTAAAACTTTAAATCAAGTGATGGCTTTGCCCCTGACTATGCCACAAGACTCCTTTTTAAAACTTTTACTAAAGCGCTAACATTTAAGCTTGAACTTGCCATAGCTGATCATATTACATTAATGTGTGGAGGGTTCCTTTACGGGTGCAATACATTTGTTTATCAGTCCAGGGGTACCGTGTCACGTATCAGTCCAGAGGTGCACTGCAGATGGGGCAGATATAACATGTGCAGAGAATTAGATTTGGGTGGGGTTTTACTTCAAAGTGAGATCTATATTGCAGTGTAAAAATAAAGCAGTCCATATTTTCCCTGCACAGGAACAAAAGAAGTCACCCAAATCTAATTCTCTCTGCACATGTTATCATCTGCCCCACCTGCAGTGCACATGGTTTTGTCCATTTGAGAAGTAGTTTGCCTCTGAGAGTGAACCAGAATAAGGCCCTTACTTTCTACTGGGCGAGAAGTGATTAAAGGCCCACACAATCTTTAAATTGCCTTGCCCAAAGTATTTGTTTCAAAGGGTATGGGTCATAGGGTCGACTGCATTAGGTCGACCACTGAAACTTAACAGGGCTTCGGTCGACACCTGGAATATGTCGACGTGACTAAGGTCGGGAGGGTGGCACAATGGGAAGGTCGACATGAGATTTTCACAGTTTATTTTACCCCCTGAATGTCGACTTAGTGAACATGGACACTTGGCAAGCGTACCGTGTCCTCCGGCATGGTTTGCTGCGCTCTGCTTTGTTCCTAAAAAAAACATTCACCCACCCCTTTCTGCACTAATCCTGCACTTATTTATTACCATTATTTATATAGCGCACACATATTGCAGAGAATATTTTGCTATTCACATCAGTTCCTGCCCCAGTGGAGCTTACAATCTATGGGGCAGATGTATTAAGCCTTAACAAGAGATAAATGCAAGGGTGATAAGGAGAGATAAATGTCCAGCCAATCACCTGCTGCCATGTTACAGGCTGTGTTTGAAAAAAGTCAGTAAGGAGCTGATTGGCTGGACGTTTATCTCTTTGTCACACTTGAATTTATCTCTTGTTAAGGCTTAATACATTTGCCCCAATATTCCCTACCACATGTACACGCACACATTCATGCTAAGGTACATTTTTGTTGGGAGCCAATTAACCTATCAGTATATTTTTGGATTGTGGAAGGACACTGGTGACCATGCAAGCACGGGGAGACAAAACAAACTCCACACAGTGCGCTTGCCACTTTGTATGCAAATGTAGATCCAACATGATGATATTTTTTAACATTTATTTATAAAGAATCTGCATATTCCATAGCAGTTTACAACTGGGAGCAGCACAAGACTGGGCATATTTGCAACGTTGAGCAATGTTTAGATTTCTGCGCATGCGCTCAGACCCACCAGTGCAGACAGGGTCGTGGGCCGGCGGTGGGTACTCGCGCTTATGGGAACACCCAGCATTTCATGGGTGTTCTCTCGAAAACGCAGGGCTTTCCCATGGTAATAACCCATTGACGTGGCCCGCCATGTTCACCTCCAGGACACACCTGTCTCCCCCCCCCCCCCCCCCTCAAGAACACACCTGAGAGTGTCTTAGTTTTGAGTGTACCTTCCACATCATTCGATGGTCAGCGACCTCCAAATGATGTGGGTTTTGCCCATGAAAAACATCCATTCGCAGCCGTGCGGGCGAATTCGTCCTACGAAGGGGTGGCGGCATGTGTGAGTGGTGGGGGGCCTTAAAATGACACACAGCGCTGCGAGTCAACCAGAATAACCTCTTGTGTGTAGATGAAGACAAGAGTGAGGAGGCATTACTGTGTCAAGAATGTTACATGGCATTCTGGTGAAATCTTCAATTACGGGCAGTGACAAACCATGGCCAGTCAGTGTAGTTTTCTGTTTGTACCACTGGCCCTCAAACTATTGATTTGCTTAAAATGATCTATAATAAACATAATACTTTCACAGCTGTTTTCCCTTTTATATGTTGTCAGTACCTTATTGAGATTAAATGTATAATTAATAAGAAATACTTTCAGGAACCATCCTGTGAGCACTGTTACGGTATTCATTATTGATGTATGCTATATACGTTACAACTGTGCAGTGGGGAAGTGAATGGAAAGCTGCAGCGGAGTGCCCTGAAGTAGGAAGCATTTGATATATTGCATTCATGACCCTGGCCTGAAATATTTGTTCGACAATCTGTGCAATAAAGCTGGGCATACACTAGGGTGACTTCTTCCCTCAAATAAGTCACCCATGATCCCTCCTTGAGGGACCTTACTTTTGCCTGCGATATATCACATGTAATGTCAGCCAAGCCTGCCCAGCTCGGAAGCAATCCAATAGATTGCTTCTGCAGGCGGTGCGACTTGCAGGCTCCGGTGCAACACTTTTCATGTGCTTGTGCGCCGCAATCGCATGAAAAGTGCCCAAATTCCATGTGAATTGCCCTAGTGTATGGGGGGCCTTAACATTCCAGGAGTTTTTGCTTTGTATAACTTTATCTGCACTTATGTGGCAAATGACTTCACTACATATTATATTTTGGGGAATCCATTGGTACTTGTGTAGTTTCACGGCGCCACTACGCTGCAGATTGTATGTAAATCATATGCAAATCACGTGTGATATTTGCATACGATTTGCATACGATCCGATACGCGGCGCAACCTTTTCATAACCCCACTATCCATGTTGGCATGGAGTTTATTTTATAAAGTGTGGCGAGCCACCAAGCCCGAAGCGTGGCGAGCGTCTGCTTTAAAACGAGCCCGAAGCTTCAATATTTGCATGCAATATTTGCATGCAATTTGCATACGATGCGATCTGCAGGGAAGTGGCACCGTGAAACTACACAAGTACCAATCCATTTTATAGACCTGCCTGTTATTATTCCCACTGCACCTCGACCTGGCTCAGAGCAGTGTTCAACCCTGGCCGTGGCCAGGGTTGAAATGCTGGGTTGCTTGACTGGGGTGCTTTGAGACCGCAGCTCAACCCTGGTTAACATGGCAATAACCCGTGTTGATTTGGCAGTCTGAAAGGGGTATAAGTGTTTTGATAGCACTGAATATCGCAGCCAATTTGATTTTTAACCCTGCAAATGACTGGCAGTGCAGAGGGAAAATTGCTAGCAATGGGTGGCAATTTGAAACCTGTTCTGAAAACTGCCGTTTGATAAATTTATCCTTAACACCTGATTCAGTGCAAATTTGCTAAGATGTTCTATTCTTTTTCACACAGTAAACTATATCAATTGGAGTTGTTCATTAAAGGTAAAGGGAAATGATTTTCCTATCCTATGGTCTATAGTGCAGACTGCAGTTTACTCTCAAGATGTATTAGCAAGCAGTTTTCTTCCAAGTGCCTTGGGCATCTAATAACAATATAAATAAATACCTACTGCTAGTTTACTTTTACTACATATTAAAAAAGAATGATTAAATTAAGACATTCATTGATCCCTGAGCTCTAGAAATAATTCTCTGAGCAGTTTATGTACTATCCTATACCTTTGTATAAAGTCGTTTAGCCACCAAGGGTTTTATAAACTTTAGTGTCCGTTTATTCAGCACTTTGGAACTATAGGGCATGAAATCTGCTGCTTCAGCCAGACTCCTATATTGGTGCTGTATATTAGGTGTATATTAAATCCTAAATTAAACCCCGAAATTGGGTGGCCCCCTGAACAGGTGGGCCAGTCTTCCTGGACTCCTACATCCCCCACGGCCGCAAAGACCAATGCCAGCAATCGTGGCTCTTCAAGGAGGCACTGTGTGACATTGCATCATGTTGCACTGCCTCCTCTTCATAATTTTTGCATATGGCTGGATCTGGGACTAAATGGCCACATGAAACGTTGCCGCCCCCTAACAGAACATCAGCGTCTTCTCTCAGGCCTTCTCCACCAATGAGGAATACATTTATTTATTAGCAGTTTCTTATATAGCGCACACAGATTCCGCAGCGCTTTATTTGACCATTCACATCAGTCCCTGCCCCAGTGGAGCTTACAATCTATATTCCCTACCACATGTCACATGTACATGCACACACAGACATTCTAGGGTAAATTTTTTGGGAGCCACTTAACCTACCAGTATATTTTTGGATTGTGGGAAGAAACCAGAGTACTCGGAGGAAACCCACGCAAGTACGGGGAGAATATACAAACTCCGCACAGTTAGAGCCATGGTGGGTATTGAACCCATGACCTCAGTGCTGTGAGGCAGTAATGCTAACCATTACACCATCCGTACTGTACATAAAAGTAGGTAAGTATGTGTTCAATATGACATTGATGTATGTGATTATGCTTACAATTTCAATTCTTTAAATCTGTCACTTCCTTTTGCATTATACCTCCTACCTTCCCACTCCATCTCCTTTGCTACAGAGGAGACATGCTCTCTCTCAAATCTGAATAACCCCTGTGTGGCCTACATTCCCAGTAAAGTCTGTACGTCTAGTGGCTAAACGCTGCAAATTAGTCCCATTTGCAGTTAAAAGGCAGTACAAAATTGTAAAGCAGGTCTTCGTCTCTGGACTACAAATTGTGTATGAAACCTGAGCAAACTACAATCTACAAAAAAGGAAGGGCAAAAGGGATGCGAGGGATGTTGTGGGAGGATGTAAGGCTTGTGCATTATGTGATACTGTAGATCTTTGCAGTTTATGAATAAAGTGACTTTTGGCTGCTTGTGACTAATGTTGATTGGGTCCCACAGTAGGGCCAATAGGGAATTCCCACTTACCGTAAGTCTAGACAAACTCAGCGCTGCGAAGGTCATAGAAAGGAGGCTGTTGATGACATCAGCAGGACTCCCTTCCAACGGCCTGCATGCTCAGTTACGTTACCACCCCCCAAACACCCGCAGGGTGTCAATCACCCTGCAAGTAGCCAACAAGACCAGCCTTCGAACAGATGGCTTGTGCGTGGACAAAGGGGGTTATTCTGGTCAAATTCGCAGCCCTGCGAGTCCACCAGGCGCAGCCCTCCAAATGCTGATATTCCTGCCCCCCCACCCCCTCGCACACCACGTATATTCGCACAGGCTGCAAATGGATGTTGTAAATAAAAATCCATTGGCAGGCTGTGAGTGAACACCCGCGGTCTCTTTGCCGTAGCCTCACGCACTCGGCATATGCACTTGTGTAGAAATGCGCATGCGCATAGGCTCAACATCGTTCCCCCATTCGAACGCACTGGGGATCCGAACAGATTAGAATAAGTGCCAAAGTGTACCATGCCCATGCGCAGCCGTCCGATAATCTCTCATGCTGCGAATTCACAGCACAGCAAACAGGTCTGAATGTGGGCCCTTGGTCTAGACAGTACTTGACTAGCTTTCTCTCTCCACCGTGCTTACAGGTCGCAGGCATGCTTCTACCACACCAGGTTATGACAGAGAGGATACAGACGGTGGCTTTGGCATGCCCAGAAAATGACATGCCATGCCCAGAAAATGGGCGTAACAATTTACCATTCACCACCTGTTGCCCGCACCCAAACATCTCAATCAGACTTAGGGGACACTGCGACCTTCTCTCTATCTATCTATCTATCTATCTATCTAGGCAATCCAGAACACTGTGTGCACTCCCACGGACTTCCAAAAAAGACTCAGACACAAAGAGCAACTGTGCTGACGTTTCGGGATTTAATTCCCTTTTTCAAAGCAAAACTGGTGTATATATGTATTATCATTAAATGGAAAAGTTATATTTATTACCTTTTAAATAACCACATTTTTATTGTATTTACAATGATATCATTATTTTAATTATATTATCAACATAATTATCAACATAATTATAATGTAAAACCGTTATAACTGATTTGACACTCCATTACCTGGTAATTAGCATTAATGGGCGTTATCCTCTGACCTTTTATTTCAGAAGATTGTAATATTTATTGCCGCAATATCTATAAAGATCTAATAATTCAATCAAAGGCTGTAATTAGGTGGTCATCTCATTTAAATTAGTAGTTTAAATAATGAATAGACATACTTGTTGGTTGCACTTCTGCCAAGACCCTTGCCACGGAGTTCATCGTATGACTAAATGTATAATTACGCCAAGATTAAAACTGAACAAATTCTGATGAGATTTTTTTGTTGAATGGATCAAAGCACAGGTATGAAACTTGGTGTTTTCTGTAATTATTTATGCCTTGTGCTATTGTGTTCGGCAGTGGGTATACACCTATACAATCATCAGTCCGTTCTCAAACATTGGATGAGAACGGACAATTTATTGTATAGGTTTGTCTGCAGTGCTAAAGATAGCTTCTAATGCTCAACAGTCGGGACAACAAGGTTGTGTGTTATGTGCTGTGCTGTACAAGTCACCTCCCGATCCTCATAGGGGAGCCTCTACCCCATGCTGCTGCCCACACCTCTCACAGGGGTCAAAAGGGGCTCATGGCTATATACACACCAGGCCCGGCTGATCAGGAGCATTTGCACGATCATCTGGGGATCGAACACGTGTACACATCTTAAAGTAAACAGATGTAGTACCCGGCATCCTTATACCCCTTTCACATCGCCGACACGTTTTAAAAACCGGTATTTTAAAACGGTAATTAAAACGGGTCAGAGCCTTAACATTGCCGCAGATTACCGTTTTAAATACCGGTTAAGTCTCATTCAACATAGCAGTCAAACCGTTTCAACCCGAACACGTTTCAAGCCAGAGTGTCAACATTGCCTGTCATTTTAAAGGGGACAGCCTATCACTGCTCTGTAGCTTGTGTTGTTTGCCTGAAATACCGTTTCAGACACATTGTACACATTCCCATTGCTCAAAAAACGGCAAGGAACCGTGTAGGACTCTGCTTTTTACACGGTTCGAAATACCAGTTAACTTTAAACGGTAAATCGGCTCTGGTGCATTCACAGTGCAGGCTTAAATGTTTTAAAATGAAAAAAAAAATTGGCAATTTACCGTTTTAAAAGTGCGATGTGAAAGGGGTATTAGGTTCTATTGTATGTAGAGATGTGCAGGTTCAGATTTACTCTGATTTCAAAGCAGGATCTTATTGGCTAGTCCAAATCACATGACAGTTGTTGACAGTTGATAGCCAATAAGATCCTGCTTTTAAATTAGAGTAAATCAGAGCCTGCACATCTCTAATTATATGGTGGTGGACACAGCTTTTCCATATATTTCATTATTGGCAGCCACAAACACTAATTTTAGCCATCATGTTGACCAGAAAAATATTGATTTTGTAGTGGACCGCCTGTGGGAATCACTGCACTAATAGCTAATGCATTATCTGTGGGATAGAACCTTCTTTTAAAGCAAGACAAATGTATTGTTTATTTTTGATAAAGGTGTTTTATTTTTGTAGGGATTTTTTTGTATTTTGCTACAGTGCTCACTGTGATGCATACCTGTTGCTCTCTCATTTAAAGTTTAAATCTAGCTAAATTATGCCTATCTACATCTAGGCATAGCATGTCACACAATGCATGTGATGCTAATCTTTTTGCATGCAGTGTAAATAATGTAGCACATACATACATACTGGGAAGATTACATTTTGCCAGCATAAACACTTGAACAGCGGCAATACTAATGGTATATACCACTGGTAGTGATTTACTTATAGATAAACCTATTAGCGTTGAACTAGAAAATGTTCTTCCAAACGTTTTAAAGCAATCCGCACAAATTAAAACTGCATCTACTACATTTCAAAAAGTTTTTACAAATTGTAAATTTGTGCCTTGTAGCAGGATATATTCCCACTGAAACTCCTAGATTGAGATCCTCTATTATTTGAGACTGAAAGTTCCATTCTGACCTTATTTACCCAATAAATTGTCACCTGCACTACCTTTATACTAGAGGCCATTTACTAGTGTGCAGATTTGTAGTATAAATACTGGTTTCTGGTGGCGTACTACAGTTGTGTGCATACAGATAAACTCATATATGTGCTGTTCAAGGTGCCGGCTTCTGCTGGGGGAGTTTAAAGACTGGGAAGTAGGCATGTATTTTGAAAAATGTTAATTAGACACAAACACATAGAGAAACATTGTGAGATTACTTTATGGCTTTTAAGTTAGGCTTCATAACGATTAGCACTTGTGTGACATACTCCTACAAAGATGTGTGAAAGTTACCCAGAATACATGAGACGCAAGCCTAAAATAAAACCATAGCATGCTAGTAGTCTGTTCACTCTGGCACCTATAACCATTCATCCCGCTGAAAAGGGTATATTTACTAAAAGTAGATTTTCACCAATTTATTGTAATTTAGTCTAAATCGATGTTTTAGGGGTTGTAACCAGTGCTGATTAAGGTCAATTTATTCCATGCTTCTTAAGGCCCCCATACATTATGCGATTTGGGCACGATTTTGCCCGATTCGGATGAATCGGGCGTGAAATCGTCCCAAATCGCATATGGAGACATCCCCTCCGACCCGATGCGCGGCCCTGTGCGCATCGGATCGGAGCCGGGAGGTCGGATGGGCTGCACATAAGATTTGCTAAATCTTATGTGCTGCCCGGAGCAGTGCTCCCCCGCAACAGGGGACCTACCAGAGCCGGGCGGAGGGATCAGGCGCAGGGAGTCGGGCAGAGGAGGAAGCCGCTGCCATCAGCGGGAGCAGGGTGGGCGGCGCAGAGTACCAGGGAGCCGGGCAGGAGAAGACGCTGCAGCGGCAGCACCAGTGCCTAGAGCAGCAGCAGAGCACTTCCAAAAAAAAAAAAGCCCATACAAACGCATAGGAAGCCATTGATTGGCTGAGACCTCGCTCAGCCAATCGCTCATTGGCTGAGAGAGGTCTCAGCCAATCAATGGCTTCCTATGCGTTTGTATGGGCTTTTTCTTTTCTCGCACCACTCACGCTGCTGCTGCTGCAGCGTCTTCTCCTGCCTGGCTCCCTGGTACTCTGCGCCGCCCCCCTGCTCCCTTCCCAGCGGCTTCTTGCCCGGCTCCCTGCACCCCGCCCGCTCTCTGGTCGTGGGCATATCCCCGCTGCTGTCCCCTGCTCCCATTGTCCCTGCAGCTCCCCGGGAGTTGCATGTGATATGCACATTTATCACATGCAAAACTTGGCACATGAAGTGCCATGACATGTGATCCCTCCCGGGGAGCTGCTGGGACAAATGTATGGGGGGTCTAAGCGATCACCCATCCCAATGTACTGTGGGGAGTAAAGTTCTTAAGGTGGCTGCCAGGTGGCTGTGCCAATGTAACTTACTGATGGAACCATTACTTTATGTACAGTGTGCTACAGCACCAGCTGGGCAGCCTAAAGCTAAAGTCTCCTTCACACCCCACAAGCATTAGATCCTACATGCCAGTTGTATAACCTTTGATACATGCACATGGGCAGGGTATACGGTCTTTAGGTCGACAGTACTAAGGTCGACGTGCATTGGTTTGACCAGTACAGGTTGACATGCATCAATGTTGACATGTCTGACTGTCAACATGGGGTTAGGCCACAGGGTCTTTAGGTCAGCACATTATCTAGGTTGACAGTCAAAAGGTCGACATGGGGTTTTTCACTTTTTTTCGAACCAACATGTGTTGTCAGGTGGTATTTCATGCCCTGCCATTAACTATGGCGTGGTGGGAGTATAAAATATTGTGCCGAGCCTGAAGCATGGCGAGCGCAGCGGTTAACTTTTTTAGTGTCCATGTCAAGGGACAAAAGTGAAAGCCAATGTGTACTTTTTGACTGTCGACCTAATGTATGTGTCTACCTAATGACCCTGTCGCCCGTCAGACATGTCGACCTTGATGCATGTCAACCTATAGTGCTGTCGACCCTATGACCCATACTCCTGGGAAGTCCCTGAGTACTTATACACATGTGTTCAGCAGCATTACACGGGGAGCTACATGTTTATCAGCCTAGGCCAGGGCATATGGAACCTTTAATCAGGACCCTGGTTGGAAAACATATTTAAATAAACAGTGAAAATCAGCCTTTAGTAAACGTGTGTGTTTTGCATCTCCGTACAGTCTCAATATGCCTGCAAACATATTTATCTAGAAGAGTTCAAGAATATTTATTTAATTGGTACTTTTGTTGTTTTAATCTATGTTAGATTTATGTGGACATTGTTTGTCTGTTAAGCAAATAACATTGTTTTCATTTTTTACTTAAGCTGCAATGATCATGACAGAGGTGTGACCAATGATTTTGTTCTGCATGATGGTATCCGTACACCCAAACTTTCACCTGTTGTTGTCTCCTCTGTATTTATTCTCGCTCCTCATGCTGTTCTCGTGCAGTTCATGAAATTAAGATTATTAGTCAAAACTGCAGGAAATATGGGACTTTGACAGCCTGTTTCTTGGTAAATCTACCCTAATGCCTTCTGTAAGAAAGAGCTAAGCTTGAATTATAAAGAGGACATCTATGGCTAAAATTGTAATGTAGCCTTACCATTGTGTAATGGTAAAGTTATTTGTCTGCTGACTGTAAAGTATTCACAATTGCTTATCCTTTTTTTTTTTGGCAATTAATACTGTACTTCCCTATGTCAGAACATTTTCCAGCTCCAACAAATCCATCATACAGCTCCAAATATACGAATACCTGGAAAAATAAATGCAGAAGTTAGTATAGTAAGCTGGTTGTTTAGGAAAGAAGTACAACTTGTATTAAGGACTAAACCGTAATCTCTGGCGTCTGCATTATGTTATTAGTCTTAAGGGGTGTACACACTAAGCCAGGGGTTCCCAAACTTTTTGAAATCACGGCACCCTGGAGTATCAGAAATTTTTTCGTAGCACCCATAGGCCAAAAGTTTATAATTGAGTACTTTAAAAAAAAATATATATATATATAGAAAATTAAATAAATTGTGTTTATATGTGATCCTTAGGTCCAGTTATGTTGTGAGCGACAGTATTCTCTCCGGTTAGTTCACATATTTTATGATTGGAAGCCACAAGCACTGAGTTTCTCTATTACACTGACCATAAATAAAATTAACTGGTCCTGGACCACCATACCAGGGCACCCCTGCAAGTGCTCTGAGGCACCCCAGGGTGCCGCAGCACACAGTTTGGGAACCACTGCACTAAGCGATCCGTCTAAGCGATTTTGACTACATAGTTAAAATTGCTTAGAAGTTTAGTAATGGCCCCCATACATTAGTCCGACTTGTCCTAGGGACAAGTCTGATTTGATTTCCCGTGCAGCTCCCCGGGAAGGGAACACACGATTAGGCACTTGATGTGCCAAGTTTCCGCAGTCTCCGGGAGCTGCAGGGGGAGAGCTGGGTGGGGGACGCTGGGGAGCTGCAGGGAACAGCCGGGCAGGGTGAGCTGACAATAGGCAGCGGGCATGGGGACCCCAGTGAACCGGCGAGGGGAACATGTCACATCCTGGGCAGGAGGACCAGGCAGCCGCAGCTTCAAGGAAGAAAAATCCAATACAAACAAATGGGGAGCCAGTGATTGGCTGAGAGCTCTCTCAGCCAATTGCTGATTGGCTGAGAGAGCTCTCAGCCAATCACTGGGTCCCCATTCGTTTGTATTGGGTTTTTCTTCCTTGCAGCTGCCTGGTCCTCCTGCCCAGCACGTGACCTGTTCACCGGCCTCCCCCCGCCCGCTGCCTATGTGTCCGCTGCCCCTGCCAGCCTCTCCCCATGCCCAGCTCACCGGCGTCCCCCGCCTGCTGACTATTTGTCAGCTCACCCTGCCCGGCTGTTCCCTGCAGTTCCCCGGCGTCCCACGTCCGCTGACCCTGCCCAAAGACTACACATAAGATTTACTAAATCTTATGTGCAGCCGGTGCGACTGCCCGACTCCGATCCGATGCACACGGGACCGCACATTGTGCCGTACGGGGAGTCAAAACATGAGATTTGGGATGATTTCACTGCCCGATTCATCCGAATCGGGTGAAATGTGTCCCAAATCGCATAATGTAAATCGCAAAAGGGGGCCTTAAAGATCTCTGTCAAGATTAGACAAATCCCCCTTTATAATATTTTGACTAGATCGCTGGCTGTCTAGTCAAAATCACTGCTGAGGGAGCTATTTACTAGGCGATCTGCAATGAATACCAACCAAGTATGTTAATTCTAGTATAGTCAAAATCGCCCATAGACAAAATTGCTTAGTCAACATCGCTGGTGCATTTAGTTAAATCGCTTAGTTAAAATCGCTCACTAGCAAAAATCGCTTAGTGTGTACACCCCTTTAGAATTCTGTTTATAGCAGGGACATTGAACATTCAGTGCTGTAGTTGCTTGACAGGTTGTGTTTGCTCTTGTTGATTAAGGAGGCCTCTAAACGAATGGTATGTTAGGAATGGCAGAGATAATGAAACTTCAGGATTCCAGCGTGATAAGGCCACATGAGGTGTAGGGCAGTAAAACCTTCACTTAGTAATGGTCAGGTGAAGATGGCTGTAAAGCAGGAGTATGCAATAGTTATACTGCAGTGATGTGTGCTGCCTGTTCTGCTACTAATTACACTTTTTAATTACAGCACCATTTCTCACATCAACTTAACCAAAGTGGTGTTGATAGCTACCATTTATTATCACAATATCATGCGTTGATGATAAATGTTGTTGATTAAAAAAATAATAATAATCTCATGTCAACTCATGGTATGGTTAGTGTGTGAATGTGTCTATATGTACACACTGCCCAACGGTGTAGCACTGATTTTATATTGTAACAGAGTCACAGTCAAGTCAGGACACAGCAGGCATGCAGCAAAATGAGGGGGGCAACCGTGGAAAGAAGCTACTTCAACTTGAATTCAGTTGGATCTACAAACTCAATACAATACTCAATACTGTATCCCCCAAAGGACTGAGGGGTAGATTTATTAACAAACGATCAGGGGAATATGCGCTATCCCCGTGCCTTATGGCTTACCCTGATCTATGACACCCGCTGAGCGGGTGTCTAGCGTGCGGCAGGAGGCATAGCGCAGCTACGATATTTTGTAGTGTGCGCCTGCCTAATTTATGAAAGGTCAGCATCGCTGACCGTTCCGCCTGCAGCTATCGACTTCGACAGCCTGCCTACAGCAGGGACAGCGCTGTCCCTGCTGCTGGCTCTGAGCTGCGCTGGGGATCTCGCGTGAGTAGCGAGATCCCGCGCATGCGCAGTCCAGCCGGCCGGGGAGAAGCAGACAGCGTGTCAGTGTTAACTGATGCGCTGTCAGCTGGAGGAGGCATCGCCGGAGGGGGGAGTTAGCACTCCCCCCACTTCGGCGGCAAGATCATAGTAGATCTTGTCGCTCTCCCCTCCTGCTTCGCCTCGCTACTGTTTTTAGCGCCGCTATAATAAATCTACCCCAGAATGAGATGCTCCCTCTGAATTGTTTCCTATAAACACTTGCGCCTTCAGTCACAGTGACTCTGTACTTAGGGTTGGCTTGCTAAGCAGCGGTAGTTCGCGAATGCCCGCCCCCCACAGCCCAATATACCCGCCACACTGCACATCCATTCACAGGGTAGCACACAGGCCCGAAATCATTGAATGGTCGCCAACCATAGAATGATGCCCACTTCCAGCAGGCAGGTTGAAAAATGCTCAACCCCAGGATGCCCCTGCTGCCCCGCATATTTACCTTAATGGCTGGGAGCTGTGCGGGCAGCTGTGAGGCAGGCAGGGCATCCGGGAGCCAGACCGGGAAGAGTTGATTCGCTACTGGAGGCGTCTCTGGCACCTGGCCTGTGAGCGATATGCAGTGTGGATGTGGGCTGGTGGATCGATTGTTCGATCTGTGCAGCATGACCTCTGACCGTCACACTGCGGTCAGTTAAATGCCAAAATCCTGGGATTGGAAACTCCAATATCAGGATTGAAATCTCGGTGGTTTTGGGGCAAAATCCCGGGATTGGCCACCCTAATTGCTACATTATTGCCGCACTCCAAAACCCACACTGCGGATAACCGGGCTCCAAAACCCACACTGCGGATAACCGGGCAGTAGCAGTAGCCCTTGCGGTGTTTCATACCCGACGAGATAGCCATTGTTGACCTCTTGCATCAATGGATCCGTGCCTTCCAGCACCCTGTCAGCAGAATGTGAGTTTTCTCTTCTCAGGTCACTGTTTGTAGATGCCACATTTGACCTTAAGCAACAAGTTTGGCTGTTTTAGAAATACTTTGTCATCTCCTGCTGTCATGAGTATGAGACTACGATTACCTAGTGTTTTGGAATGTCTCTCTGCTATTTGTAGCACTGCAGTCAGGAAATATGATACTATAATAAATGTGTTTAAATGTTTTAATAAATGTAAGTATTAAATATAATGCACTTACCTGTGAACCCCTTGTGGGGAACTGCACTATCTTAGAAAATGCAAGGGGTGCTGCGGATCGCAGAATGCAAACTGCTACCAAGGCGCTCCAAAGATTTCCAGGTATCATAGAGGCTACTGCCTGGGCATTTGGGCACTCTTTGTCTGGGGCCCAAATTCAGCAAGAGGATGTAAGCAGGTATCCCCAGCAGGGTCCCTGAAATTGAAGTATTCGAGGGAAATTCTTCCCTTTCCAAACTTTCAGGAATTTAGCGGAGTGGCCATCTCCCGAGAACTATCCCTCTACCTATTAAGGGCAATGTTATGCCTAATGTACAGAGGCTGATGACCAATTTATAACTATAATTTCAAATGGTGTAATCAACTGTATACCAGGATACCTGTAGGTCATAATGTTAATTTATTTAATTGTGATTGAAAGGCAAGCTGTAGAATCCATATGCAATTTTTCCTTTGGCTTCACTTTAGAAATTGACGTTTATATTACATAATTGTATTGTCACACTCTTCCTATTGATGTCAAACTTTTATAAGCTGGAACTGCAAACTTGCATTTTGCAACCGGTATTCATGTACATTTTAAGACCTCTAAATCATAGCAATCCGGCAAGTATGTTTTATTTTTTTGGAATTGTAAAATCCAATGAAACACTGTACACTAATTGGGGGTCAGGGTGCTACAAGATAAATATTGACATCCCAAAAGACAAAAAATAAAATAAGTAAACCTCATGACGAGCTTGTTAATGTGTTGACCATATTCATGTCAGCAGTTTGCTTGTTAACCTTTTTCCCATGCCGGCCCTCGTTGGGTCAACCTGGACACGGTCAACCTTTTTGCTGTAGACCTAATAAACCAAACCCAACCCCAGGGCCTGCAACAAGGACATACTGTAGTATTGATATTGTATTGCTAATGACCTGGATCAAACTTGCCTTACCCAAGCAACCATAGATGGGCGCAGTTTTTATTTTCTGGAAAATGAATTACAGGAGTAGCTTCACAGTTAATAATGAAATGCATTGTAAACTGCAGTTCAAATTCCAGTGTCAGCTGATAGTCTTTTTCAAAATGTAGATTATTTCAAAAATTAAATTACAAGCTTTATTAAACATGAAGACTGCAAAATTAATTCTGTGTGTGTGTGGTGCTATGTTTTAGATCTTTATTTGGTAACAAATTTAGCTACTAAATAGACTACTAGTATAAAGACCTCATGGACTGCATCTGAAGTGCAAACCAAAATAAAGTTTGTTCTGATAAGTCGGTATTGTAGTCCTAATGCTGGGTACACACCAGGACGACTAGGGCCCGATCCCCACAATCTAGATCCAATTCCGATCAATTGGATGTAGATTGTGTTCTGATTGGGCCCTTTTCTGACCTGGTGTGGACCGATACTGATCCGATGCGCGGTCCCGCGGGTCGGTCGGTCGTTATTGAGATCCTACCTGCTGCAGGTAGGATCTCAATGACGACCATACAGCCGGGTGCGGGTCGCCATTGGATCGGACCCGCTCACGGTGCACATCGTGAGCGGGTCGGACGAGACACTGACGACCCGCTCACGATGTGCATCGTGAGCGGGTCGTCCTGGTGTGTACCCTACATAAGTCCTGACGTCAGGCCTGGCGACAGAGGGGGGTCTAGGGGGACAACTGTGATGGGCCTCACGATTCTGAGCGGCCCCAGAGGCAGACAGGGGTGTAGGGAGGGGAGGGTAGCTGTGGAAGAAGTCTATTAATACCCACATACTAGCCTACCTGACCCTCTCCATGCGGGAGAAAATGCTCTGTTCCTGGACTTTCCTGGTAATGTATGATTGCCAGCACCTGTGGTGAAACACCTTTACCTAGCTCCCCACAGGTGATGGTAATCATACATTACCAGGGAAGTCCAGAAACAGAGCATTTTCTCCCACATGGAGAGGGTCAGGTAGGCAAGTATGATACCCACCGCTAGGGCCGGCTGTACAGTAAAGCTCCAGCTCCTTCTCCGCAGCCCCAACTAGTTCTTCTCATCTTATTCCAGGCCAAAGAAATCAATTGCCGATTGTCCTGTGCATGAAAGCAGCAAAACATTGGCTCTACGATTGTTGGCTCTGGCCTGTATGGCAGAGAGGCTAATTTACAGCACTCTGCACCTCCCTAAGCTCCAAGGCTGATGAAGCCTGGAATCAGCACTGCCAGCAAACTGCAGGATCGTGTGACCCTCACCACTTGCAGCAGGTACACCTGCCTTTATCTCTGATACCTGCCCCCTCTATCTGTTCCTCAATGTCCCCTTCCCTCTGAGCCCTGCCCCATTCTCTCTGATCCTCTATACACACTTCTCTCTGAGCCCTGCCCCATGCCCCCTTCTCTCTGATACTCCATGCACACTTCTGTCTTCCCCTGCCCCCTTTAACATAGAATTAGATTTTTTTTTTGACGGCAGATAAGAACCACTTGGCCCATCTAGTCTGCCCCTTTTTTTAAACATGTTACCTCAAACCCTATTTGATCCTTATTTTTTTGTAAGGATATCAATATGCTTATACCAAGCATGTTTAAATTGTACTACTGTATTTGCGTCTACCACCTCTGTTGGGAGGCTATTCCACTTATCTACTACTCTTTCTGTGAAAAAATTCTTCCTCACATTTCCCCTGACTCTTCCTCCCTCTAGTTTCAGTGCATGTCCTCGTGTTCTGTTGCACCTCTTCCTGTGAAGAATGTCTCCCACCTGTACCTTGTTAAAGCCCTTGATATATTTTAAAGTTTCTATCATGTCCCCCCTTTCCCTTCTCTGCTCTAAAGTATACATATTAAGATCTTTTAGTCTTTCCTGGTACGTTTTGTGATGTAGGCCATGCACCATTTTAGTTGCTCTTCTTTGTACAGTCTCTAATGTATTTATATCCTTCTGGAGATATGGCCTCCAGAACTGAACACAATACTCTAGGTGAGGTCGTACCAATGACCTATACAGTGGCATTATTACTTCTTTATTTCTACTGCTGATACCTCTCCCTATGCAACCAAGCATCTGACTTGCCTTCTTCATTGCTTTGTTACATTGCCTACCTGCTTTTAAGTCCCCTGAAATAGTGACACCTAGATCCCTCTCTTACTCAGTAGTTTCCATTATAGTGCCATTTATACTATATTGAGTCTTTGGATTTCTGAGACCCAAGTGCATGATTATGCATTTTTTGGCATTAAACTGTAGTTGCCATTCTCTTGACCATTTCTCTAATCTGCCTAGATCCTCAATCATTTGTTTTACCCCTCCTGGTGTGTCTACCCTGTTGCATACCTTTTGTGTCATCTGCAAAAAGGCACATTTTACCCTCAATTCCATTTGCAATATCACCAATAAAGATATTAAAAAGCACCAGTCCAAGTACAGATCCCTGGGGTACTCCACTTGTAACCTTTCCCTCCTTTGACTGTACTCCGTTTACTACAACTCTTTGTTTTCTGTCCTGCAACCACGCTCTTATCCATTCAACTATCTTAGAATCCAATCCCAAGCTTTCAAGTTTATTTAACAGTCTGCGATGTGGGACAGTGTCAAAAGCTTTACTAAAGTCTAGATAAGCTACATCTACAGCCCCACCTTGATCTATTACTTTAGTCACCCAGTCAAAAAAGTCAATAAGATTTGTTTGACATGATCTTCCCCCAGTAAACCCATGCTGTTTTGGATCCTGTAAATTGCTGGTTTTGAGATATTCTACAACTCTTTGTTTTAAGAGTGTTTCCATCAATTTCCCTACTACTGATGTAAGGCTCACTGGTCGATAGTTGCTTACCTCTTCCTTGCTTCCACTTTTGTGCAGTGGGACTACATTCGCTGTTTTCCAGTCCTCTGGGATTACTCCAGTAGCAAGTGACTGGTTGAATAATTCTGTTATTGGTTTTACTAGCTCCCCTTTAAGCTCTTTTAGTATCCTTGGATGTATCCCATCTGGCCCCATTGATTTATCCACTTTCAGTTTTGAGAGTTCTGTGAGGACTTTCTCCTCTGTAAATGTACTTGTCTCTCCCTCAGTTTTCTGACTATACTTGCAACTTAACTGTGGCCCCTTCCCCTCTCTTTCAGCAGTGAAATACTGAGCAGAAATAATTATTAATATTATCTGCTATTACATTGTCCCCCTCAAGAAAACTTCCACTCTCTGTCTTCAGTCTAATTATTCCACTTTTTGTTTTTCTCCTTTCACTTATATACCTAAAAAAAGTTTTCCCCCCTTTACCCACTGACTGGGCCATTTTCTCTTCAGCCTGTGCTTTTGCACATCTGATTACCTTCTTAGCCTCCTTCTGTCTAACAAGATACACCTCTTTGTCCTCATTCTTCTGCGTCTGCTTAAATTTCTTAAAGGCCAACTTTTTTGCTTTCACAATACTTGCTACTTCTTTTGCAAACCACAATGGCTTTCTTTTTCTTGTGTTTTTCCTAACTCTTTTGACACAAAGTTCTGTTGCTTTTAGAATTTCACTTCTCTCTGATCATCCATGCACACTTCCCTCTGAGCCCTGCCCCATTCTCTCTAATCCTCCATGTACACTTCTCTCTGAGCCTTGCCCCATGCCCCCTTCTCTCTGATCCTCCATGCACACTTCTGTCTGACCCTTGCCCCACTCTTTGATCCTCCATGCCCCCTTGTCTCTGAGCCCTGCCCCATGCCCCCTCTCCCTGATCCTCCATGCACACTTCTCTCTAAGCCTTGCTTCATGCCCCCTCTCTCTGATCCTCCATGGCCCTTTCTGTCTGCCACCTCTCTCTGATCCTCCATGGCCCCTTCTGTCTGCCCCCTTCCCCACTCTCTTTGATCCTTCATGCACACTTCTCTCTGATCCCTGCTCCATGCCCCCTCTTTCTGATCCTCCATTGCCCCTTCTGTCTCTCCCCTGCCCCAATCTATCTGATCCTCAATGTCCTCTTCTCTATGAAGTCTGACCCATCCCCCTCTGATCCTTCATGCCCCCTTTTCTCTGAGCCCTGCCCCATGTCCCCAGCGGTGAGGCTGTCTGCACTGGGGGCAGCCATTATATGGTCCTTCTTGCCACCAATAGTCCCACCCTGCGCCCCTGCTCCTCACCACTACTAGCTTGAGGGGGTGGGGACCCCCAAAATATTAGTGTTCTGTTGCCGCCTCTGCCTGACGTAGGGACTATTTGAGAGTTATACGCGAATGCCATGGATTGTGTGCAACTCAGATGGCAGGTGGACTGTTCATGTGCATGATCAGTTCTACTCAGATGACCAATGACAAGTGGTCTGATGCTTCATCCTTGGACGCAGCAGTGGATAACACCAGGTGGCACTTATTAACACAAAGCAATTAATATATTTGCATACAGCAGCTCTACTTCCACAGTTGAACCAGACCCTTTTTTTGTATTTGTACACACACACACAACGATCCTTTTTATGCTGACCTGGCTGCCCTTTCCTGGAGGGTGCAGCCACTAAATCAACAAGTGTGGACCTCAAAGTTGGTTGGTTGCTATGGCACAATGTAATACAGGCAGAGGTCATTGACAGCATGAAGCCATGTTTGCTGGTCACTGGACAGACACTGTTTGTGGTCAGTTAATGTAGTTCAGAGATAGGGGAGCAGGATCAGGGCCACAGCCACCATTAGGCAGATTTAGGCATTCCCTTATGAGCGGTGGCCACTGGAGGGTAGCACTGAGTTGCATGAGAGAAGCAGCGGGAAAGAAGCTGCCACGAGTAGCACCCCCTTGGAGAAGGTTAGCGGCCGTGGACAGCCTTCCCCAGCTGGATAACAGCCGACAGCACCCAACCCCCCACCCACTGTAGCTTTGCCTGTGGCGCCTAGATGCCATGCATAGAACCTAAGCAGGATCCTGATGCATGTTGCATGGTCACAGAAAAGAAGGCCAGCTGTCTGATATTGGCAATGCCAGTTCATTAGTTAATGCTACAGCAGGGTAGGGTGCAAAATAACTCACCGAGTTGGGATTCAGATGGTTGTTTCTCTGACATGTCCGGATCCCGAAAATCTGAATCCCGACTTATATGGGCTACTTTCCATTGTAGGGGTCCATGACCACCATAGAGGGAGAATAGAAGCGCTCATGTTAGTATATACCACACTCATATGATAATATTTTGGTGATTTAATACAACATTGGTATTAAAAAAAAACTTTTTTATTTTTACATTTGTAGTTTTTTTTTAACTAAAAATAACTTTTGGCTACCCTGTGATTTAAACATCAGAGAAAAATAAAATAACATCCATGGTCTTCTAAAGAAATATAATTGAATAGCTTTTTCTGTCTGAGAGCATTGAATAATAATTTTCAGTATACAGTCATCTGATGACAATTCACATCTCTTTAAATATATATATATATATATATATATATATATATATATATATATATATATATATATATAGTGACGAAACGCATAGGGAGTGTTCTACTTGTGAAGTGTGTGGAAGCTGGGCGGTCCCTATCGGCAGTGTGCTGAGAGCTGTGCGGCTTCAGTGTGGTGTTCCACCTTACCATGCTGGCAAGCTTATCACTTTGAATTTTAGTTGTATGTGAGCTTTGTTACTAACTATATATATATATATATATATATATATATATATATATATATATATATATATATATATATGTGTGTGTTCTACTTATAGCTCATTGTACGCTTCTCCATTTTTGTATGTATGTATGTATGTGTATATATATATATATATATCTATCTCTATATATCTGAAACAGTGGCCATGGGTAATATGTATTCTTAGATATTTTTTACAGGATTGCAAACTGTTAGTTTTGCAATTAATACTACTGACCATAAAATATTAAAATACAGTCCCAGAGTAGAGTATCTCATTAATTTTTCAGCAGATATTCTCAGGGTCAACTTTTCAAGCATGTTTCCATTCTCTTCTTAATCGAGTTAAGAGAGATCCTACAAGGGGTTAGACAGCAAGAGTTGTGATCACAAAGACTGTTAGATCAGCCTGTTGAGGGTTAAAGTATTTTGTGTGACCTAGTGTGGTATCCATTTTCGAAACATTTCGGAAACATTGCTCCTTTTAACATTTTATTTGTAAAATTGTAATTTTTTTTTCATTACTTTTATTTATATATAAAAAAAAAAAGTACACACAGCCCTATTTTGATGTATCAAGCATAGAAACGAGAGGAGAATTGGACCAATGGAGAAGATGCCCGTAGCAACAGATTAATAAATCATATAGATGTATAGGTGGTTGCTGTGGGCACGTAACTCTTTTCTCTGCTTGATACACCAACCCCTAAATTCTATAGTAAATGTTAACAATAATGCAATAAAGGGATATTATAAAATGTTGTAATTACAAAAATAAAATCACTTTGCCTCTAATATATTGGATGCTTAACCCTTTGGGCAGTATTCAATGAGAAAAGTTCTCCGTGTTTTGTGGAGAATTTGTGCTTTGTTCGCCTTGGACGGAGCATTTTGCTCTCCAAAAGCGAGCAACCCTATTCAATGTGAAATATTCTCCGTCTTTCTAAGTGATTTTCTCCGTGTCTCTCCGTGTAGCAATTCTCCATCTTTTGATGGGGAGCTGGAATGTGAACTTTTAAACTAAAAGCTTTTTTTTTTTAATTTTGGTGTAAAAAAATCAGGGTTTTTTTTCTGTGAAGGGGCATGTTATTTTTATTCATGTGCTTATAGCACATGAATATATATTTAATTTAAAAAAAAAAATTAATTTTTTTTTTTTACACAGTGCAGCCAGCAGGGGGCCGGAGCGCTCGAGCCGCTTATACATATTCATATATTCACTGCACCCGATCGTTAATATGCACGATCGGGTGCAGTGAATACTGGGTCCCCCGCTGGCTATAGGGGGGGGCAGCCTGTGCTGCCTGGGTCCCGGAGAGCCCCCCTCCCCTCCACATTCCTCTGGAGCAGCCAGGGAGACTATAATCTCTCTGGCTGCTTCCGTCCCCCGGCTCCCTGCCGCGGACGCTCGTCCGCTGCAGGGGTTAAGACTCGCCGCGAGTGGCGGCGAGTCTTCAATACATTGAATAGTGGGAGCAGGAGGCTTCCGGAACATGGAGAGTGCATGGAGAGTGAAATAAAACGCTCTCCATGCACGGAGAACTTTTTCATTGAATACTGCCCTTTGAGTGCCACTGTCTTTGTGAGAGATGCGCAACAATATCTGCTAAAAATGGCAACCGCTCTGTGAGCATTGCGCAAACATTTGGCTAAAGATGACAGCGTACCTCATATTTGTTATATAAATTCAAATAAAAAATGTTGTGTAAAAAAAGATATTTCCTATACAAGGTAAACATTATAGGTCATTATGATGAATACAATTGTTTTCTTGCCAATTTTCTCACCAATTTTCCCATGTGATGTTACTATGGGCAACCAATCAGAACCTACTTATTTATTTAGCACCCTCTAGAACAGGGGTGGCCAACCGGTCAGAGGTAAAGAGCCAAAAAAGATCTGCAGTCAAGCTAAAGAGCCGGAGGCGCGCGCATAAAAAAGGGGCGTGGTCTATTTGGAAGTATGCCGCACACCATAGTACCAATTACACATGATGCCGCACACCACAGTACCCATTACACATGATGCTGCATGCCATAATACCCATTACACATGATGCCGCACACCATAGTATACATTACACATGATGCCGCACACCATAGTACCCATTACACATGATGCCGCATACCATAATACCCATTACACATGATGCCGCACACCATAGTATACATTACACATGATGCCGCACATCATAGTACCCATTACACATGATGCCGCATACCATAATACCCATTACACATGATGCCGCACACCACAGTACCCATTACACATGATGCCGCACTCTATAGTATACATTACACATAATGCCGCACATCATAGTACCCATTACACATGATGCTGCACATCATAATGCCCTTTACACATGATGCTGCACCCCGTAATGCCCCTTACACATGCCACACATTATGCAATACTTAATACCCCCACATACTGCCACTAGTAGTGTCCCTTAATCAATGCCCCAAAAGTGCCACTTACTGTAAATTTTTATATGAGGGCCAGCCCAGCCTTCCCTGCTGCTGCAGGTAGAGATGGAGAGCGGTGCAGCTGCTTCTATGGGGAGAGGAGCAGAGCACTCTCCTGCTCCCCTCCTGGTGTCCCTTCCAGCGGACATTTCAAATATTGTGCGCACTATTGTTGCGCCATGAATGACGATCCTCGACGTTGGGGGAGCACGCTAGCACCACATGTTTAACGGGGGCGGGCTGCTACTCCTGCAGGAGAGGTAGAAGCGGGGAGAAAAACTGGAGCGGAAGCTGCAGGGGTAGCGCTGCCCTGCTACTTGGCTATACCCCAAGCTAAGGACAGCGGCGGCGCAGCTCTGATAGTGCTGCCTTCCAGATATAGCTGCATCGCCAGGCAGCGCTGCGGCTTCCGTTCCAGTGGGAGCAGGAGCCGCACATGATCAGGGGGAGAGCCGCATGCGGCTCGAGAGCCACGGGTTTGCAACCCCTGCTCTAGAAGATAGTAGACAGGATCTGATTGGCTGCCCAATTAACATCACAAGTGAAGTAGAATACACATCTTAATAAAACAGACACATTAGGGAAAATTTAAGTATATACTTAATCCTGCGCCAATTAGCCTACCCACCTTAGTTTCCACCCCTTAATCAGGCCACAATAGGAACTGGACTACACACTGCATAATCAAGTGCTTTCCTAAAGTTTTCTGCTCCCACCTTACTTATTCAAGTTTATTGTAATTGATACCATTTCAATGTTTTTAATATTGTGTTCATAGTAAATGTTTTCATTATTATCATCTTTCATTCCTTGAGTTTAATTTGACCTCTCAAGTTCCTTTTTTTTTTTTTGTTTTTTTTTTTTTTAACTGTTCAACATTTCTAGAAATTCAAATAAATTTTAAATCAATTCACAGTTTTGATAATTCCTCTAACAGAGTCCGAGCATCTCTATTGCTCGACTTTTTTACCAGTATAATCGCTAGGTTTAGAAAAGACTGTTATTGCATGTCTGCAGCTTCCCCTTCATTTTTATATGTGTACGATGTCCTTGAATTCTCTAGATGTGTTTTACGGGACTTTTTTTCCCCCAGGGAATGTCATCTTGCAACATGATATAACTTGTTGATTTTAGGAGCCTACTGCATTTTGATTGTCGATAACTTCTGTAGTTTTTATGAATTTTTTTTTTATGCATTACTTATAACTTGTATTAACTCTAATTGTAAGCTTCCAGCAGGGTCCTCCTACCTCCAAGTCTGTCTGTTGTTACCCAGTTTGTTTTATCTCTGTTTTACAATTGTAAGGTCAACGGAATCTGCTGCGCGATATAAGAAACTGTTAATGAAAATAAATAACGCATCTTTGGACACCCGCAGAAGACTTTCTTTAAACTGAACTCTTAATCTATTTTATGAGTTTTCAGAACAATTATGTCTTCCTTTTTCTATTGGGTCCATAGGTCAGCTGATTTAAAAGTTGTGAAATGACCTTTGTACCGGGAGAGTGTGCCAGACATTCCAACCATTTCATTGCCCGAGTTATTTTGTTTCCTGTAATTAGGTGTAGGATATACAAGTTTAATGACTTACTAATATATCTGCCCATTTATTAATTGAACTGCGTATCTCTTATAATACAGATTCAGACTATATACTAATAGACTTTAGTGGGTGGAATCTGTATTCCTCAGAATGCATGCTATCAATTTTCAAGGACAGTTGTGTCACCTGAGGTATGAGCCGCAAAATGCCTCCCATACATTGGATTCCTACCAATCTACAGTAGTAGTTAACTAATGGCATTGGATGTGAGTAGAAGTATTTTATATTGAATATGGTAGAATATACGCAACCGGTGGAGAAGAACAGCCTTGTAGCTGCATTGGAAATGGATTGTAGTGAAGAGAGTCTTTCCTTAGGAAGACTGGTAAGGAGAATAGGTACTTGTTTCCTATCTGGGTGCCCACTAAGTTAATTGCGCACCATGCTATTCTCCGTAGAGAAATCGGATCGCATCGCATCGTACACATACACGATATTGAACGATGCGATGCGATGCGATGCGATCCGATTCGATTTCCCATAGGAAACAATGTTAAATGGCTCAATTTAGCCAAATTCTCATAGGAACAATAGTAAATGGGCCAAAAACACCCCTGAACATTGAAATGTCCCCCCAAAAGTAGTTGACGCCACCCCGCCATCAACGTAAACCCGAAGCGTGGCGAGCGCAGCGAGCCCGCGAGGGGCGGCGGTACGCGTCCTCCGACCTTTTCATGCCCTACTATCCACGTCGGCGTGGAGTGAGAATAGAATAGTGTGGCGAGCGCAGCGAGCCACCGAGCCCGAAGCGTGGCGAGCGGACGCGGATACCTTCACAGGTAAACGCGTCCCTTCGTGGGCTTCCCAGGTGTCCGCGTCGCCCGCGAGGGGACGCGTATAACTGTGAAGGTATCCGCGTCCCCTCGCGGGGCTCGCTGCGCTCGCCACGCTTCGGGCTCGGTGGCTCGCTGCGCTCGCCACACTATTCTATTCTCACTCCACGCCCTAGTGGATAGTAGGGCATGAAAAGGTCGGAGGACGCGTACCGCTGCCCCTCGCGGGCTCGCTGCGCTCGCCACGCTTCGGGTTCACGTTGATGGCGGGGTGGCGTAAACTAGTTTTGGGGGGACATTTCAATGTTCAGGGGTGTTTTTGGCCCATTTACTATTGTTCCTATGAGAATTTGGCTAAATTGAGCCATTTCACATTGTTTCCTATGGGAAATCGAATCGCATCGCATCGCATCGCATCGTTCAATATCGTGTATGTGTACGATGCGATGCGATCCGATTTCATTACGGTGTCGTACGTAGAAAACCTGGGCGCCCAGATAGGAAACAAGTACCGGAGAATATTGTAATCAATGCTATATAAGAAACTGTAAATACATAAAATAAATGCTTAATAAATAAGGGCCTTCCTACCTCTAGATCTGTCTGTGATTACCCAGTTTGTCCTATCACTGTTGATTCCAATTGTGAAGCGCAATGGAATATGCTACGCTATATAAGAAACTGTAAATAAATAAAATAATGAGTGCATGGATTAGAGATTTTATTAGTGTCTTGTGTAAGAGAAGGTAGAATTTTGGATATGTTTTTAGATGCATGTAACATGGTTTAGAGACAGAATGAATGTGCGGAATAAAGGCCAGTTCAGATTCAAGGATGACACTTAAGGTGCCCACACACTAGAAAGATCTGCGATCATAAGATGTGCGCATAAATTTGCCTTCAAATCTTTTGTCCGATCTGGACAAAAGCTTTCAGGCAAGCGCACATCTTTACCAAAGATTTTTCTTAAGATCCCGTGTGCGTTCCTATAGGCCCCCATACACTATGCGATTTTGGGACGATTTCATCCGATTTCGGCACTTTGTGCCGATAATCGGATGAAATCGGCCCAAAATCGTAGGTATGTGACATTTGATCCGATCCGATGCGCGGTCCCGTGTGCATCGGACCGGATCAGGGAGGTCGGACAGTCTGTACATACGATCACGTCCGACCTCCCTGTATGCATATGCCTGCCACCTGACAGGCATATGCATACAGACACCGGGGGTGTAGTGGGGGCGGCCAGCGGCAGTGGTGGTGGGGGCGGGCAGCAGCGGTGGGGACGGGCGGCGTGTGCGGTGAGCGCAGTGTACTTACACATAGCAGCAGCGGCGGGGACGGGACGCGCAGTGGCGGCTATTATATTTTTAAAATACTTGTCAAATGACCGGCCGCTCTCTGATTGGCCGGAGAGCTCTCAGCCAATCAGAGAGCGGCCGGTCATTTGACAAGTATTTTAAAAATATAATAGCCGCCACTGCGCGTCCCGTCCTCGCCGCTGCTGCTATGTGTAAGTACACTGCGCTCACCGCAAACGCCGCCCGCTGCCGCTGACCGCCCCACCGCCGCCGCCGCTGCCCACCCCCACTACCGCCGCTGGCCGCCCCCACCACCGCTGCCCGTCCCCACTACTGACGCTGCCCGCCCCCACTACTGCTCACCGCCCTGCAGCTCCCTGGTTTTTTTTTACATGGGATAAATCGCATGCGATTTATCCCATGTAAAAATGGCACATCAAGTGCCAAATTGTATGTGAGCCTCCCGGGGAGCTGCCGGGCGGCTCGCAGGTAAATTGGGTCCGACTTGTCCCTAGGACAAGTCGGCCTAATGTATGGGGGCCTTATGGATCATTTGTTAAATCTTCTGATCTTTTGTGCAGCACGTAAGATCAGAAGATTTAGCAAAAGATCCACGGGAGCGAGCATCGGCCGATTTTCGACCGATTATCGGTAAATATCGGCCGATATATCGAAAATCGGCCAATCGGCCCAAAAATCGTTCTAGTGTGTGGGCACCTTTAGCTAGCGAGCTTGTGGGGTAGGATACACTGTTGAATTGTCAACAGTAATGGATATATCAGGTTGGTAACTACTCTTGGCTGGTAAGAAAAGTGTATGTTGACAATGTTTGCTAAGTTACTGTATAGCCAACATACCAAAATCATCATAAAATGCATATAGAAGATATGTAGGACAATGAATATGATAAATGTTTTACATTTACCACTCTCTATCAATACTCCCCATTTAATATTACTTATTTCCTGTTCCTGTTTATTTTTTATGCTCCTCCCCATTATCTGTCTGAATTCACTGTCAGCTCAAAGACTTTCCCACGAAAGTAATGATGAGCATAGGCGTGCGCAGCACATTTTATTAGGGGATGGACCGTCTAACACCGCCAATCAGGCGTGTCTTCCATCATCTATTGGCACTCGCTACAATATAAAAAGTCTCTAAGCCACACCAAAATCTCCTGCCTATTTCAGTTCTAATCTTCTAATTACTCTGTGTAACAGTACATGCAAGTACAGTGATAAACATATATGGATGATGTAGGTATTTAGTGATATGACAATGGTCTAGTACAATTAACAATGCAAAACACACATATAATTGATTGTTGGGCGCTTCTTTAAATGAAATACAGTTCTAAAAAGCAAAAATCTTTGGTTAAGGGTATTGTTGGCGGCAGTGGTGTTCATAAGGGTGGGGCACAGTGCACCCCCAAATCAATGTGCACACACCTATGATGATGAGGTGTGAAAAGTACAGATGAGGTGTGGTATATTAGCCCAACCGTGTCTAGGTCGACACCTCAAAGCCGACAATGGCAAAATGACAACATGAAATGGTTGACATGAGTTTTTCAAAAAAAATTGTTGTCTGTGTATTTTTGAGCACATCAGCGCCCAACTAGTGTACGATGTTCCTTTGTACGGTGGGCCGGGTACACAGTTTACCGTTCCAAATCTGAGTCAATAAGGATGCTAAAGTATCTAAACTCCCCCCTCCCCCCCCCCAAAAAAACCCCAACAATATGTGTCAACCTTTTTATGTGTAGACAATTGACATGTTGAACAATTTGACAAAGTCAACCCTTTTGGCCGCGTCACCCTAGACCTAGGGTAGCCAACTCCAGTCCTCGAGAGCTACCAACAGTCAATGTTTTCCAGATCTCCTCTCAGAATCACAAGTGAAGTAATTAGCTCCACCTGTGGATCTTTTAAACTGTGTTAGTGAGTAATCAGTGCACCTGGGCAGCAGCTAGGTAGCTCTGGAGAAAAACTAGAGAAAGAGATATAGAAATATATCTACTTTTAAGGCGCTTGGATGTGAGTGTGCTTGGCTAAAGCAGCAATCTGAAAAAGGGTGAGTCAGCCCCAATACAATATACGGAACAAAGGGAAGTGGTAGATTGCGCTAGGGTTCTGATTAATATAGTTAAATTAATGAATTAAAAAGAAAGGGTGGGAGTGGTCAGATGTGTACAGAAAAAAAGGAGTTTTTAATCATACAATGTTGTACATTACAATACAAGACCTAAATCACTAAAATACATTAAAAATGAAGTAAAATAGTAACGTTCAGATCAATAGTCACCCAATTGGAGAGCCAGTATATGGAATTTTCCGTAATGGATATGTGGAACCACACTTGAGAGGGATAGTTTGTAATCCAGGTGTTATTGGAAAGCTGATGCTCAAGTAGCCCCAAATTTTCTTAGTTGCCACGGAGTCGATGGGTGGGTCAGTTGTTAGAGCCTGTGAGCTTTGACAATTCCAAATTGGAGCGGATAAAGTCCCTCTGTGGATTCTGATTGTTTCCACTTTTACCAAGAGTGGTGGGTATAACTGGCAGTGGGTGTAGACTGGATCTGAAGTCACTGGAAATGCACCAGGTGCACAGAGGGACTTTATCTGCTCCAATTTGTCATATCACTAAATACCTACGTCATCCATATATGTTTATCACTGTACACATATATCATATTCATTGTCCAACATATCTTCTCTATGCATTTTATGATTTAGATTTAGTGATTTATGTCTTGTATTGTAATGTACAACATTGTATGATTAAAAACTCCTTTTTTTTCTGTACACATCTGACCACTCCCATTCTTTCTTTTTAATTCATTAATTTAACTATAATCATCATAACCCTAGCGCAATCTACCACTTCCCTTTGTTTGGTAGCTCTGGAGGACTGGAGTTGGCTACCACTGCCCTAGACATTGCAATCCTATCATCTGGGTCCCGTACAGATATATGCTAAGACATTTAAATGGGATGCAGTTATAATCCCGGCGATCGGAATCCCAGCGTTCAAAATCCCAACGCCCAACTCCCGACACATTCTCCCTCTATGGGTGTCCAAGACACCCATAGAGGGAGAATAAATTAGTGTGCCAATCGTAGTGAGGCACCGGGCCCACTGCGTGGCGAGTGCGGTGAGCCCGCAAGGGGGGGGGGGGGGCGATGCACGTTTCCCCCCCCACCCCTTGTCGGGATTTCGACGGTCGTGATTTTGAACGCCAGGATTCCGATCGCTGGTATTTCGTATCAAACTCCTTTAAATAAAGCTTGTTCTGCAGGAGAGCCGTACAGCGGGTCATATGGCCGTGATATTCTGATCTATGGAGGTTACTATTTATGCAGCTATTTTACATTGACTACAGTTCTTCCTCTAGCAGCCAGGGATGGTGAATATCTGGAATAGCATCTTGATCTTGTCACGTCTTTACTAAAAACAATTCCTCAGTATGTTATTAACATTTAGCATTCCATGTGAACTCATTATTTTGGGGATTCTAGACAGCTCTGACAGGGCTTCCATCACCAGGCTCTCTATATTCCGAGCACTCATCCACAAAAAGGAATTGCAAAAAAAGAATAAGCTTGTTTTCCTAACCTGACAGTTGCAATCCGTCATGACGATTTATTGAGCAAATTATATCTGCTTGATTTTATGTACATTGGTGTTCTGTAAATTATGTGTAATTTTCTTTTAATACTTTATATGCAATTTGTGAGGATGCAATAAAATCAGAAAGTAAACTTTGGTCTACAATACGTAGAAAAGCAATGCATTTAAACATGTATACAGTTGATCATAAACCATAAAATTAGGATTATAGCATCCAAATACAATCAGGAATAATCAGTCTTTAATAATTTGGTGACTTTTGACTGTTCGGAAAGGATGGTAGGAAGGGGACAGAGGCAGCCTTGGAGGGATTTCCAGATTTTGGTTCCAGGTGCGATATTTGTAAATGCAGAAAATGTATAGATTTTAATCTCTGATATGTCAAATCACCCAGTAGTCTAAAGGTGACCATACTCTTGATTTCACCAGATACAGTCCTTGAAGTAAAAAGATTTTATACTCATATTTTCTCATTTGAGCTACACCTTTATCAGAATGCATCCAAAGATTTAAGGACTATATGCAATACCATTATCTAACATCGTTTCAGCATACTTATTTATTTACAGTTTCTTATATATGCAGCATATTCCGTTACGCTTTACAATTGGAAACAACATTGATTAAACAAACTGGGTAGATACAAACCGACTTGGAGGTAGGAGGGCCCTGCTCACAACCTTACAATCTATAGGGATAATAGGAGTGATACATAAGGATAGAATTCTATAGCATGTCAGTCCCAGTGCAATTAGATATGAATGCTACTGGAGGTTGTGTGGGGGGGTCCTGAATATGATAAGTTTGCCTAAAGAGGTGAGTTTTCAGGGAGCGCTTGAAATTTTGGAGGCTAGAGGAAAGTCTGTTTGTCATTTGTTTGTGTTTCTCTTCTCACCCACCCTTGTGTATGTGTATACCGGTATTAGTAATATCATTGACCCTAGATATATTATCCTTTCCATTCTGCAGTACTGTGATAAATTTTTATGTATAAATTTATTTTATGTTTTTTTATGATATATATATAATTTTTATGTATTAGTGCTATTAATTCTTTGTGAGACTGATAACCATAAAAAGACCATTTATTTATTTATAGTATGATATTTATTCATATCCAACAGTTACATTGTTTCTAGTAAAAATGTGAGTTAGGATAGACACCTGATGGAGTACCCCCTCTTCTTTAAATGTATGTATTACCCCTTTCACATTGCAAAAATATCCAGGGTCTCACCTGGGCTGACGTACGGTGTGAAAGGTCTTTTTCAAATTACTCTGGTCCAGCAACCTGTCATTCTGACCCGGGTTAATCTCGGGTCGGACCCGGGTTGCTGTGCAGTGTGAACGGGTAACCCGGGTTGAACAACCTGGGTCTTGTTAACACTATAGGGAGGAGGCAGCATCAGCTCCAAGCTCTGCTGGGTCGCTGTGGGGGACTATCATCGTAAATGCCGGGGCGCTCCCGGTACGGACCCGTGTCCAAATCCCAGGAGCGACACGGCACATGCGATGTGAAAGAGGTATATGTGTAACCTACAATATTATGTGATGGCTGCAGGTTGCATTTCAGTTGCCTCTGTAAAATGTATATATTGTTATATTATTTGTATCTTGCATCTAGTTACCATTCCAATGACACAGTTGAATATGAATGTGTTGTGTTTTGCTGCAGGTTAACAAAACCCTTATCGTTTGCGGACTGCGTTGGTAATGAGCTGCCATGGGGATGGGAATCTGGCTACGATCCACAAATTGGAGTGTACTTTATTAATCACATTAATCGTAAGTGAATCATGTTTAATATTATGTTAACATTTATATATGTATGCATATAGATACGGTATATTTATGTATGTTTTACCAGAGAAGGCGTGAAAAATATGCACAGCAATTTTAGTTGTCGGACAAACCTGTTTGCGCCCCACTGGAACTTACAGTGTAAATTCTCTTCTCCAGCTAAATGAAGTCTGCACAGAAAAGCTCCACTCATATTGCAGGCTGCGGTATAAAGAGACCTAATCTGTTTATATGGAATCAAACTGAATTGTAGCCCTGTGTGTCTGAGTTGACTGCATTGTATGTTGTGACCCAGCTTAATTGGGAAGATTAGAGAAGGGCCGTTGGTATAAGCGTACCATATGCTGGGCTTACTGCAGCAGCTTGGATCGTGTGAGCCTCTCTTGTTAAATAGTCTTGGTGTCAATCATCCCAGAATATTATTAACCACTTTACATCAGAGCCGTGCTTAATCACTCCATTGTGCACGGAGAGGGACGGAGGGATGTACACTTTCACAGCAATTACCCAACAAATTCTCTTTTGCCATTGTGCAGCCTCCCTACAAATCTAATATGCAAAACGAACTTGGATAATTAATTGGAGAACTGTATCTTACTCACAAAATAGATCAGATTAGTTCATACTTTGTAACAAAATACCATGAAACAGCTGTTCCAGCTAATCTGCTTTCCTGGCAAGTGTGGATCTATATGGCACTAAAGAAACGCCATGGCTGTGTCCCGCCCCCCGCTAATTAGGCTTAAGATATAATGACCCGATGCTCCAGGCAGCCTGGACTAAAGCTTTGCCCAGCTCAGGGAAGTGATTTGTTCAAACTGAGAAAAGTAAACCTGGCATGTTCATTTATTACTTGGCCCATATACAGTATCATCTAGCAAAGTGATACACCTAATACCCCTTTTACACCAAAATCCCTGGTCGGACCCTGGTCTTTGAACACAGGAGTTTCCAGGGTTGGACCCAGCTTCATACCCCATTTACACAGCACTGTGACCCAGGTCGGACCAAAGTCTGTGCCGTTTACACTGAACCTGGGTCAGCCCTGCTTTTCCCTATGGATGACATAAAAAATGGCCATTTTAGGACATTGATTTAAAATAAAAATTAAAAGACATGACTAGTTAGCATTGAAGAATGTTGGTTTGTTTATTTTGTAGAATATTTTTAAAAAAGTTTTATTCAGTGCCCTTCCCCTGCAGCAGCAGACCGAATGTCCCATGTGCACCCCCTAGCCCCCCCCCCCCCCCCAAAAAAAATAACATAACCGATACTGCATCCAATTATGATTTCTGTATGCACTGCCCGTATCCTTCCTGGCTGCTGTCTTTTGCCGATGCAGTGCACTATGGAAACGCATCCAGCACTTCCCGGATGGGACCATTTACACCGCCCACGACCCAGGTCCAACCAGTGTTCAACCCTGGTCAGGACCTGGGTAGGAGACCAGTGTTACTGGACCTGGGTTGACCCCTTTTACACCAAAGCTGACCTGGGTCCAACCTGGGTTTTTCCTTGGTGTAAAAGGGGTATTAATAAGAGGGCTTTAAATATGTGTAGGATTATTTTCCTATTCCTTTGCTGACCTTATATATACCTACATGCATATTACAAGTTCTATATCTTAATATGCCCATAAGAATTTGAATAATTGGATACAAAATGTTAGTATGAATGTGTCCAGTCCTACAACAGACAATGTACAAGAACGTATTGCAGCTACATATGTTGATATAAGCATTATATGTTTTTAAGGACAACTATTTATACTCATGAGGGCAGAAATGTGGAGACAATTTTGAGAATATAGGGCAACAGTTGTTCAGGTGAATTTTTAAGTACAGGTTGAGTATCCGTTATCCAAATTATTTCGAAAACCATACATTCCAGAATGTGGAAAAAAATATTATTGTTTTTTGCTAAAAACCTACTTGGGATATCTGTAACAGCACTACTGAGGACATGATGGGGGAAATTTACTAAAGGAAATTTGTAAAAAATAGGTGTATTTGTTTCCAGAAATACACTTATTTTTTACATTTACTATCCCGAAAATACGGCAATTCGTATTGCTAGCACATCAATACGAATACGAATTGCCGTATTTTCGGGATAGTAATTGTCAAAAACAAGTGTATTTCTGGATACAAATACACCTATTTTTTTTACAAATTTCCTTTAGTAAATTTCCCCCGATATGTAACTGACACCAAATATGTGCAAGAAATGATTGGTTTGCATTCAAATTCAGTATCTGAGTTTGTGCACTAACTTTGTTTCATGTTTTGAAACCTTGTTTTATGCACAAATAAAATATATTTGTGTGTATTTCATGTGTGTGATACCTCAAGATACCTCATTGAAATATAAAAATATTCTGAAATACGGAATAATCCGTTATAGAAAATTCTCCTGGTCCCGAGCATTTCGGATAAAGGATACTCAACCTGTAATGTAATTGGCACTATACTTTGCAGTGTTTAATAAAATATTGTGGTGTAATTGTTATGCAGCATTCGACAGGGCATTGTAGTTGCAGAGTCCTGTGTTGTCTGTATATATTGAAATTCTGTTTTGTAGCAATGTGACTTGGACACAATATTACACAGATTGACCATTGCTTATGAATTACTATTTTGTTAATATTAAACGTTAGCTGTGTTTTTTTGTTTGTTTCTTTTGTTTTTTTTGTACTTTCTGGGACAAATGCAGAAACCTAGAATTCTGGTGTAGAAGCCCATTTGGTGGGGCAAGAACCCTTCATGATTGCCAAATAAGGATACGGCCTTCCTTTTTTTCAGAGACAACTAGTAAGCCCTCTGCGGCAATTTCAACTTGAATTATAACATCAGATTTTTTTATCCATTCTTTATTCATTATTATGAATTTATATATTTGTATTAGATTTTAATCATTTATCACTTTTTTTCCTATATTCATTTTATTACCTTATTCATATTCCCTCAGTTCAAAGAGCAGTCGCAGAACCTGCTCCGGCAGACCCCTCCTCTGAATACCTTTGTGATGGTATGCTGGCACCTCGAAAATGTCAACATACAGTATTGAAAATGTTGACAATAATGACCATGACAGCAATTTCATTGCCAAGATGATAAATATGTCATGTGTGCTTTTGATGTTTTGAATGTGGAAATAATATGCCAAACCCCTGTGTTGTCTGCCTGTGTATGCTTTATGTGTGTTTTATATATAAATAATGCAAAAATATAAAATACACCTATGCCCATTGAATATACATGAGACTTGAGATGGATAACAGAATTCGAGAACTCTGAGTGTTTCAGGGTTGTACGCTACGCAATGTTTTTGCAATGAAGTGGATTATTAGTAAACTGCACGTGTCACTGTTATAACGGTGCCCACACACTTGAATGATCTGCGATCTTAAGATGTGCACATAAATTAGCCTTGAAATCTTTTGCCCTTGCTGGACAAAAGATTTCAGGCAAGCGCAGATCTATACCAAAGATTTATCTTAAGATCCGATGTGTGTTCCTATGAATCTTTTGCTAAATCTTCTGATCTTTCATACAGCATGTAAAGATCAGAATATTTAGCAAAAGATCTGCGGGAGCGCCTACCTGATAGAGATCGGGCGATTTTGAGGTAAAATTTGGTCAATTGGTCAAAAATCGGGCAATAAGCAAAAAAAAATTGTTTTATTGTGTGGGCACCTTTACAATATGCACCATAATGGTTGATTTGCATTATGCTCGCAGTGAGGATTTATTAGCAAGTGAATGACCGGAAGCTGTCAATTTATAGGCGGTATTAATGTAGGGTACACACCAGGACGACCCGCTCACGATGCACATCGTGAGCGGGTCGTCAGTGTCTCGTCCGACCCGCTCACGGTGACGCGGGGGGGCACGACCCGCTCACGATGTGCACCGTGAGCGGGTCCGATCCGATGGCGACCCGCACCCGGCTGTATGGTCGTCATTGAGATCCATTGACTCAAACACATTGGAAGCTTATCTTTCTATACTTCTCTACATTTAAAGAGACCCAGACCAGCGCAGCGCAATAGCGCTGTACACCCGGCGCCCGAAGTCTCGCGATATCAGAGACCCGGAAGTAGCCGGAGGAACACTGTGACACGCATCCACACGGAGGAGGAAGGAGAGCCCCAGGGTACGAACTGCACGCTGCTGAACGTTGCTGCATCCCCGCGGAGAACTTCCACCCAGGAACCATGAGTCACACTTTTCAACAGGCTGCGATGCGGGACGCCGCTAGCAGCATATGTAACTGAGACACTTACATCCATCTGGACAGTGTTAAGCAGAGAGGGCATAGGTAACCATACCTATGAGATTGTAAGGGGGTTCACCAGAATCGCCTGAAGCCCATAAGGCACCTCCCTGCTAAAAGCACAGACATCTCCACCATATCACCCAGACTCTATTCCTGGGACAAATCACCAGGAGAGACCGTAGGTTATACACAGGACCTACGGTAGCCAAAGAAGTCTAGTACAGACTATCTGAATTACCCGTTTGGGAACACTCTTCTGGTGACACTTGCCACAGGAATCCCCACTTGGGGGACCCCTCATAGGTGTAATTAAAACACCAATTAGATACCCACAGAGGTATCCCATCCCCCCTTACCCTTAGGGTAACTACCACTCCATCACCCCTATATCAGAGTCTGGTATAAGCATATAACAAGGATACCACACTTTTAGCTGCGTGCATAGAAGTATACTCCATATATATTAACCTTTAATAAATCTGACATTGTTTTATACATCTATTCTCCAATCTTTATTCTCTGCTCATATAAACACTTTCATAGCACCAATACAAACAGGATAGCGCTGTCTCACCCCAAACTATCCTCGTATCTAATTAAAAGGGACTGGGATACCCTGTATGAGACTAGCAGCACCTGGACCTAGCCTAGAGCACATACAAGCTGAGCGCAGTTGTGTTAATCTATCTTCTAGTCATTGAGATCCTACCTGCAGCAGGTAGGATCTCAATAACCACCGTCTGACCCGCGAGACCGCGCATCGGATCGGTATCGGTCCACAGCAGGTCAGAAAAGGTCCCAATCAGCACACAATCTACATCCAATTGATCGGAATTGGATCTAGATTGTGGGGATCGGGCCCTAGTCGTCCTGGTGTGTACCCAGCATTAGAGGCGGCAAAAACCCTGGCATGTCTGGCGACGACAGTCCGGTATGTAGGAAACACCTCTCCGGCACCTGAGAGCCTTTCTTGAGGAGTTGATGCTTTCTGGATTTGCATCAATGGTGTTAATGTCGGCACAATTGTGAGCAGCTGTGAAGGCTCCAGTGGGCGTCTTCATCCAAATAAAAAATCAGCTATTGAACTGGCATATTTTCGGACATCTACTGAGTTAAAAATCACATCTGCCAATTTCACTACTGTATTGTACAATGGGCCTGATTCAGACCTGTTCACTAGGCTGCGTATACTATCAGACTAGCTAACAGGCCAGTGCCGCCCACCTGTGCCACCCACATCCTTTCACATGCAGCCCGAAGAGGAGAGAAGTCATTTGATGGTTGCTAAATCTAAACTGACTTTTATTTCCGCCGCTGATCGCTAAATATAGGATGGTGCAGACATTCCTACAGGGGGGTCCTGCCCATGCTCCTATCTGTGCATGCGCAGACCCCCACCATCAGAAGCGGGGTTGAATTTGGCACTGTCCGATCAAGCCTGAATTCGACTGAATGTAACAACATTCTGTTTAGATGTCTCATGAATCCCTTTTAACCATTTCTGTTTGTTCTGTAGATAGTCATGTAACCAGGGCTGGCTTTACCATTAGACTCCTCTAAGATAGCTGCCTAGGGCACTGGCATCTGGGGGACGCCACTGAGTCTGACTATCACAAAATGAAGGAGATATTTGAGTAAATGTGCATACACAATGGGCATTTTGCCCAATGTGTATGCAGAACGATGATACTGAGAAATCGCTCAGTGCATACACACTGAGCGACTTTCGTCTGTCCAATCGATTTTTGCGGGGGTGGAACTTCATCTGCCGGTAATGTCAGCAGATGAGCGCCGGTGGCCGGCAATGAAGCGGGAGCGCGCATCAGCGCTTAGTACACATCGTCAGCCATATACACTGGGCAGCGTGAAAACAATCAGATTATAAATTATGGATAGCATAGAACACCGCTATAGATAACGATGTATAGTTTTGAGGAAGAGGAATAATCTATTTTTCTCCTCATCCTTGTTAAAGGGTGTGTTTTTTTTTTGTCATAATCATATTTGAGAGGGGGGGGGGGGTATGACTTAATTGTGGAATTTTTCAGCTCTCCCCTATCTATGGAACTGCAGGAATGTGGCCTCCTGGAGGTTTGTGACATCTTTATCACACAATGATTTAGTGCATTCTCTATTCTGCAGATAACTCGACATATTATGTGCTGTACTAGGCTCCCAGAGCTTTATCAAAACACTTTCTTTGAACTTTTGACTATTTACCTTGCAATCCTGTTTTCTTCACACACAGCCCTCTGAACATACAACCAATTAAATTGCCACAATCTGTTTCCGAAAGGACAGACCTTAGCAGCTGATGATCGCAAACGATGACTGATCGGAAGCATATAATAAAGGAATATAGTGGACGGTTATTATTATCTTTATTGATTTACTAGAGGACTTAATATTGCTCCATTAGAGATACACACATATTAACCATGCAGACTACTCTTATTCTGATCTTAGTTGTGCGGAGACTAAAGTTGGTTACAGACTTGCACGAAGAGGAGTTTGTTCCAACATTGGAATGAACGCCCGTCAGACCAGATTGTGTAAACACATTGGAGGGATGTTAAGAAAAACAGAACAATCATGCTCTGTCCTTCATCAGTATAATACAGGTAGTGATTTCGTCGGGTTTGATATGCAGCACATCAGACCTGCCTGTGTCGCATTTGTGACCGTAGGAGCACTCCTATTGAGCACATAAGCTGAGCGATGTAGGTGATTATGTCATTCCGAAAGGCATATCGGCACAACATCGCTCCACTGTGTTCCCGGCTTATGGTAATACTGTTTATAAAAAGTGCAAATAGTTATCTTTTGTTTTGCTGCAACTTTTTGTTTCTTTTTGATATTTTTAACATTAGGTTCTGCAAATGCATTTCTTTTTTTTCTCCCTCCGAAGGGATGAATAAAATTGTTCATGATAATTATTTGTTCAGTTAAAAATGTAACAGTTTTTTCTAGGTACGCCCATTTTTTACTACAACAAAAAATGTCATTTTTTTTTACATTAAACCACAAGTTCCCATTTAAGTTCATCCGTGTCTTTACAACCGAGAAAAGGGGGCAGTTGTCAGGGACAACTGAATTACCCTCAGTCATGGTAACTTAGGTTTTCTATTGGGATGTAAAGCCATGGTTATGGGTGGGCTTTTATTTCCCCAGCAATAATACATTAATGATACTAATTGACTTTAATATTGTCTGTGCTGGTTTGGTTCATTAGCTCGAAATTGAGAAGGCCGACAGAGCCTAGGTCAACATTAACAAAAGGTCGAAGTAAAAATTGTTGACACATGAAACGATCGACATGAGTTTTTTGTAGAGGGGGGTAAGTTTTTATCTTGGAGCACGTCTCCCAATTAGTGTACTATTTCCCCTCACATGGCATAATTCGGGCAAGATGCATCGCTACACTACCGCTGTGCTCTGATTACCATTCCTAATCATAAGCCGCAAGAATGATAAAGTATGAAAATATTTTTTTGAAATGGTGAAAAACTTATGTCGACCATTGTCATGTCAACCTTTTGACTATGTTGACCTTTTGATAGTGTCAACTTAATGCATGTTGACCAGAAGTGATCCACCTATAGACGGTGATCCTTATTACTGTCAACCTAAAGTGCGGATACAGGTTGTGCTGAGATATTCAGTAAAATAAGTAAAGGTTTAATGGACTTACTGTAAATTCTTCTTCTTTAAATACCAAACACTTTCAAAGCTAACAAAGTGAAAAATGGGTCTAAAGACCCCTAAACGCTGCATTAACATCTGCCCTCGGTTCCCCTTTTGAGCCACCCAGAACCTTCCTGGGTAGCACGATTGCATGGGATATATCACAAGTGGTCCTTTTGCATGCAATATATCACATGCGATCCCAGCAAAGGCTACCCAGCTGCACAAGCAATTCAAAACAATGCTTGTGCATGTGGTGCAACTTGTGGGCTCTGGTGCAATGCGCACGGGTCCGTGCATGGCATGGGTTATTCACCTGCAATTTGTGCTCTTTACTGCTATTGATCATCCCAATTGCAGGAAAATAGCCCAAATTGCAGGTGAATTGCATAGTATATGGGGGCCTTTTAGATTGGGTGTTCCTCAATCCGACCACTATATTTACCTTATTTTCCCAACTACCATACAAACATCAAGATAAAGTTTAATGTTGTATTGACCATTAGGTAACATAAAATGAATGGGCGATGACTTGGCAAATGACAAAGTGCAATTCTCATTGAAATGCTCTATACCCTCCCACTTCGTACAGTTTGAATCAGGTCATCATGTCCCATCCCGCCTGTTCCTTTCACACCTGGTGGAAGCCAGTTATGAAAAGCATGTAAGTATTTACTTAAGCTTCATCTGCTATTTTAACATGTTCATGTACAAATAAGTATTTGGAAATGCTACACATGTTATGGTGTACAGCCACATATTCATTTTTTTTGTATGTAGATTGTACTTTTTACATGATAAAATTGCTGCCACCTAAATTTGTTTGGAGAAGTTTGTCCTTAATGGACATGATTAGAGATGGTGGGAGGGGCAGGTCATTAGATAACTAAGCTCTCAGGAGATATTGCAGAGAGTGAATGCGGCTGGAAAGCAGGTTGGTCCTCATTTTTTTGTATCATTTCTGGCATTCTTCTGGCTCGGATGTTAGGGATGGACTCATGGAAACACCCCTGAATGGTTCTGTTGTTAGGTAAAGATGTTTCCTGTGCTTCAGATGTTGGTATAAACAGAAACCACACCGAATGTTCCCCCTACACCTGCTGATATAATTCATACCAGATAAGCAAAGTGGGATTACTTCTTACACAATAAATATACATCATATGACCTTAATACATTTGTTTATTGCATCTATTTGTGCAGGTTAAAGTGACACTTGCAACAATAAATACTAGGGGCAATACCAAACTGGAGCATGGAGAGCTAGTTATTCTAACCCACTACAGTAATCCCACTAATAAAAACCACAGCTTTGTGTCTACTAAATAAAAACGGAGGACCGGGAGGATGGATACCGGACAATGCTGGCCAGGGTTCACGGGATTGCCGTAAGAAACAGTTTAATTTTTATTTTTTATTTACCCTATGCTTTTGGGGCCCCTGGGCAGTAGCCTACCCAGTCCAGTGGAAGAGATGACCCTGGGAAGAGGCACACATGATGCGAGAGCAGCAGTTACAAATGGGGCTCTTGGTTAGATGGCAAAGGCACACATGAGGAAGTGGTACACATGGTGTGGGGGCAGGGGCATAAGCGAATCTAGAATTATGGTAATGGGTGGTCCCAGATCTAGACATAATAGTAGAGGTACCTTTGCGCGGCGTAGCCGCGCTGCAAAAGGGGGTGTGGCCTAATGGGAAGGAGGCGTGGCATCACAAAAAGGGGTGTGGTATTACACTTTAGACCATACACATTACACATTTTAGCAAACTCCGTAATACCCATTACACATAAAGCCACACACCGTAATGCCCATTACACATTGTGCCACACATCATGATGCCCATTACATACTATATAACAAACCGTAATGCCCATTACATATTTGCCACATAAGTGCTGCTTACCTACGTGCTCATTCCTAGGGGGTTCTGGCTTGATGGCACCATAGTACCCATTACACATGATGCCGCACACCATAGTACCCATTACACATGATGCCACACACTATAGTACCCATTACACATTATGCCGCGCACCCATTACACATGATGCTGCACACATAATGCCGCTTACACATGATGCTGCACACCGTAATGCCCCTTACACATTAAGCGACACATTATGCGTAATGCCCCCACATACCGCCACTTATAGCATCCCTTAAGCAATGCCCCCAAAAGTGCCACTTACTGTAAATTTTTATATGAGCCTTCGCTGCTGCTGCAGGGAGAGATGGAGAGCAGTGCAGCTGCTTCTATGGGGAGAGGAGCAGAGTGCAACGCAGAGCACGCTCCCACTCCCCTCCTGGCGCCCCCTCTGCCGAGTGGACATTTTAAATATTATGCGAGCTGTTGTTGTGCGTGAAGTCGGGGGAGCACGCCGGGCGCCGGCACCAAATGATTATGGGGGGGGGGGGGGGGCTGAGGTGAAAGCGGGGAGAAGAATTGGAGCGGAAGCTGCAGGGGTGACAGTCATTGACAGCTGGGCAAAGAGCAGGGGCCCGCCCGGCTGTATTCAGAGCACTGCAGGTCACGGCTGTTTGAAATAATACCCCTTTCACAACAGAAAATGCAGGGATTTACCCGGGAATATGGTCCCAGGATCATGCAGGGACATTCCCAGGCTGACCCCTTATACACCAGCCTAGTCCCTGTATTTTCTGGTGTGAGGGGGAGAGACAACCACTCCCCTCTCCCTACCCCCCTTTAACCAACCAGCTATATCTTCGGAACCAACTGACCCATTTACATGAGACCAGTATCATATTGCAGAACTTTTGAGTTGGCTTCGAATGATTTTGGTCCCGTGAAACTGGGCTGTTTGGTTCCAAAGAAATCTGCCCTCAAAGAACATAAACAGTCATGAAATTACATTTAAGAAATGAAAAAAAAAAAAAAAAAACGGTTTAGCCTCAATATCCCAGGAAGGAACCAATTAACCCATATGGATCCAGCCTGGTATCAGATTAAAGGCCCAGCGATTTGGGTTCGACTGAGATCAACCTCGAGCTTCAGTGATGCCGAAGGGGTAACTGGCAGCCGTTGAACTGGGTGGGGGTCGGAATTAGCGGGTCCCATGTTATCCTATAGGGAAAATGTTCCAGCTTTGCCTGGCCGTATCTCTGGTTCCCAGGGGGCTAGAGACATGGGGCTGGGCTCGTTGGAAAGCCCCACCCCTCAGCGACAAAATGGGTGGTGCTGTGCACCCCCGGACCACCCCCTAGATTCGCCTATGGGCAGTAGTAGTAGTAGTAGTAGTACGTTTATTTATAGGGCGCCGCAAAGTGTCCGCAGCGCCGTACATAGCAAACAAAAAAAAATGACGAGGTAACGTACAGGGTGTGTTGAAAAATACAGTATGAATGGGGGTATAGCTGGTAGAACTAAAATCAGCATCAGTTCAGAAGTAGGTGTCAAAATTGTCAAGGAGACTAAAGATGAAGTAGAGGAAGGGAAGAACAGGACAGGAGCACAGGTGAGGTAAAGAGGTAGGGTGAGTACGTGAGGAAGGAGGGCCCTACTCATAAGAGTTAACATACTAAAAATAGGTGGGTGGACGAACGAAAAACAATAGGATAAGTAGGAACGGAGGGGAACGGAGGCAGGATAAGAGGATCAAAAGAGGTTAGGAGGAGGGATAGGCTAGTCGAAAAAAGTGGGTTTTGAGGGAGCGCTTGAAGGAGGTAAGGGAATCAGAAAGCCTGATGGGTGGCGGGAGGTTGTTCCAGTGCAGGGGGGCAGCGCGAGAGAAGTCTTGGACACGGGAGTGGGAGGAGGTGATTAGGTGAGAGGTCAGTCGGCGGTCAGCGGTGGAGCGAAGAGGACGGGAGGGAGTGTGGATAGAGATCAGTGAAGAGAGGTAAGGAGCGGTAGAGGAGGAGAGAGCTTTGTAGGTGGTGGTGAGGAGTTTAAAGAGAACTCGGAAAGGAATGGGGAGCCAGTGAAGAGATAGACAGAGGGGGGAGGCGGAGGTAGAGCGGCGGGAGAGGAAGATGAGCCTAGCAGCAGCGTTAAGAATGGATTGGAGAGGTGCGAGGCGGGTGAGAGGTAGCCCGGAGAGAAGGATGTTGCAGTAGTCAGGGGCACACCTGGTAGGGGGGAGCTGAGCCACAGAAGGAGAGGAGCAGACACGCCTGGGGAAATTCTACTTAGTGCCCCTGTATAGGGGGCAAGAGATGAATGGAGACCTATGGAGTCAGGAAAGGAAGCACAGCTACTACAAGACCATTCCCTAGGAGGGAGGCACACAACCCCTATGCCACCCTCTTTACCTTCAAAGACGGACAGACTGGTACTTAGGATCCCTGCCCACAGCTGCTTCATGGTGACAAATGCACAGACAGACATTACCTGTGAGTGAGAAGCAGGTAAAATGTATCAAATGGAAAATGCGGTAAAACCCCGGTTTGACCGCATTCTCCAATGTATCAAAAATGATACCGCACTGAAGGGTATCGCCACCTTTGGGTGGCGATACCCTATAGAAGCCTATGGGCTTCTTTTCGCCGCCCGCTGACGCAAACCCGCCGCCTCGCCGACCCCCCCCCCCTCTGGCTTACCTTCCTGAAGGGTCCTCCTGGACCCCGGAAGGTAAGCCCTGCCTCCCCCTAGTGAAGCAGCCGGACATCCTTCCGGCTGCAGGGGGAGGAGGATGCGCCGGGGACAGCATGCATAGCTGTCCCCGGCGTGAGGGGAGAGCGTGGCGGCAGGGAGGTGACGGAGACCCCCCGCACACCAGTGTACAGGTATCACGGGGGGCCTCCGTCACCGCACCGCAATGCCAGCCGCATATGTTAGTACATATGCGGCAGCATCGCGGTGGGGGGGCGGCGGCGATGTATTTTAATACATCCCGCCCATAACCTGGTCTGCCAACCGCACACCCAAACTGGTGCCTGACATACAGTATGCCACTTTTACACCAGAATGCTGGGAAGGACCCAGGAAATTGAACATGGGAAATTGCCAGGGCATGCCCTGCCTCAGAGCCCATTTACACTGCACTTCAATCCGGGTTATTCCTGTGTAATGCCCTTTTACACTGAAAACGGATCAGCCTTGCCTTTCCTTGCTGGTGTCATTAAAAAGGGACCTTTTGGGCTGTTTGAGATGAGGTCACAAGAAAGGGAAAAGGGAGGGGTGGGGTCTGCTCCCAGCATTGCAGCAAAGATGGCAGACGGGGTAGCTGTGTTTCACTTTGTGCTGTACTTTTCAGCAATAGAGCGTTTGAAGCAGCTTCTCACACTGTGCTACCTGCTGCAGACTTGGAGGAGGAGAGCACAATCCTTGGCTGAGAAGTCTAGATCTTGACTGCAATATTTGTGCCCGAGGAGAGCGCTGATATCATCTAGCCTTACCTCCATTTTGAGGCTGATTACCATGCGGTATCGCAGGATCTGGGTCAGAGACCGGTGCCACAGAGATGCTTTCATGCAGACCGTGGAATCTTTTCAGGAGGAGCAGTGGATGGCCCACTTCAGGATGTCACATGCTACCTTTTATTATATATTGGATCTACTTGTACCAGTCCTGACGATGCAGACCACCCGCTACCGCCAGCCCATCACCCCAATGCAGAGATTAACCATTGCCCTTTGGTGGTATGCTACCCCTGGAGAGTACCGCACACTCTACTGTTTGTTTAAAGTCGGAATTGGCACGGTCTGCAGGAACATTTACCAGGTGACACAGGACTTTGTGGATACCCTGTACCAGTGGTTCATCTGTTTGCCGGAAGGACAGCGCCTTGATGACACTATCCAAGGCTTCCTGAGGCGTGGTTACCCACAGAGTGCAGGTGCTATACATGGGACCCATATCCGCATCATTGCTCCCCGTGACAACCCCACGGACTACTATAACAGGAAGGGGTGGCATTCTATTATACTTCAGGCTGTTGTGGACCACCAATACTGGTAAATACATATTTACTGTTTGCTTATTAGGAACCGGTTAAATTTTTTTTTTGGTACTCTTTACTTATCACAGCGCCCATCGCGGGCATTGAATGCACAAAAAAATCGGGTGCGACGCGATGCCCGCGATTTCCCATAGGGAACAATGTTAAATGTCTCAATTGACCCGATTTTCCTGTTCAATGCCTCAATTGACCCGATTTTTCCATAGGAAACAATGTTAAATGGCCCACAGAGGCCAAATAGGCACCCTGAAGTGTGAAATGGCCCCCACAATTGTTAACGCCACCCCACGATCAACGTGAACCCGAAGCGTGGCGAGCGCAACGGTACGCGTCCTACGACCTTTTCATACCCCCACTATCCACGTCGGCAGAATAGAATAGTGTGGCGAGCGCAGCGAGCCACCGAGCCCGAAGCGTGGCGAGGGGACGCGGATACCTGTGAAGCCCGCGAAGGGACGCGTTTACCTGTGAAGGTATTCGCGTCCCCTCGCGGGGCTCGCCACGCTTCGGGCTCGGTGGCTCACTGCGCTCGCCACACTATTCTATTCTCAACTCCACGCCGACGTGGATAGTGGGGGTATGAAAAGGTCGTAGGACGCGTACCGCCGCCCCTCGCGGGCTCGCTGCGCTCGCCACGCTTCGGGTTGACGTTGATCGTGGGGTGGCGTTAACAATTGTGGGGGCCATTTCACACTTCAGGGTGGCTATTTGGCCTCTGTGGGCCATTTAACATTGTTTCCTATGGAAAAATCGGGTCAATTGAGGCATTGAACAGGAAAATCGGGTCAATTGAGACATTTAACATTGTTCCCTATGGGGCATCGCGTCGGTCGCGTCGGTCGCGTCGCACCCGATTTTTAGTGCATTCAATGCCCGCGATTTTTTTACCTGTGATGCCCACGATCAAAATCGTGGGCGCCATGCTAGGTAAAGAGTACCTTTTTTTTTTAGCTATAACAATTGAAAAAAATATATTTCTTTTTTTTTTTCTTTAGTTTTACAGATGTCTTTATTGGTTGGCCTGGGCGTGCACATAATGCTAGAGTGTTTGCTAACTCTCAGCTGTATGAGATTGCTGAGGACAAGCATGGGGGGATGGCTGTTCCCTAGACAGGTAAAAATATATTGTACACATTTATTTTTCTCTGATAGACCAGACTTGCCTGTCTCCATGTATGATTGCCATCACCTGTGGTAAAACACCTTTTTTTATCATTTACAACTAGCTCACCTCAGGTGATGGCAATCATACGTGGAGAGGGTCAGGTAGGCAAGTATGTGATGACCCATGTATTTTTGGCAAACGCAATTATTCTACAGTGGATTAGACGTGATATATTGCTTATCCTAACTATACACTTAAGGCTCCTCTGTATTAATAGTGACAATGTCTATTTTTTTCTTTATAGAAATCCGTTTCCATAGATGAGGTGGCGATCCCGGTACACATCATTGGGGATGCTGCATACCCTCTACTATATTGGCTCATGAAGGGATACACACAAAATGTTGAGTTGTCCACGGAAAAGATCACCTATACTCACACCCTAAGTTCTGCTCGTATGGCAGTGGAAAACGCCTTTGGGTGTTTAAAAGGACGTTGGCGCTGCCTGATGAAGAGGAATGATGTGGACCTACAATTGATGCCCCACGTAGTTGCAACCTGCTGTATTCTACATAACATTTGTGAAATACAAAAGGACCACTTTCTTCCAGAGTGGAATGTGCAGGACACTGGGAGCAATCCTGAAGCAGCAGATGGGGAGCATGATTACAGTGCAGAAAGAATCAGGGCCACCATTGCAGCAAACCTTCCCTCAATGATTTGAAATAAAAAGCAGTTTTTAATTTTCCAGTTGTTTGCTTTATTAAGCTGAAAATATGCATCAAACTGTACATACATTTGACATCTTTTTATATAGATGTTATTCATAATGAAAGACAAAGCTGTGAGAGTCCAACTGGGAAAAGAGAACATTTGTAAAACTTTGTGCCCAAAAAGTTTAACATCGTAGGACACATTATAAAATGGTACTGTATAAAATGGTGACTGCTCCTATCGGGAATCACACAAATAATAAGAAATAAAGTGCAACCTTTTGATTTTTAAAAGAAGAAAAGTGCAACCTTTTTGAACAATATTTTAAGACTAAATGTTGAAACTTTTAGCTCAAATTCCGGTACATGGAAAATTCTGGGGACTCTAGGATTTGCCGGTTGCTAACTGTACTACTAGCAGCAATAGTGCCATAGTTGAAATTGGGCCCTCTGTATTCTGGTGGCAGTTGGTTTGGTTGGGTGTTAGTAGACGTACCAGGATTGAAACTGACCCCTCTATTGTAATGATCATATGGGTTTGGTAGGTAGTTAGGGGGGTGATGGGGATGTGGTGCAGGGTGTATGAAAGCACCGGGAAATGTGCGTTCTAAAAAGGACATTTTTCTCTCCTGCATAGCCATCAATTGAGACATAAATGCCTGCTGATTCTGCTTCTCCGCTTCCAAATATTTGTCCATGCGAGCATCCTCCTTTGCTTGGACATCAGTATCCAATTGGCGTAGATGTTCCACTATCACTGATGTCATCGCTTTAGCCGCTAGACCAGTTATGCTTTTTTCTTTTTGGCAGGAACGCTGTACACTGCAATTTAAAAAAAAAACAATCACATTAGACACTTCCATGCCAAGTGTTATATAAAAATAGCAGTATTGTTTGCCTAAAATGTGCTAGTGGCCTTCTTCCACCTGCATGCTAGCAACATTCTGCAACGGATACTGGGCCTCATCCCATCCCACCCCACCCCACCCACAGGTTGTATTTTATTTGACTATGGGAAATGGGTGTAATTCTAAAAAATGTCTACTTACAATTAGAGCGTAAGGGAGTGCTTTGATTGAGGTGCACCGTCTGACTGTTTGCTTCCACGACATAATCTATGGCTGTTTGGACGCTGTCAGAATGCATTGAAGAATCCATCATATTCTCTGCTGCACCATCATCACCAAACAGCAGCGGTGAAGCCAGGCTCATGTGTTCTGACATCTGCGTGGCTTCAGAAGCCGGTGAGAATGACGGGGACAGCTGGGAAGCCTGGCTAGTCTGTAAGTCATGGCTGTCCTGGCTATTGTCCATCTGGCTGCAATGCAGTGCTATGGAGGAGGACAGGGCTACTGGGTTGCAGAGTTCTATGTTCCCAAATGCACTGTAGGACAGGTCATAGTGCACCCAATCGGGCCTAGCAGCACCGCTTTTCTTGCGCTTCTGGTCGTTCACTTTGGTGAACTGCTTCTGCAGATATTTAAATTTATTCACAACCTGCTGTTGCGTGTGATGGATACCTCAGGATTCCAGTAACTCCGCAATATTGCGATACATCTCCGCGTCCTGAACGGTGCCTCCTCATCTGCCCTGATTTGCATGAGCTCACGTACCAGACCAGTTGGATATAGTGGACATGATAGTACAGGTCAGGTTTGGGGTCTGCCAAATAGTCAGGCTGAGGGTGATGCTGTGGGACACACTGCGTGACAGTCAACGTGTGTTGCTGCAGATGAGGCTGTAAACAGGGCCGTAACTAGTACTTTGTGGGCCCCGTACAAAATTTTTGAAAGGGGCCCCCCTGATAAACAAAGGGTTTGAGTTAATTCAGCATGCTGTGAATAGGGCCAGGAGGAAGCTCCCAGAGAGAGAATGCTGGAACAAGAGCGAAAGTGTCAGGGAAAGAAAGGGGGAGAGACAGAATGAAAGAGGTCTTCAGGGAGAGAAAAAGCTAGAGACAGGGAGTGAGAGAGGGATATGGTGTCAAAAAGAGAAAGGTGGAGAGGCATAGGGGTCGATCCTATTGGGTGCAGATAATTCGCACTCATAAAACATCACGGCACTGGTCGCACTTTACAGCGGACTGAATTCGTTTAAAAGTGCTCGCACATCCATAGGGGTGTGAGCTATATCAAGCTAATTCAGCCCTGCAAAGGGTGCGAGACAGGCTTCATTTGGGTGCCGTTTTCATCATTTAAATGGCACACGAATGGCAACTCGCACCCTTCTAGTAGGACAAGGATGGGAGAGGCTGAGGGGGGGAGGGAAGAGGCTGAGGGGTGGGTGACGGGCAGTGAGTAGGATGAAGAGGGGGGGGGAAGGTGAAGGGAGAGGACAGGGGGTCGACGATGGGGGGGGACAAGGGGGGAGGTTTACGAGGTGGACGAGCAGGTGGAGGAAGATGAGGAGAACAAATAGGGAGGAGGGCAAAGATGAGAAAGAAGGGGGGGGGGGAGAGGCGAGGGGGGGGGGGGCGGGGAATAGGAGGGAAAACAGGGTTGGGACAGCCATCACTTTGCTCCGCATAACTACAACCCCTCTTTCTGCATAACAGATGGGTCTGTGTACCACTAGAAGTGGTGCATGTACCTCTGACCGTGGATTGCTCCCCACGGTCAGAGGTACATGGCTGGCGGAGGCTGATACCGGATCTCCTGTTCCCCTGTTGATGGTGATGGGCCTTCAGCTCCTCTCTGGCAGCGCTAGGTCTTTGCTCCCCAGTGGCTGCATAGAGTTTCCATTTCTTTTTGCCACCTATGACTTTCATAAGATGTTTGTACAGTAGTGTGATGTTTATAAAATGTCTCCTGCTAGGACACAGGGCCTCATTCCTAGGTGGATGCAGTAGTATATGCAATTGTTAGTATTTACATGCAACGGTACTGTGAAAATATGATGTAACCGCTGTTATGTGTACGGAGACGCCCCACTATTTGCATACAAAGATACACCATCGGTCATACATCATTTGAACCATCAAATCTGTGGACTCTATGGACAAGCTTGGAAAATGGCATAACTTGTAAAAGGAAAGAGATAACTTTTACTATATTTTTACTGCAGTGTGTGTGGACCCCGTTGTACTGTTATTAAGGGTGTATTCAAGAAGCAGTGAAAAGTGGTGAAGTTGCCCATGGCAACCAATCAGCTTTGAAGTAACCTTTATGAGTATTATTTAATAATAATTCTATAGAATTATACACAGCAGCTGATTTTATGCACATTGGATATGGTTGTGGTGGTGCAAATTAGGGATACCTGAATGACTTTCTAAGGTTTCCAGCACCCCCTAAAATGAGCTTTTCAACTCTGCATTCCCCATAGCATACCTTCCAACTGTCCTGATTTTCGCAGGAAAATCGTGATTATTTGTGAGTGTCCCGCTGCCCCAACCACGGGCAGCATTATGCCACGGTGGGGTGGGGCAGTTGTGAGACCCTCTGTCACTCGCTGCTCTACTTAGCCAAGCAGCTAAGAATGCTAAGTGAATAGGCGCAGAGTGGAATACAGAAGGCCTGGGGCATAGCCAGCAACTCCTAGAGCACTGGCCATGCCCCGTAGTCATGAAAGCAGGAGACGTGGCTCGTTAAAGCATCATTCCCACAAAGCCATGCCCCTTTAAGATGAGACAGTGCACCTCCCAATCATCATGGCTACAATGTTGAGCGGTATGCCATAGTACCCATACTTTTTTCCACCTGCAGGAGAGGAAGCACCAGAAACAGAACATTTATGCCATTTTGTAGGCAGAATGGTGACCAGATCCAGTCTGTATTAAATTTCAATGGGCAAGATGCACCAAGTTTAAAAAAGTGATAAAGTGGAGAGTGATAATGTATCAGATCCTAACTGTCCTTTTTCAAACACACCAAAAAGAATGAAGAAAGATTCCCAATTCGGGGCACTCATTCAACTGATTTTTTGTGTATTAGTCCTGTTGAGAGTTTCCACCGACAAATACAATACTAAAATGTAACTTTTATTTCTTATTATCTAAAATTGCTGAAAGACAGCGAAGTATAGACAAACATACATAGGTGAAAATTTCTAAGAATAAAGTGATTAAAAATTATATTGCACTGTGTGTGTTGTGGTATAATCTGTCCACCTCATGTGTCGATTATTTACACCACAAATAGGTTTTTAAGTACACACGTTAGGTGGTGTTCCTTTTAAACACTATTGCTTTATTTTAACTAGCATCAATCCTGTTAATACCGACTGATGTACTGAGTATTCGCAACAGTGTTGCTTAGTACTTTATTGTAGAAGCACTATGATACAATGTAGCCGCAATTGGGTAACTCAGTGTGGTTATCTCCTGGTCCACTACTGAGTGGTATTATATGTGATCACACTGTTTTGTTGTGTACAATTCCAGCTAATATGGTATGGGTATTTATTACTGATTACCAATTTATTTTGTAATAAATATTGTAGCAATAACGCCTTGGTGCGCGCTATATCATGCTACCACATTATAAAGTTAATACCTGTTATTGTATTAAATTGTAGGTGTGTGTTTGTCTTATATTGGATTGCACACGTGTCAAAGATTCTTGACAATGCTAATAACTGAATATGCATGTAGTGTATCACTATATCAATCAGGGCGTCAATGAACATAAAGTCACTGCTCCGGCTTAGTCCTATAATGTATTGCCGAGCTAGGTCCCGATCACATTCTTTCTCACGAAGGGGGAAATTTACTAAAGGAAATTTGAAAAAAAAAAAAAAATAGGTGTATTTTTATCCAGAAGTACACTTATTTTTTACATTTACTATCCCGAAAATACGGCAATTCGTATTGATAGCACATCAATACGAATACGAATTGCCGTATTAACTGGATAGTAAATGTCAAAAATAAGTGTATTTCTGGATACAAATACACCTATTTTTTACAAATTTCCTTTAGTAAATTTCCCCCTAAATGTCAAAGTGCTGTATAATCACCTTTGTTAGTGGTGAGTATTGGGAACCCAGCTTTAATGCTTTAGTATGCGCTATAATGCGCTGCCGGGCTGTGAAGTTAATTTTTATATGTCCTATTGAACAAGGCACCTGGGAGCTAAAGATAGCTTCCACAGCCGGTGAAAAGTATTCTGTCCAGCGCTATGAGACGCACTGCTGCAATACTCCCTCCTTTCACTTTTGGTGCTAAATATTATAAAGGTGTCTCAGTTAAAGGTCCTTGCAATCCCGGATTATATGTTGTGCGGTTGAACAGAGCATGCCGCGCTGTATTCGATTGGTTGGACCCGTGTCACATTTAATACAGTCTGTCTAATACACAGCTGATTGCACCTTAAGATAGAGGTTGTGTACACACCATCCAATTTACGCACTTTGGTTGGACCCGTGTCACATTTAATAAAGGCTGTCAAATACACAGTTGATTGCACCTTAAGAAAGAGGTTGTGTACACACCATCCAATTTACTACTAGTCCCACGTGTAGTGGAACCAAATTGATTGTTTTGCGGTTATTGCCCGCAAAACAAATTGGTATATCAGCCGGTAAATATTCTGTGCTCTATCAGGCGCTCTGTAATGCGCTGCGGTAGCCGTGTCACCTTTTAATTATAGTAATATTTGTGGTTTTAAAGGTGCATCTGTCAAGTGTCCTTGTAATCAAAGGATATATAGGGGTGTATTCAATGCTGTGGGCGAGCGGCGACAGCGAGCAGGGCTTCCTGCTCGCGGTCACCACTCACCCTGTCATTTTTCAACACAGCCCTCACATACGCCAATTTCCCCTCGCTCCGGTTTTTGAGTGAGGGGGAATTGGCGTATGCGGCTCCAGAAGCAGCGAGACTCGCGGCTAAATACAGCGAGTTTTCTGTATTAACCGCAGGCCTCGCTGTTTTGGGGAATTCTCGCCATCCTGTGACTGCGAGGATTCCCCCGGATTGCTGGTGAGGGGGTTAAACAGCAAGGATCGCTGGTTTTCTGCAATCCTCGCTGTTTAACCCCCTCGCCGGCCGCATTGAATACCTGCCATAGTGCGCTATTTAGCAGAGCCTCCCACGCTATGTTCAGTTAGTTAGACACGTGTCAGATTTTTATCCAATCTATCAGACATACAATTAATGACAGCAACAGAGAAGCAGCGCTGAAGTTACAATGAATAAACAAGGGTAGGTTAAGAAAATTTTATGTAAATTCAATAATAAAATATAATCAACATACATACATACAAATAACAATTACATAAAAAGGAATTAAATAATGATGATATGATAGGAATTAAATAATTAGCAAATAATATATTGATCTTTGGATATACTAAACCATTAGAGGAATCCTCACAGTGAGTCACCTAGTACCTATTAGATAGGCAAGTATCTCTCTAGGTATGCTACTGACGTTCAGTGGTGCACCCCTGAGTTTAGCAATAATTAACACACGAGCACAAAGAGAGGAAAGAAACTTGGGTGGGGTGCACTCTTATCCCCAGAGATATGGTTGAGTTCCACAACACCTGGTAAAACAAAATCTTATTTGTATGTTTAAAAATGTGAAGCCTTATTTCAAATATCAGTACTTTGTGTTAATAAATCATGTCGTCGGTACAAATATTGGTGCAATGTACAATCAGCAGCATAAGTTGCTGAATAATGTGTATGGTGCTGTTCTCACAAAGGTCAAACGGCTGAATGGCTAAAAATTACCCTCATATATCCTGTAATACAGATCCCAAACACTGTGGGTCTTTGTATAGGATTTAATCATAGGTCAAATATGCATCGTCTTACAGTAAAGAACCATGTAAGCTTAGTAGTAATTATGTACATACTGTATGTCTCTAAATAACCAAAAGGTATGCCACAGTCCTTAGGCTTATTGGGTCGTCGCTGGCGATCCTCTCAGTTGTGCGCCAGTGATGTCTGGGGTTAAAGTAGGTGATTTTTCTATATGACCCTCATCCCAAAGGGTTACCTGGTATCAATGCAAAAGTGATATAGAGAGTTCAGCTGGATATAGCACTTCTGCTGCTCGCTCATGCCGCGATTGGGTATTGGATGAGGAGTGAGATAGTGGACACTGGTGTAACGCCCATAAATAAAATCAGGGGGTGGTCTCGCGCACAAGGCCCACACTCCATACCCTCTTTTGCAGTGCAGGGTTGGTACTTCAGGAAGGTGTTGCACGATCCTCACCCAGAAATATATTCTGGGTGAGGACAGAACAATGGTCGATGTAAATGCAAATACAACTTGTGATACACAGAGGTTGGGATAATTTGGTCTACAGCATGATGGTCGACCGTCATTAGGTCGGCATGGGAAAGGTCGACATGGTTATAGGTTGAAAGGTCATTAGTTCGACAATGTCTAGGTCGACAGTCAAAAGGTCATAACAGTGAAAAACCCCAAATCGACCTTTTTACTGTCGACACTGTCAAACTAATGACCTTTCTACCTAGAACCATGTCAACCTTTTCCCATGTCGACCTAGACACATGTCAACTTTTTCCCATGTCGACCTAGACACATGTCAACTTTTTCCCATGTTGACCTAGACACATGTCAACCTTTTCCCATGTCGACCTAATGACTGTCGACCATCATGCTGTAGACCAAATGACCGCATCCCATACACAGTATGAGCCTCAAATATGGATATAGGTAATTAGGATAATATTTCCTACTGTTCTTCACATGCGATATACCCTTATACATTCCCATTCCCCTCTGCCCAGAGGCTGACCGAGTCGGAGGTCAGACATGCAGCAGTCTGATCTCTGATCCGATTCGCACAGGAACGCACATCGGATTGGATCGGATGTCAACCACATATAATTTGGGGGGAGATTCTCTAAAGCAGAAATGCAGTAAAAACCCCGTTATCGGGGTTTTTACTGCATTACTGTATGCTCTATGGCCCCTCCGCAGTGGCAGCGCTGCGGAGGGAATCGCCAGCAAAAGAACTACCTGTTGAAGCCTATGGGCTTCTTACCGCAGCGCTACTGTGAGGGATCCATCATGGATCCCTCCCAGCATGCCCCCTGCCGTCGCCGTCACTTTGCGCATGCGCAGATGGACTCCCGGGTCACAGACCGGGTGTCCAGTGCCGGCACCGCATCGCAAGGGACAGCTCTTATCGCAATAGCTGTTCCTTGTGTTAATAACCGCATAGGTTCGAGCATATGCCGTTATTAAGAATGCAAAGGGGGACGATAATGGGCAGCAAATGTTAGAACATCCCACCCTTGGACACTTTTCTCCCCATTTCTCATGCCAATCCTTCGTAATTGGGTGGAAAGTGGCCAAATCACACTAGTGTATGGCCGGCTTTACACTTGATACTGTAGGTGTTCAATAATTGCATACTGTTAATGTATGATGAAAGTTTGCCTACTAATGTTCATGAGAAGACACCATCTAGCTGTTTCATGTAACACAAAAGATCCTGTCACCTGCAATCAGTAACAGGTCACTGTTTATGTAGGTAAATAACGCAGCATATATAAGCTACGAAGCCGTGGAAACTTGAATACCTTGACTCATCTGCTGTAGAAAATGCTTTTTTGACACCGTGCATTCCTAGAAACCTGTAATACAAGTTTGTTGTTTTTTGCCTGTGAAGCTAGCAATTTCTGGTGGCCTGTTTATTTCACATCTATGCTTTCAAAAATCCCACAGCCCACCCCACAGGCTGTTTGTCCCCTTGTGCTCCCCATCTCCAGCAGTGGGCAGCACCAGTGGTCCCAGGCGCTGTTACACTTGAGTGACAGTGCGCTCTGTCTCACACCGGAAGCTTGCGCCTTGAGTGATGGTGACAGTTGTCCCAGAGCCTGTATGCGTGGAGTACATTACTCAGTCCCACAGTGGGCAGCAGCAACCAGGTAACAGCGACCCCTGTGGCTCTCTGTTCTTGTCGACACTTTTGCTACATCAGCTCTGCCCCCCCCCCATCTCCGCTATGGTGCATCTCATCCTCCCCACTGCTGTCGGACTGCTGTGTGTGATCCCCCCGGAGTGTGAGCAGCAGCTCCAAGCTTAGTACGCCACTGCTGGTTACTGGTGGCAAGGGCTGTACATGTACTGTGTGTAATACACGTCTGGCCCTAAGCAGGGTGAGCTGGGTCAGCAGCAGGACAGCTGGAAGGGTAGGGGGGGGGGGGGGGTGATGTAGAGGCCATTGAATTGTTTTGCCCAGGGGCATTCGCGGCTGTTAAAATGGCCCTGGGTATACATTAAAATGGCCCTATGGCCTGTTATCATATACTTAAACGTTTCCCAAACTCCATCAATACAGTCCAGTTTGTAAGGATATCCATGCTTGAACACAGGTGACTCATTAGTACCGCCAGTTTGATGTAACCATCTTGACATAAAACCTGGACTATAATGACAGACTTGATAAGGTATCTCAAGGACATTTGGTTCTGATTCAATGTAAGTTCCAGAGAAAACTTGCATAATGCTTATCAGTTGCAAAATTAGCAATGTTTTCTTTATAATAAGTGTTTTGTTTCCTTGGGTGTAGATAGACTATGGGGGGGTATTCAGACCCAGATTCCGACTGTCAGAACATCCCGACAGTTGGAATCCAGGTCAGTTTTCGTTCCTTCCAACAGGAACTCAACTGTTATTATGTACCGAGTGTCCGCAAAACCGCAAAGATTGGTGAAAAGTGGCCGTGAATTCGCCAATCCACGGCCGTTTCTGAAAAACAGATCCGACTTGTTTTAAAGTCGGATCTGATTTGCCAGAACCTGCCTTCAATACTGTCGATAACGGCAGCATTGAATAGGAGGAAAGCCGGTGGAAATAGCTACCTGGTCTGAATGAACCTAAATTGTGAGATTTAGTTTTAGCAATGTGCTGACACAATGTTAAGATGTTCCCATCACTTTCTCGGTACACATTTACAGTGCTGAAGGGGATGTGGGGACCTTGCAACAGGTATGCAAGTAAAGGCTGATTAAATCTTTTTGGGGCACTCTTTTATTGTCAATTAGTGTATATATCACAATTAAGAATTAACTTTTATTTGGTATGCCTTAAAATACAATGTGCACTATAATGTAAGACAGGTCATAGTCCTAAATGATACAAATAAATACAATATTTACCCAGTTTTTACTGAATCAATGAATCATATCTAGAATAGATTCCTGATCTTCAATGGTTTCCAGTTTCGCAAAAATGTTTTTTTTGTTTTTTAGTTTCAATTAATCAAAATAAATTAAACAGTAACACAAAATTGTGTGATACCCTATACAAATATTCAGGGTCACCACTGCTTTCTCCCAAATAGACACTCCCCTTATCTGACTTGTATAGAAATATATTGTTAATACACAAATTTTGCCTTGGGAGTCTGGGGTTTGTGCCTCAGCACTGTTACTCCTAGAAAAAGTTTTTTTTCAGAATGTTCAAACAATTCAAACAATGTTGCAGAATAAAACCTCTGGTTGAGGTATTATTGACACAATATTACAATCTTGTTGCAAGAGCAGAATAGTGGTGCACTTTCTCTCATGCTGGGTCCATTCTGCTTTCCAGTATCATGTAAAAACATCAGATACTGGGTGAGAGTTGGATCCCTCCGTCCTATGTGCACTAGGTAAAGGTATAAAGTGGTGTTTGCTTCTATATGGTCAAAGTAATTCTGCTCATATTGTCTCTGTTGCAATTATGCAGCGCAGAGAGTCCAACCGGCTGATTTGGCCTAGAAGGGACACACTGAACCTCGGTTTTGCAGAGGAGATCAAAGTTACTGCGCACCTCTTAAAGGAGTAGGGAATCTGGGGTGTTCACACAGACCCTTATTCTGCTGTCTGGCATCTGTCCTTTGGACATAGAATGGCAGATGAGAGATAGTGGTAGGTGTCACCCAGACAGAAAAACATAGGTAACAGTCTTCGGTACTTCTTTACTTTCACGGCGCCAGCATGGCGCCGCGCGTCAGAGTCCCCTTGCGGGGCTCGCTTCGCTCGCCCACGCTGCGGGCTCGGTGGCTCGCAACACTCGCCACGCTATTTAAAATCAACTCCATGCCAACATGGATAGTGGAGGTATGAACTATCCCTGTTGGCATGGCATTAACTTTGTTTATTTTACATAGTTTGTGGCGAGCGTAACCCTGAAGTAGCGCGGCACCATGCTGGTGCCGTGAAAGTACAGAAGTACCCAGTCTTCTGCTGTTCTAAAGGTAGATGCTGGCACTAGTCCTCATGCTTCAGCATTTGCAGGGCATGTACATGCATTTGTCAGAATGAGAGAGACCGTTGATTAGACAGGAATTGTTTATAGATTTCAACATCCGTGACTTTTTCTATTTCCCTAACCGCCTGAGTGATTTGTATGTCTACAATAAAATTACAATCATTCAGACACAGTGGAAAGTTGAAAAGTGGGAAAGTGTTGACTTAATGGCAGCAAAAACGGGATCTCAGATCTATACAGTTTTTATCTTCAAAACGTTATGGTAGTATTTCATATTGTTAAGCCTTTGATAACCAGCAATGAAGAGGTAGAGTATCTAGTCGACATAAGGTTTTGGTATACTTGACAAATGACTAAAGAGCGGAGTTTGTAGTACATACAATTACTATTCAATTTTTACAGAAAAGCCCCCCCGTTACCCATAATATTTGTATCCAGACCTTATAGCATGTTGGTGATAGCTTCTTCTGTCTCTAGATACCACTAAATAGTCAGAGTTGATTTCGTTCTATGCACAAAACACTTTGCTCTATGAGCAGAACCCTAAAGCCGGCTGACAGGTACCGTGTTATGCTGAATCACATTTACGGTGCGCAAGGTATGATTAGCATTAGTCTTACAGTGTCTTCCCCTGCTGGAAAGAGCTTTGTGGCTCTAGCAGAGTATTGTTCCTTGCCATTTGGCATCTATTACCTAGTGGATTGCCACAATAGTCACTATTGATCTTTGCCAATTTTTCTCTGCTTCCTGTAGAGATGTGAAGTTTGTTTCCATATTAACTGTGATGTCAGACAGAACATATTCTAGTAAACCAATAATGTATGGGCACCTTTAGGTGTTTAATATTTACTGTTTTCTGCAATGGAAGTAGGTTTCTGCATCTTTGTTCTAGTTTCTGCGATCTGTTTACAGTTGTAAATGTTTCTCTCTAGAAACCACACAGATAGAAGATCCACGTAAGTTATGGAGGAAAGAACAGGAGTCTATGCTGAAAGACTATCTTATGGTGGCACAGGATGCCCTAAGCACTCAGAAAGAGCTTTACCACGTGAAGGAACAGAGGTTGGCGCTTGCCCTGGATGAATATGTGAGACTCAATGATGCCTATAAAGAAAAGTCTAGTTCACGTACTAGCCGTAAGTATATAAGGGGTTGGCTATACCGTTTATTTATGTTTTACCTGGATCAGGAATCCTGTACTCTCCCAGTCTGTTAAAGCAAATTCACCTGGCGTCATGCTAAAACCAGTAAAATATTCAAATAAGTGTCTAGTAATGTGAACTGCCTACACCTAGGCGAGATTGGCATCTTATGCTCCGCAATGCCTTGGTTTATCTATAATGGAGGCCATTATCTATAATGGCTTCCTGAGTTCACCCGTCCAGAACCAACAACTATATTTCCAGGGCTTTCTCAGCAAATATATTAGAATAGTGACCATGTTTTGCATCTCTTATGATACATTAGGCCAGGCATGTCCAACGTTGGCCCTCCAGATGTTTTGAAACTACACATCCCAGCATGCTTTGAAATAGTTTTAGCATTCTCTAATAGCAAAACTGTGGCAAAGCATGCTGGGATGTGTAGTTTCAAAACATCTGGAGGGCCAACGTTGGACATGCCTGCATTAGGCCTTCAGAGTCTGCTACATGCTGGATATATTTGTCCCTCTTCTGGGATAATTAACCCATTGAATGTGTAAGGGTTCTCCACTATGCTGTGCTTAACACGTTCCGTGCATGAGTGCAATACAGAGTCACCAATATTGTGTTTTGCATTGGATACCAGCAAAAGGTGTGTGGATTATTTTCTTCAGTTTCTTTTTTTTTTTTTTCAGTATTTTCAGGCTCATCGTCCAGTACAAAGTATGATCCTGATATCCTTAAGGCTGAAATCTCCACCACAAAAGTCAGGGTAAGCTTTCTGTTTGTTCCTTCAGTCATAAAATTTATAATTATTATTATTGTTATCCTTTGTTTATATGGCGCCTCAAGGGATCCACAGTGCCCAATTACAGAGTACATAAACAAATAAGCAAAATCGTAAACCGTAACTTACAGTTAAAGACAATAAAGGACAAGTACTGGGTACAAAAACAGCTCTATCAGCAGACTACACTGAAATAAGTATCGGAGTATCAGAAAAGGAAAGGATTTGGCGCCATCAAAGTTGTTTTAAGTAATAGAAGGAAAAGTATAAGGCGCTATTTAAGTTAAAATGATGGTTCCCTGAACATGAATTAAGATGAGCTGGAGATGACATATGACAATCTGGGTATGACGTATGATGAGCTAGATATGACGTATGCTATTCTGCATGTAATATTCCCTTGCAATCAAACTTAACAACAGCTGACAATGATAGCAGAAGCTATGAAGGTGGGCTGGGAAGTCTATAACAGAACTAGTCCCTGCTTCCCCTACCATTGCGAGAATAAAGTTCTCATGTCACCTAACCGTAGGATTAACTTAGGCTGTAGTAGACAAACTGTACTAGACAAACTTGCAAACTGACCAGCGCTCAGGCTTATTCAATTTTTTTTTTAAATTCACCAGGTTAAGAAACTAAAGAGGGAACTGTCACATATGAAGCAGGAACTACTGTACAAGGAGCAAGGGTTCCAGACACTGCAGCGGTGAGTTTAAGCAAGTCTTTGTTCTGTCAACACCTCGGTCTGCATCTTGGCATAACATTCCCCATCCCTCCTTCTCATTCAGCGTAACCTTTATATTTAGGACACGTGTAAAAAAAAAAAAAAAACAGTCTCTTCCATCGGAGTCCATGAGATTTTAACATGGTCTTCCTTGTTGTGCTACACACTGTCTGATACTTCACACTTTTGATGCAGTAACAAACATTGGCATTATGGACTGTGTAAAGGCTAGGAAGCGATATGAGCAGATATTAAAACAGAAATTAGTTCTACTGCTATTAAAGTCTGACACTCCACATATCTCCTGACATTGTGACATTGACAGTCCTTTGTGCAAACGGAGAAGAACATTATGGTTATTTATTTTAGGAGTTTTTTTGCTTGTAATGGTTTGCCTCTTTCATTTAGTTTGAATTGTAGATGTCACGGGGATTCATCTTTTTGTTCGGTATTTAGAAAGACACGGACAAACATTTTGTAATGCGAGCTAACCGCGCTGTAACTTTGAATAAAACTAACCCTTTGACAGTATAGAACATTCCACAGTCAGTTTAATAAATGGTATTTATAAAAAGAGATGGGAATAAAACAAATTGATATCATCTGTGTGCATAGATCGTTCCACTTTTAACTGTTTCAATTGAGATTTGTCTCGCCCAGAGTCGCCTTTTGAACTTCAAGAGAACCAACTTAAATAGCTTGAAATTGATAGCGACAGGGCCACCAACCAATAGAAATGTTCATGTGACAGTAAAAAATACATCTACACGCTGACCTTAAATTACTTGGGCCAATGCATCAAGCACGAGTATATTGTATTTTGTCCTGCAAGAGCAACTCTTTAAAGATTAATATCTCCTATGGGGGGTTATCCTTTTTGCTTTTGAAAAATAGAACCTTAAGATCTAAAACACTGCTTCCAAAATCGATTTTATTCTTGAGGAAATTTGTAATCAAAGGGGCAGCTCCCTTAAAGCCTTGTGCTTTTTGCTATATGGAAATGGCCATTATTTAGATTACACGTGGTGTGGGTTCAAGATCCTAATATTTTGTGCTACACACAATGCCACACTCACAGAGTAGATTATACCGCTCCTATCCCCTACTGGCAGAGGTTCAGTATGGCAGTTATGGGGCCCCATATGCCAGAGGAAGGGATCCACAATTTTAGAGTCCATCATGGCTGTCTGATCTGGGCGAACCATTTTCATGTTTCCTATTAACCTTCTCGCAGAACACTAAGGGGGGGATTTCGACTGTCAGAGCGTCCCGACAAAAGTAACAAAACAGATCCGAATCTGCCTTCATTGAATAGGCAACAGGATTGAATACCGCCCTAAAACTCCTCACTGATCGGTCTCCTGAACTCCCTCCACTGAGTTCCAGATGGGTATAGATAAGTTATAGGAGACCTGCCCTTTTCTGTGTGTAAAAGTTTGTGCCACATTTTTGTTCTCTTGTTTATTTTAAATCTTACCAAAAGTTAATTTCCTCGGTGATGCTTTAGTTTCAGTGAGAAATCATTTTTACTCTGTCACATTAGGACAGTGATAGCTTACATTGACACTCGAGCTGTTGTTGAACTGCACATCCCAGCATGCCCTTATACGGTTTTACTATTTGGCCATGCTAAAACAGTAGCAGGGCATGCTGGGATGTGTAGTTCAACAACAGCTGGAGTGTCAAGGTTAGCCATCACTGCATTAGGGCTTCAGAGCTTTCGCGGTATAGAAATGCTTGCTGAAAAAATGTGTCGCCTTCAGTAATTAATGCCTGCCTGATTCCTGTCTAGTGGTCTTTGGACCCTTTTGGCAGTTTTTACTAGTCATCTTTTTTTTTCATGATGGACAGGCTGAAATTTAATAGGATGAGAGATTCAGAAAGTGAGAGATTTGGTAAGAATTCTCCATTTTTTTTTTTTAGAGCAGCAATCATTTACACTGAAAAAGCAGTTTGATTTTGCAGTGTAAATGATTGCCGCTTTAATAAAATTTTCTTACCAAATCTCTCACTTTCTGAATCTCTCATCCTATAAAATTTCACCCTCAGTGTCTATTATGGTTTCTTTTTGGTGATCAAGCTCAGTGGCTGGATTGTCCTATATGATCACCTAAAGTAAGACATTTTGACAGAACCTGCCAATGGGATCCCATCAGGGTTACCAACCCTCCTGGAATGGCCGGGAGGCTCCCGAAAATCGGCTCCCCCTTCCGGCCCCCCTGAAAGGTGGGCAACCCTCCCGGATTCCGGCGGTCCCCCTAACCCCCCCCCCCCCCCTCCTCATTTCCCCAGTGACAGAAGCTTTAAAATGCCGCGATTCACGGCTTTTCGGCAGAAGGGGTGGGGCTAAATATGCAAACCACTCATATTTAGCCCCACCCCCTCAACAGAGACTCACATATTGCAGGATTTGCATTACTGGGGGCAGGGACTGATAATGTCTCCATCAGACCCCGCTCCCAGAAGTGATGCTGACAGTCTCCTCTCCGGGTTTCTCCCAGAGAGGGACTGTAAAAGTTGGCTACCCTGGATCCTGCACACACACCAAATCAATCACACCCAGGAAATGCCACTGTACAATGTGTAACACCATTGCTATAGGAAACATCATGATTCTTAACCTTGTCCTAGGGAGTGAGTTTTGTTCTCAACATCAGAATTTAGCAAAGTACCCTCTTTGCCACAATATAAACGATAAAATTCTACTATCAATCCTATACTGGACAACACTGTTTTTCCTCTGAAAATATCAACCTTTCTTCTACTAGTTGACATTAATGAAAAATCTGCTACTTGGATTTTATAACGCTTTTTAATATTTTAACGTTTCCCTGGCGGAATGGATTAGAGAAGCTGTCAGTCTGTGAGTCAGCGTAGCCATCTATTTTAATAAATCACATTTGAAAGTTGTTGTTTTTTTGTTGTTGTAATTGTGTAATAGTTGAGGTGTTATAAAGAAACATCTGTAGGATCCGTGTCTGCTATTGCTTAGGAAGGAGAGTATTTTGTGTGGCAATCGTAGATCAGTGAACCAGGTGAGAAAATACATGTTGGTTTCTACAAAATCCAAGCTAGAAATAAAAACCTTTTTTTCCTTTTTCATTCATCTCATTTTGTACTTAAAGTAATCACACCTCATGCCACTGTGCCAGATTAAAGGGTAGCCAATTGCTCTGTTATTTTATTAATACAACAACGCAGTATTGTTTTAAATCAGCTTGCTAGCAAGCAATTTTGATAGGAATCCAAAGCATGTGTGAGAAACCGTCAACAACATACCACAGGGGAACAATGGACAGTTGTTGCAGAAACTCGGGCACACACACTCAAACATTCCTCATGCAGGCATAGAAGAACATGTAAGCTTGAGGAAAATGACATCCCTGAACATGTTAGGTGGTTTTACCTTTTCGTAATACTGTATACCAGGGGTGTCAAACTCAAATTCATCGGGGGCCCCATCAGCAGTTTGGTCACCCTCAAAGGGCCGGTTCCAGCTTTTCTTCACTGCTTGCTGCGGCCACACTGTCCCCGACTCCCGGTCCAGCTTCCCTGCCTGCTCCTACTTCTCTACAGACGCATGGGCGGGCGGCGTCATCGTCATGACGTCCCCACCCAGTGTCTGTCACTGCCGGGCATCAGAGGGAACAGGCGGCCGGGCCCTCCTCCACATAGCCGTGGAGGCTGGCGGCCATGTTTCTGTAGCCGCATACATATGTGCCTACAGGAACATGGCCGCCGACAGTGGAGGAACAGGTAAGGCGGCCGCGGTGGGGTGGGTGAGAGGAGGTGGCCTAGGCAGGAGCTGGGACACACTGCCCTGCGTGCTATCTCCTCGCGCGGGCCACATGACGAGGTCTGGCGGGCCGGATTTGGCCCGCGGGCCTTGTGTTTGACACCCGTGCTGTATACAATATTTACATAATATCCAAAATGGATTTTTCCCAAAGCTTAGAGAACCTGTTGTCAATGCTGCACAGGTATGGGTAAAATATGAACCATGTGGTATATTCTTCAGTGAGATGCAGACAAGTCCAGTGTGTGTTTGTAGATGGGCATTGTCTATACCTGTTTAATAATTTGACGGTAATATTGAAAACTAGAGTTGGTTTGTTTTTGTTTGTTTGTTGGATGGCTTTGTCTCATACTGCACTTGTATATTGTTAAAGTTTCTTACGGATATGTTTTTTTTATTTTCTGGGGTGGGTACAGATTGTGGGGCAAACTAGGCAGCAGTTGTATCTTTATGCTGATGTGGCCACAAGGTCCTTACCTGGTGTAGATCCGCGTGCCTGAATGTACAAGGAGTAAGATGCCCATTATTCACATGTGTAGACACTAAAGCAGGGGCGTAACTAGAAATTTGCGGGCCCCATAGCAGAATTTTGAAAGGCCCCCCCCCCCCCCAGCATTGTTACAATAGAGAGAGAGAGGGTGTGAGGGATAGATGGGCAGAGAAAGGGACTCAGAGATGATGTCAGGGAGAAATGGGGAGAGAAAGGGAGTGAGAGTGGGTGTTAGGGAGTGAAAGGGAGAGAGACAGGGGACCGGATGTAATGCAGCCCGTGTTTGGTGGCTGTGCAGATGCTGGCCGAACGCTGACATTATTTTTAAAGGGGAAATCACTCACAATGCATGATTTTGACTTGTGAGTTATTGCCCCTTTAAATAAATGTCAAAATTTGTCCGGCATCCCACATGACCATGGAACTAGGACTTTATTACATTCCAGCCAGAGAGTGAGAGAAGGTTTCAGGGAGAGAAGGGGGAGAGATAGGGAGTCAGAGAAAGAAGGTGTCAGGTAGAGAGAGGGGAGAGAAAGAGATATACTGTTAAAGGGAGAGGGAGGAAAGAGGGAGGGGAAGTGTAGAGAAACAGAGAGATAGTGGAGAAAGAGAGTGACTAGGGGCAACGAGAGATAGTGAGGTGAGACAAAGGGGAAGGCAGAATGTGTTGAGAGAAAGAGAAGAGTCCAGGGGATAGCTGGTAGGAGGAGAGAAAGAGTGGACATATGGCAGGAGAGAGGTAGGGTGACCAACTCATCCCTTTAAACCGGGACACATATTAATTACACAGGTTCTGTGGCAGTTTAAAACCAGGTGAAATGGAGTCTTGAGGTGTGGCAGTTTAAAACCAGGTGAAAGCCAGCCACAGAACCTGTGTAATTAATATGTGTCCCGGATTAAAGGGATGAGTTGGTCACCCTAGAGAGAGGGGACACAGGAAAGAGAGGAGGTGTAGGAGAGGGGACATGGAAGAGAGAGTGGGTGTGGGAGAGGGGACAGGGGCGAGAAAAAGAGGAAAGACAAAATGGTATGGGGAGAGAGAGTGAAAAATCCGGAAAGACTGGTGGTGCCGGTGGTGGTGGTGGTTGGGGGGGGGGGGGTTGAAAGAAAGGAGGAAGAGAGGTGAGACAAAGAGGGTTATTGAGAAAGCCAGGGGGAGAGAAGGGAAGCAATGGGGTTTGAGGGGATTGGTAGAGGGTAAAGAGCAAGGCATCAGTTTGTCGTCGTCCCCCAGCACAAACTGTGCTGTACACATCTGGTAGTGGCAGGTCTTTCACTCACCAGCAGCCATTGCCGTGTCTCAAATCCTGTGTAGCTCTGGGCCTCCTGAGGCAATGTCAGGTCTCCTGATGTGGTGCCGTGTCTCACAAGAACGTGCCGTGTCTGCTGATATGGTGCCGGATCTACTGGTGCACTTTCTGATGCGGCACTGGATGAATATACTGGGACTGATCTACTGTGTGGGCAGCACGATTCATGTGTGCGCCTGGATCTCCTGGGGGGTTGGCAGGCTCTGATGTTGCGCTGGTTAGCATGTGTGGGCAGCGCTTCGTCTCTCGTCTCCTGTGCGCGGCGCAGGCAGTGGCGTGTCACTTGTTTGGTTGCGGCACCGCCACTGACTGAAGGAGGACTACAGGAAACGGCACAGCCACTGCCTACGCAGCATAGTAGGAGCCGAAGCGCTGCCCACACATGCTAATCAGTGCAACATCAGAGCCTGTTAACCCCCCCAGGAGATCCAGGCGCACACGAGACGTGCTGCCCAGCTCCACACAGTATATCAGTCCGTCCATCTATTGGAAAAAAAATGAATAGGGTGCAGGGGACTGCTGGTTCTTGGGGCCCCCCAAGCCTCCGGGCCCCATAGCAATTGCACCCCCTGCACTCTCCCTAGTTATGCCACCTCACTAAAGTACTACTTATTGCACCTTCAGACGTATTCCGCCAGTCATGCCAGATTATGTTTCCCCGCCAGAATATGGCCTCTAGCCTTAAAGCCAGAATATGGCCTTAAGGCTTCATGCATAGCCACTTTCCTTGTTATACAGTAGGAGCAAGTTTCATCTTTGCTCCTTTGGTCATGGCTAGCCATGGCTAGCCATGGCTATTCTATTGTTATCAGCTGCAATACAATACGTATTGCAGCTGAGAACAATAGAATAGCCATGGATAGCCATGGATAGCCATGGCCAAAGGAGCAAAGATGAAACTTGCTCCTACTGTAACTCCAAAACTCAATGTGCAATATCTAATCTTTTTGGCCACTCCCCTGTGTTTCCTTCAATCGCCATTCAGGAACAGCGCTTACATTTCTGCAACCATTTGTAGAAATTTGTATGTACAGAATCACGATAAAAACACACAGACAAAAACCATTGAGTCCAGTATCTGACTCCCGCTGCACATTTATAAGAGGATCATTTATCTACATATTAAGGGTGATACACTTGGTCCATTGAGTTTCCAATTTTTTGAATACTGTTGGAAAACGGTGTCCAAAAGCGTGCGTAATACCTGTACAAATTGATAGTGGGAATAGCTTCCTCACTCTGAGAATTTCTTTCTACCAAGCCAGATTTTTGCATCTGGAAACCGGGAGAAGTGGAACAGGGCCATATCTGGAGAATTGGGTGCATGGGGAATCCGTTTGAATCCCAGTTCGTGTAGTTCTGCACAGAATTAGTTTTTGTTAATTTTTGAGGCAACTTGGCACGCTTCAAAGAGAACTACTGCAATTGAACAGGTTTTCCCTTTCTGGCTGCAATTTGGCCTGGGAGGTGTGTTTTAAAAGAGAGGATCCTTCCAGGCGTCACATCACCGAAGGGATCTCATAGAAATTTTCTACACTGACAACAAGCGGAGTGTACCAACGGCTAAATTTTTTTTATTAAAGTTCTGTGTTTTGCTTTCATCGTTATGCCATATTTGCATGCTTAGATTTGTCTTAAATTACTTTTGATAGTGTGTGTTTACCTTTCTCATCTCTCTCCAGCATTGACCAAAAAATGTCAGGAGGTCAGAATGGTTATGAGCTTCGCGAAGCAAAGGACATTCTTTCTGAGATGAAGAGCATAAGGAAGGCCATCAACACCGGAGAAAAGGAGAAGCAGGACCTTATGCAGGTTTGCTAACTTTTTGTTTTTACTAGAAGGAAAAAAAATAGGGAGGGATATACAAAGGGTAAAATGGAGTCAGAAATCCAAAAACTAATATTTCTGTAGTTTGCAATATTCACGATATTTATCAAGCAAAACTTTCCTTGTACACCAGTAGGCAACACCATCTACCGTATAGAAGTCGACCCGAATATAAGCCGAGGCACCTAATTTTACAACAAAAAACTGGGAAAAACTTATTGACTCAAGTGGGACCCTCACTCGAGTATAAGTCGAGAGGGGGCTTTTTCAGCATAAAAAATGTTCTGAAAAAGTTGGCTTATACTCGAGTATATATGGTATATGTATTGTGTAGAGAAGCTTGTGGGCTTCTTTATGCAGAAATCCACTGAAAGGGATCCCTCTCTGATCCCTGCAGCATGTAAATGCACAGGCCAACCACCATGCATGAGCACTAGGACAGCCGGTGAAATACCCAGAACCTCACATTACAGAATTTTTCCGTTATTGCAGTTTTTTCCATTATTAGTAAATGGAAAGCTACACAGGGACATATTGTACTACACCCAAATAGTAATATTTCTTATCACTGCTTATCAAGGCAACAGATCATTTTGCAGGATGGCAGCCCCAGTGCAGGTAACAGACTAATGCCATCTGATGGCGTTAGTCCATGCGGGCAAGTTCCACAAAGCTTGAGCGCCAGAGGCATGGAAGTAGGCGGACTGAAAGCAGAACATAAATATTGCACACAAAAATAGAATTGGCGCTGTGAGCGGCGCTGGCATTTATAACGGATATTTAGAGTGTCTCCCACAGCAACGTCGGCACTCAAATGGTCTAATTAAAAGGTTTGCTTGGCAATTTTTACACCCATTTTTACAAATAACCTTGTTAATAAACTAGTTAACCCCTTCCCGACATTTGACGTACATTTAAGTCATGGTCGGGAAGTACTTCCCGACACATGGCGTAAATGTACGTCATGGCTTTAAACTGTCACCGCGTCTATAGACGCGGTGACAGTTTGGAAATGTCTGCTGTCCCTGACAGCAGACATCCCCCCTCGCTGCCCAGGGGGGGCAGGGATGCCCCCCCGGTCGGCGATCGCTGTGATTGGCTGTTCAAATGTGAACAGTCAATCACAGCGTTTCCTGTGTTACCGGCGGCTAAGCCGCTCGGTAACACAGTGATCGGTGTACAAGTACAGCACCGATCACCACCGATCGCCAGCCCCCCCTCCCACCCACCCGGCAGCTCACCCGGCAGTCCCGGCCTGCAGTCCCTCCTTCCGGCAGCCGCAGCGCACGCAGCGCTCCCCCCCTCCCACCCCCCGCCAGCCGCAGCACAAATAAAATAAATAAATAAAATAACATGTAATGTTCTGAATTATATATATATATATGTGTGTATATATATATATATACACATATATACATATGTGTGTGTATATATATATATATATATATATATATATATATATACACATATATATATACATATATACACATATATATATATATATATATATATACACATATATATATATATATATATATATATATATATATATACACATATATATATATATATATATATATATATATATATATATATATATATATATATATATATATAGACAGATAGATAGAAAGATATTCCCGACATATGACGTATATATACACGTCATGATCGGGAGGTACTTCCCGACCGAAGACGTATATATACGTCATGGTTTTAAACTGTCACCGCGTCTATAGACGCGGTGACAGTTTGGAGATGTCTGCTGTCCCTGACAGCAGACATCCCCCCTCGCGGCGATCGCTGCGATTGGCTGTTCAAATGTGAACAGCCAATTGCAGCGTTTTCTGTGTTACCGACGGCTAAGCCGCTCGGTAACACAGTGATCGGTGGTGATCGGTGCTGTTAAGTACAGCACCGATCACCACCGATCGCCAGCCCCCCCCTCCCACCCGGCAGCCCCCCCTCCCTCCCACCCACCCGGCTGCCGCAGCGTCAGCACCCCTCCCACCCCCCCACCAGCCGCAGCGCCAGCCCCCCTCCCAAAGCTGGTGAGCAAAATGGGGTCACATGTGGGGGGGGTTCCACTGTATTGGTGCTTCGGGGGTCTTGCTAATGCGACATAGCACCCACCATTCATTCCACCACCAAATATCACTCCTTCCCTTCTGAGTCCTGCCATGCACCCAAATGGTATTTTTTGGTCACATATGAGGCATTGCCGTACTCGGGAGAAATTGGGGCACAGATTTTGGGGTGCTTTGTCTCCTTCATTCCTTGTGAAAATGAAAAATTTTGAGCCAGAACTGCATTTTTGTGTAAAAAATTACATTTTTTTACACAAAAATGCAGATCTGGCTCAAAATTTTTCATTTTCACAAGGAATAAAGGAGACAAAGTGGGTCACTTGTGGGGGAGGTTCCTAACTTTTAGCATCTTATGGTGCCTAGAAACCTACATGGTGCCTAAAAATAATCTCATAAAAAGGAGGCTCCAAAATCAAGTAGGTGCTCCTTCTATTATGAAGCCTGTGGTTTGGTCAACGTGCACACTAGGGCCACATATAGGATATTTCTGAAAACAAAAGAATTGGGGGAATCAATTTTTAGTCACATTTCTCTAGTAAAATCTACTGTGTTCCTTAGAAAAATGTATTAAAATTGCAAATCTGCAAAAAAAATGAAGTTTTGAAATTTCACCTACACTTTGTTTTAATTCCTGTGAAACACCTAAAGGGTTAACAAACTTCCAAAATGCTGTTTTGAATACTGTGAGGGGTGCAGTTTTTGAAATGGCATCATTTATGGGGGTGTCTCACATACAAGTCCCTCAAAGTCACATCAGAACTGAACTGGTCCCTAAAAAAATCAGTGTTTGAAATTTTCTTGAAAATTTGAGAATTTGCTATTCATATTGTAAGCCTCCTAGTGTCTAAAAAAATTAAAAGGAAGTTGAAATAATGATGGAAACATAAAGTAGACATATGGTCTATGTTAGTTATTAACTATTTTGAGTGGTATGATTATTTGTCTCACAAGCAGAAAATTTAACATTTTGCAAATTGCTAAATTTTCCATTTTTTTGCGAAATTTTGGAATTTTTCAAAAAAAAAGCACAGACTGTATCGACCCAAATTTACCACTAACTTGAAGTACAATGTGTCACGAGAAAACAATCTCAAAATCACTGGGATAAGTAAAAGCAAAAAAAAGTTATCCCCACTTAAGTGATACATGTCCGATTTGAAAAAAAGGGCTCTGGTCAGGAAGGCAAAAACATGCTGTGTCAGGAAGGGGTTAAAAGCCTGTGAAAATGACGGCTTAGTCCCTATCTACTCCTACCTCCCATCTCTGTCTTTACAGCTCCCTCTGCCCATAACCAGCAAGTTTGAAACAAATCATTTTGCTTTCACTTTCTGTTTAGGAGTAATTTGGTCAGTCTAGTGGTCACCTGTGGTACTTCACCTCATAGATGTGAGGAGTACTTGGCCTTATATAGATAGATAGATAGATAGATAGATAGATAGATAGATAGATAGATAGATAGATAGGTCCCATAGACCGCAATCGAAAAATAAGACAAAAGAAATGACTTGGCATTTATAGAATATTAGTTTTCAACAAAACAATGTAAAGGAAATTGTTCAGTATAGCAATACTATATTTTTTGTGTGATTTTATTATAGGTTTCTAATACACTGAATAAGCATTTTGTGATGTTAAAATAGACCTGTCTATATATATTTATCATTTTTAATTCAATATTACAACACTGAAACATTTCTTCTAGTATTGGAATGTATATAGGTACATGAATGGCAATAAGCAAACTACACTTAGAGTGGTCTTATTTTACATGTATGTTTTTTAACTTAAATTTCTAATGGGTTATTTATTGACATGAACAAATAAAATAAAATGAATCACCTCAGCTAACTGTATGAAACGGTTTGCAATCCACCTCTGCTTCCAGTGCAGCCAATGCTTCTGTACCACTGTTAAAATCACTAGGGAATCAGCATCTGCCCTGGGCAGTCATGTACAATGACACCTGCACACGTATAAGAACAATGTACAGATCTTCTCAACGCCCATCTTTTAAAAAAATATGCTTCTTTTAGGATGGAAGTTCCTTGATGCTCTTGGTGAAATCATCTAGAGCTATTTTCTATAGTACACACTCATACTCCTCTGCGTGGATGCCATAGCCTCAAGGGCGTAACTACCATAGGTGCAAGGGGTGCAGCTGCTATGGGGCCCAGAGCTGAGGGGGGCACATCTCTACTGCCTAAGTAATATGTTTTACATACATATATCAACATCAGTTGCTGAATGAGGGGCCCTTACAAAATTTTGCTATGGGGCCTACGAATATCTAGTTACACCCCTGCATAGGCTGCTCAATTCTTCCTGTAAGCAGGTGTCTTATAAAATGAGGCATAGATTTGTTCAGGAACACTTTATCCATGTGCACAGAATTTCCAGCCAGCGGGCAGAACCAAGAGGTTGTGTTGTCCTCCTCTGCTTGTAGTAATGATATTTTACAGTCTGGAAAGGCCGGACTTTTCATTAGGCACCACTTATGCCTGCGCCATAAAGTATCTTATCTGGCTGTTTAGTCATCAAATTGGGACCTTCACAAGAATGTTGATATCCAAGTTGCTTACAAAATAAGCCATCTGAATTATTTGAATTTTTTGATCCATCTTGATGTCCGACCTATCATGTGCTGCTCCATGCTGTCATCTATACTGACTGTGATCCTGTTCACCATGCTGCTGCTGCTGCTGTTGGTAGCGCCTATCATTTCCTCCAGTTTTCAGGTGTTTCCTTCTTGTGCTGCTGCTGTTATCCTGTTGCAGTCCCCTGCCACACAGCCGCAGCACAGCACACTAGTCCACTCCAGGCCTTATGGGCTGAGACTCACATCACCCTCTGCCTAGCCCATAGCTGCCTACCCTCCTGCATTCTGCAGGAGACTCCCTGAAATAGCAGTAATCTCCCTCTCTCCCTCATTAGTCTAGCAATCTCCCTCATTTCACCTAGCTCACATTACACTGTTACATTTTTTAAGAAAAAAGGATTGAGAGATAGAAACATTTACATTGAATCATCAGCATCATTTCCCAGCACTTTAGCAAGTATAGTCGCTCTACTAACTGCTTTGGGGCTCATCTATATTTGGATATAATTAATTTCAAAAGCTTCCTCTCCGTACACACCCACGCCTCTAGGTACCACGTTCACAATCTCTTTTCACAATCTTTCCATATATGGAACTAGACACGCCCTGTGGGAGGAGCATTACAGGCCTCCTCAATTGGGCGCTTTGCAAAATTCTACTACCAAATATAATCTCCCTGAAACTAGTTTTTAAAAGTAGGCAAGTATGGCCTAGCCTCACATCTGCTGCTGCTACAGTGACACCATGCTCTGATCTTCTGGGGTGCCAATGACTGACAGGCGACCCCTCCCACATCACTGAGTGCCCAGCCTTGCTTATTTAGAAAATACAATAATTACATTTGTAAATTACAAAAAGTAGTTTTTTGGTAGCCAGGCTTGCAGCAGTGTAGCATTAGTTTATATTTTGATACAATAATGGGTACATGAGTTACTAAAGAAATAGTATTGTGAAAGGGCATACTTGTAGCCTGCTCTGCACAGCACAGTATTGTGACTCTCCGTGGAGAGAAAATGTTTAGCCGTATTTATTTTCTGCTTTCTCTGGAACTCTGTCTTGGTTGATATATTTTTTAAAGTGTAAATTCTGCTTTGTTTTATCAGAGTCTTGTAAAGCTGAAGGAACTATTTCATCTAGAACAAAGCAGAGGAAGATCAGAGCCAGACTTAACAACCGGCCTCACCAACTCCCATTTGTCACTGTCCAGACAGACGCTGGATGCTGGATCACAGACTGACATTTCTGGTGATGTAAGTTTTCCCGCCTCTCTTAGAAAGGAATGTTTTTTTCTCACAATAACAATAAATGAAGAATCTCTGCTTCATTCCTTCCTGTAAGAGGTAACACTGCCCACTGTGCCGCTGGGTGTGCTTCCATTCTCCTATCCTGCACCAGCTGTGTTTCTTCCACTTATCAAAATAAATACGCATAATAACACATAAATCAAATATCTTTAAATTTAAAAACCGTCAAAACCGACATATTGTATTGTCTAACTGTTCCAGACCCTTCAGAATTGGGGTGGATGACATGAATGTGTACTTTATTCATTTGTTACCTGTATACTTGTATGTACATTGGAGCGAAATTGATAGGTAGTTATGGACCCTGGCCTGTAAAACAGCCACCCATGCAAACCCATTTGTGTAATAGTTATGTGCTAGACAAGTTATAGTTGTGAGGTTTTGGTCTCCTCATGTAGAGTCCTGTAGATAGCACTTCCACCTATGTTTTTGACATAAAATGCATCCAAATAGCGAGCGCCAATCATGTGTGAATGGTGCACCTCAAGCTGCACCCAGCTCAGCAACAGTAGCCAATGAGTCATAAAGGTTAATGCCAGGGGTAAACCGTACCATGTGTGCTTGGATTATGCCACAGGGAACAGAAGCCCGGGGATGTGTATGTGTTTAGTAGTAACATCACCTAATTCATACACAATATAATACTATATTCAAATTTTATATACATAAGATTTAATGACATATGTCAGTTTTATTAAATGTGGACATTGCGCTTAACATGTAAAACGCAGTAAAATACAGACACAAACCGAAATATAATCACTTATTATTATTATTTAATGAATACATCTAGGGCGGTATTTAATGCCGCTGCGAGGGGGTTTTCTACAATGAGGATGGATTATTTTCAGTGAGGAAAAGCCATCCTCGCCACATTCAATGTAAAGGAGAAATCCTCACCGAGGCCCTTATTCTGATTGACGCGGACTTTACCGCATACTTTCGGATCGCGTCTTTACGGCGTCTGCGCATGCGTGGAGAACGCAACGCGCATGTGCCACGCATTGACTCGGTACCAGTTCGGCCAAATCCCGTCCAGAACTGTTCACCGCTATCATTCGGGAAATAGGGGCGTATTATGGGCGTCATGCGGAATGACACATGGGCGTAGTTTCAAAGTGGGCATAACGGGGCGGAAACATGGGCGGACACGGGGGAGTAAACTTATGTTGGGGGGCGTACATTCGGAAACCACTCCGAATGCACGCGATTAAAAAGGGCAGAAATGTGCGGTGTCCACAAGTGTACTATTGCTTTGCGGACACCACTCGTTCATGCGGTAGGCGAACGTACGCCTAATGACTACAACCATTAACACCTGAACCCAATAGAATCTACTCCTTTACTCATTACTGACTAATAGGCCGCTTGTCAGTGCTTTAATTGAAACCATTGCTGCTTCAAGGAAACCTTACTAGTCCCCCACATATGCTGTACTTGTCAGACCTTTCAAACTGCTAACAATGGACATGACAGAATATTAATACTATCAATACACATGTGTATTCGACATGTACTCATGAAACCACACATTTTGGGTAAAGTAAACACATTTATTTATATTCATGTCACACTCAATGCCAGTGTGATGCAATGACCATAAAATAATACATACAAACAATAAACAACATGGCAGGAATGCTGCAAAATAAATAATAATACAAAACATATATAATTGCACACAGATGGACTCCAGCACCTCCTATGTGCCACTGCACATGCAGCCAGTGGGAAATGAGGAGGCTGCTGGCCCTTCTACAGCAGGGCAAGCTGCACCTGAGCATTCAACAGCAGGGCACCCTACACCTGGCCCTTCTGCAGCAGGCCAACCTGCAGCTGGCTCATATGCACCATCAGCAGAATTGTTTGGAACACAACCGGGGACTTCACAAGATAGTACCATGGCCATCACTTCAAGTACAGCTGACAGTAATGGCAGGCAAAAGAGGGCAACAGGGGAACCACTAAGGACATATGAAGCAAGGGCTCATCTGGTTACCCTCAGCACGTGATTGGACACAAGAAGCTGACACACACAGCACAATGGAAGATTTGGGAACACATAACGGCGGAGATTAATGCAGCCACAAGTTCATTTCCGACCACGTTTGGCCTTGGTAGGCTCCTTGGCCTGTGCAGCAGCTCTTCGGGGACGGCCAGATGCTGGGGCAGGTGGAGCAGATGATGTGGAGGGGTTGGCTGGTCTACCCCTCCTGCCAGCAGGGAGTGTTTCCGGTGGTAATGCACCAGAAACGGATGACATTAGGACCCTGTTGCTGGTAATCAGCTCCACCATAAGCTCATTATGGTGGAGGAGGAGATCATTTTGGCGGGTGGCTTGCTCGGCCAGCACCTGAGCACTTGCAGCCATGGCCTGCATGCTCGCAGCCATGGACTGCTGGGTGCTGACCAAGCTCGCCAGGATCTCCTCGGTCCTACGCACCCGTTCTGATGCCAAGTCTCCCTGCTGGTTGATGTCCCCAAGCACCTGGGCCAAGGCGGCCAAATTGGCTTGGGCCGATGCCTGCTGCTGCACAGGCCTACCTCTGGGGCCAGGTGGCACGGACTCCTCCACCTCCTGAGCAGAGTCCTCACCAAGCGGTGGGGTGTCTGTGGGAAAAGATAAACACAATTAGGAGACATTCTACGATAATTACTTGCACAAGTTTATGGCATGACCAATATTTACCTTCCAGAAAAGACGCAAACACTTCAGCTGGGGCCTCGCTATCCATCGTGCTCACCCCCCTGATCTCCTCAACTGCTATACAGCTCTCGGCCATCACCTCCAGGGGGGTGAGCTCTAGCCCTGATGGCATGGGCCCGGCCCCAGATGTCTGGCTGTGTTCCCACCGCTTGGTCATCTTCCTCTTCAGGTTGGTTTTGAAGTCCTGCCACCTGCAATGTAAGTTGACATATTAATACATGTCACTCCCAATGTTAGCTGTTGCAGCCATTGCTCTGTGCTACATATTACAACATGTGATTAATGTCCCATATATAATATTACATGCAACTATGATATCAACCGTTACAATACACATTCACAATCACCCTACTCTAACTCTCAACCAAATAACATGGCAATAATGTATGTGTATCGTAACAACCTCACGGGCCATTTGCTAAATGCATCTAAGCATCAATTCAATCTTTACTTGGCTATTACTGGCCACATGTATCACAAAACAACTTGCCTCTTCTTCACATGGTCGGCCTCACGAACTTGTGGCGCTACTTCATTAATCTCTGCCATTATCTGTTCCCAAATCTTCCATCTGCGTGTGTGTGTCAGCTTCTCGGATGGACACTCTATCCAATCACGTGCTCGGGGAACCAGGATGGCCAGCTCCTGTGCTTCATATGCCTTATTTTTTTTGGGTGGTTCCGCTGTTGCACTGGCTCGCCCCTTGCCACGTCCCTGGCCACGCCCCCTGGCACCAGTCGCTGCACTTGAAGTGCTGGCCATGGTACTACCTTGTGAAGTCCCCGGTTGTGTTCCAAACAATTCTGCTGATGGTGCATATGAGCCAGCTGCAGGTTGGGCTGCTGCAGAAGGGCCAGGTGTAGGTTGCCCTGCTGTAGAATGGTCAGGTGCAGCTTGCCCTGCTGTAGAAGGGCCAGCAGCCTCCTCATTACCCACTGCCTGCATGTGCAGTGGCACATAGGTGGTGCTGGAGTCCATCTGGTGAAAAAGTTGCTGCAGCTCTGGGTCCAGCTCTGGTTGGGATCCAGACATGTTAGCAACAACATTGTCACCTTCTAATAGACCTTTATATACTGTTTGTGTATCCTGTTTGGCGGACATCAGCGGCAGCTGCGTTCCGTGCGTGAGCGTACGTCGCTGTTTTTTCGCGCCGCATACGGTGGCGGAAATTCCATTGTGTAAAACCTGGCGAAAGTTCTACATGAAATACTGGTCACCAATGCTAACATTGCATAGAATCTTCTGATACACCTGTGACTATTGCACAATACACATGCTATTTGCTAGCATGACATGACATTTGAATTATGACTACTGTGGTATTGTGGCGTTTTATTGCAAGCTAAAAGTAGCCCAATCCCTTAGATAATCCAGGCCACAAATCATGCAATACTCATCTCTACTGTTATAGACCACACATGTGAGAGCCCTATAAATAGTGAGTTGCTGCTAGAATCATTTGTCTCCAGATCTGGACTTGTCAGGGTCTAAGGTAAGCTCTTCCATGCTCCTTGTAGATATGATATCCATTAACAATGTAAGTGTATGAATGTATGCACCATTGCCTCACTGACTACAGATTGTTGGGCCAGCAAAGTGCGTGTATCATTATTGCAACATGTCACATGTTCACTATTTCACTCACAGGTCTTAAACATGTGTGGGTTCATCTATTGCAGGACAACATGTCCCAGCAATAGATGAAATGTCTCATAGTACATGATGTCGGCAAAAAATGCTGACACCTTTATATGTGTGTTTTGGACGGTGTGTATTGAGTTCATATTATTGTGTCATCATTAGAGAGTCAAATGGATCTGCGGGATTTCACGGGGCGGCCATCTATTGTACGTATTGAAGGCTACAAATCTATTTGTAGTGGGATATGGCCATTATGTGCATAGGTGCATCAGTATTTATGTTCATTTCTTTATAGGTTGCAGAAGCTATTATGCGCTACATGGAGAGGAGGCTAAGGGCACTTGCGGCTCTCCCCACTCGTCGCCCAAGGAGGCCAGGACGTGCTAGAATCTATCGCACACGGGTGACTCTGTTTGCTATGCCCGATGATGAGGTACTTACTAGGTACCGGTTACCGCCACATGTAATTCTGGATCTGCTCATCTTAATTCAGAGCGATCTGGACCCTCTACACGCGATCACGACAGCAATTCCGCCTCACACACAGCTGCTGGCGGTGTTGCATTTCTGCGCCTCAGGATCATTCCAACAAGTAGTGGCAGTACTTGCTGGAATATCTCAGCCGGCCTTCTGCCGAATCCTGAGGCGTGTGACGTCGGCCATGTTCAGGCGCAAGGGGCACTTCATGGCCATGACATTTGCCACCGAGACCCTGCGCAGAAGCCAGCAGGCCTTCCATCAAATTGCTGGCTTCCCTAATGTGATAGGGGCTGTGGATGGCACCCATGTACCATTTGTGCCTCCATCTCGAAGTGAGAAGATATATAGGAACCGCAAATTGTTCCACTCACTGAACGTGATGGTGGTATGTGGCCCATCCATGGAGATTCTCGCCTTCAACTCGAAGTTTCCCGGAAGTGCCCATGACTCTCATGTCATCCGACAAACCGGGATATGGCAAAGACTCCAAGAGCTGGAAGGCCGTGATGCGTGGGTTCTGGGTGACTCCGGTTACCCATGTACGCCCTGGCTACTTACGCCGTACAGCTACCCAGCACCGGGCCCACAGGAGGCATTCAATCGGGCGCATGTTGCCACCAGGCAAGTGGTGGAGCGCTCAATTGGCCTTTTAAAAGGTCGATTTAGAGTGCTCCACCGCACTGGTGGTGACTTACAATATGCGCCTGAAATGGTGTCGAGGATCGTGGGCCTGTGTATATTTTTCCACAACATTGCTGTGCGGCGTGAGATACCCTTTGATGAGTGGGAGGTACCATCTGAGCCGCAAGATCCGCCCATGCGCCCATCCCGCGCCCCTGAATGCCGGAGGGGATACCAGCTGCGGGACTCTGTGGCGCAAAGATACTTCAGGTACATGTTATCGAGTTGACAGAACACACCAATTATTGTACAAATCACCCCTTCAAATAAGTACAGTGTGTTAGTTGTCAGTGTTACAACACGAAAATTAGCCAGCCTGCCCTCCTAATGGCAAAGAAATAGGAGATATTTATCATATGTGCTTAGTTTTGGGGGAAGGTAAATATTGGTGCTAATTATTATACCTTGTTCAAGGGATCTTATGTGTTTGTTATATCTTCATTATTGTAGTTGATACTATCCCTGATGACTGGTGAGTACATTGATTTATTCTGTAATGTGTTTGGGATTTTTTCATGTGTTGATGTCTGATTTGTTTGCAGATATATATATATATATATATATATATATATATATATCTATATATATGATATTAGAATTTATTCACATGTTTCAACATTTCAAGGAGCAGGCAGCCAGGCAGCCAGGCAGGCAGGCAGGCAGGCAGGCAGGCAGGCAGGGCTGTTGGATAATGGTGGTCTCAGGATACCTGCAAGTGTGTGTATGTGTCTTTTACACATAAATGTACGCATACACATAGATGCATAGAGTAAATAATGCTAAGTACAGCTATGCGTTGCTAAGCTATAGCACGCGTTGCTTGGCGGAGCGAGGCGTCATTGGATTTGCTAAGTGCATACACACTGTGTTTTATATATATCAGATTTGTTCATTGCCATACATCAACACTACTGTTTTGAAGGCAAGCGAATTTGTCACCATTTGTGTTGGCGCAGAGACGCTGTTCATGTAAAGATGAACAATAAAGTTATTAACACAAATAACTGTGATCAACCAATGCCACCACCTGATTGGTTGATAGATGCCATTGTCAACATGGCGGAGACACGAAGGGCAGAACCCTTCACACATGCGGAGCTGAGGGTTCTTGTCTCCGTCATGGAGACAAGGCTGGGCCGTGCAGGGCCCTTTATCACGAACCGGCATAAGCGGAGGGCCTATGCTGCGGCAGGGCGCCGAATTTACGCCCGCACTCGGGTGCGGAGGTCCCTCGGGCAGCTGGAGAGGCGGTGGTCGGACCTCCGCAGGCGCCAGCCCCAGCTGCTCCAGCAACTCAGGGGCGAAATTGCTGATTGTGAGTATTTTAGCTATGAAATTTCGCACTTACAACATAGCATATATAAACAATAAAATGTGTCTCATGATAAGTGGGTGTCCATGGGTTTAAAAGTCCATAGACTGTTATGTGTGCTTCTTCCTGGTTAACATGCAGTCATGTGGCTTTTATATGTAATGCCATAGCATTGAGGATTATGATGCATACAATGTGCCAGATCTAATATGTGTTACACATTGATAAATGCCTGGGTTGTAATGTGTGAACAAATTACTACCAATCACATACTAATTTAAATGTCACAATTTGGAATCCATTAACAGTAAGGAGCTACTTTCCTGCATCGTTTGCCATCATTATCACCCTTCCATGTATGTCTTGTTATGGATTAATACATGTGCCCCAATGACCCCACATTGACCATGATGTTTTTTTCTACCACACAGCACGAGCCCAAGCACGACAGGCCCGTGAAGAGGCGGAGGCAGCCCTGGGCCAGGAGGAGGCCCAAGACCCGGAGGAGGAGGTGGCGGCAAGGGTGGAGGAGGAGGAAGTGGAGGAGGAGGAGATGGTGGTGGAGGAGGAGGAGGTGCGTGAGGAGGTGGTGGAGGAGGATGTGGAAGCGGAGTTGGTTGCGGAGGAGGAGGTGTTGGTGGCGGAGGAGGAGGTGGAGGAGGAGGTGGTGGTGGTGGTGGTGGAGGAGGAGGAGGAGGAGGTGGAGGAGGAGTTGAAGGAGGAGGTTGTTGTGGCAGAGGAGCTGGCGGAGGAGGGGGCTGAGGAGGCCACGGTTGCCCCGGAGGAGTCGGATGACGATGGGGAGGAGGCGTGCCAGGCCCCGGAATACCAGCAGATCGGTATGTTAACATAATGCATCATTCATGAAGTAGTTGTACTGGTATTTGTTATGTTGCACTGGTGATAAAAAATTTTTGTCCCATACTATTCATATAGACCCCAAAGTGGGTAGCTACAGATACAGGTACGGGTTAGATGGGGTGTCCAAGGCATCCCTTTCATCCAGGACACCTCTGAATTACACCGGTTTGTGGGATGGCTTGGAGCTCCATTTTGACTGCCACATAACCGTTGTAGTTAAACAGGATCCTGGAGTAAAGGGATGAGTGGATCATTTGTGGATTAAATTCACCTGCTGCAAGCGTTGATTATGACCCATCAAATAGTGGAATCTATATTGTTGGTGAATGTTATTTATAAACTATAGGATGTATGCTATAAATGGAGTATGGCCCGGCCTACCTTGGAATGGAGTCAGAAGTTGCCAGTGTCCCAGGAGCCTCCTCTACCTAAACACCCCCTGTAGTTCTGATTGTTTTTTTGCCCTCACAGAATTGTAGGTTGGTTTAGACAGAATTATGATTTTGAGGATGTGTACTGTGCATTCCTGACATTTGCATAACTCCCATGCCACGAACCATCACTGAACTTAGACTGAGCAGATTGTGACAAGTTCTTATTGACGGAGGCCATGACCTGGTTGTCATTGGTTAGTCATGGGTGGGTTGTGACTGAGAAGAAACAATATGACTGTTATGTCTTCTGCAGAGTAAAGGGTATAGGCCAAAAAATACAGTATGTAGTAAATAAGTTAGCATGTATGTATATATGTATGTGTCATATCTATTTATCTATGTGTGTCTCTATCTCTCTACATTCATGGGTCCTCAAACTGCGGCCCTCCAGATGTTGTGAAACTACAAATCCCGCCATGCCTTGCCACAGTTTTAACACTTCCTTATAGCAAAACTGTGGCAAGGCATGCTGGGATTTGTAGTTTCACAACATCTGGAGGGCCGCAGTTTGAGGACCCATGCAGTCTACATAGATATATATATATATATATATACACACATGTCACCTAGCATTTGTGCAATTTATGTCGCAGTATGTGAAATGTATGCAAGAATAACATGACTAATTTTTGCCCCTTTGACATGCCCACAGATGACACCACACCGGCAGGTGAGGGGGTGCGTGGGGCCCTCCTGCGAGCGGAGCACCATCTGAGGCTCCTTCAAGCAGACCTGCAGGACCTCAAAGACCTGCTTATTTAATTTATAATTTTATATTTTTTTATTTATGTTAATTGTCTGGTTAAATAAATTCTTTATGCAAGTTCACAGTTGTTGGTTTTATTTGCACTTTAAATAGTATATGTGTAGATTGGTTATAATCTTTTACACAGGGTGTAATACAAACCATTGCACTTACATTGCTGTAAGGGTTAATGTGTGCAATGCATGTGTTAGGCATGCTTGTAAGGATATATTGGAATCTAATTGATTCCAATTCCAAATAAGCAGTTTTTTATGAGGATAGGTAATTGAATAAGTGGGTCATGTGATGTATTGCAGAAGATACTTCATAGTGGGTTGTTTGGCGTAAATACTCCGCTTACGTGCGGTAGCACCGCTTGGCTCCCGTTCGGATGCGGTATTCCCGAGCATACTCTGTAATACTCTGTAATACCGTGCCGAATCGGAGTGTTTCTCCCGCACACGCATGCTTTGTATGTCGTCCGTAAACACGCCCTGTTCTTAAAGAGTGAGTCCGTCCGAATGCGGAGGACACGTGGGCGTTTCTACGGACGATGGCCGCATGCGGCAAAACACCGTGGCGTGCTGACCGCTCCGTAAGAATGCGGGAATTTCCGCACAGATCAGAATAAAGGCCCGTGAGAGGATGGCGAGGATCCCCTTAAACCACCGCATTATGTGGCCAGTTTTAATGGTCACACTCACCATTTTCACTTAGCTGAAGGGAACCAGCGTGTTGGAAACTGCGAGTGAAAGGGAGGGAGTTGAATACTATGACAGCACTGCACGCCGTATAGCTCGCCGTCGGGGCATTGAATATCCCTATTAGTCTTAATATTTAAAATTAAAATAGTTTGCATGTGACTATCAGTTAAGTATTTGCATTATCCACATTAATGATCTATATAGAGTGGTTAGGGGGGTTCAGGTGTGTTTAGCCAGTGAAAAGCCGATCATCCTCATTACCAATCCTCCATCCAGTGATGGAGTACTTGCAAAAGAACACTCCCCCCTGATAAGCGTAGATGAGCTGTATCCGGGTCTGTGAACAATCCCTTACTATATTCTGTTCACAGGTGCCATTCCCACACATTAAATCTTTCCAAGTGAAGCAAGGGTTTTGTAAGAGATGTGGAATATTTATTTACTTGTAGATAATACAATCTCAATGTAATAGTTTATTTTTCTGAACTAGTGTTCTACATGACGATGTTCGCAGCAAACAATATCGGTATCGACTCCGAATCCTAATTTTTCAGCTATTACTTGTATGGAGGCCATACCTGCCATTTTAAAGGCTGCAAAGCATACGTATTAAGCCTTGGTTAGATAGGGGCATATGTATTAAGCCTGGTGAAGTGATAAAGTGGAAGGTGATAACGCAGCAGCCAATTACCTCCTAACGAGCATTTTACAGGCTAGGTTTCAAAAAGGACAATTAGGAGCTGACTGGCTGGTGCGTTATCCCCTTCCACTTTATCACTTCACCAGGCTTAATACATCTGCCTCCTAACTGCCACATTAAAGGTTGTTTGAAAGTTATGAGCTGGCTGGTTGGTAATTTTTCTCTGTCCACTTTATCAACCCTTTATTTCCTCCCATTACATCCTTTTTTTTTGGAAGCGGCAGATGTATTGGCAGGTGGAAAAATTAGATGCAAGAGATCAGGGGGTAAAATGTAATGCAATATTTTTTTTGCCACCTAAAAAAAAAAAATCGCACCACATCACACATGTAATAAGGTGTGGTTTTTTAGTAACAGGAATGTGTGATTTTTGGGGGCCGCATGGTGCATAAATCACCAGCACCAGGCTCTTGGACCGGTCCCGGTTCCAAAAATGCAGGGGATAAAATAATGCAGTCAACCAAATTTATGCCAAAAATGCCATACCCGGGGGAAAGTTTTTATATAAGCTCCACCGGCCCGAAGCATTAGCACCCTAACTGGTCAACCTTGGGGGAGTGGGGACCTCCCAATAAAGCCCCCCCCCCCCCCCCCTCGTCAGGACTTCCTAAGCCAGGGCTGACCAGGTAGGGCTGTGTATGTAAACAGTGTGCTGGTTTGGATTGGTTTCTGTTTTTTTCAACCGCCTTGGTTGCTACATGGACCCAAGAGGACTGGCCTACACTGCAGTAGGTGAGTAAATATTTCACAGGTACCTAATGGATTACGATCAGAGAAGAGGACTGACCTACGAGGGATACATGTATGTATATATGTCCCTAGCAGGCCCTTTAATGTCCTGCATGTAGGGACTTGTGGTTCTCCAATAACTTTTAGTTCCACAGTAGAACACAATGCTATTGCGTCAAATGTTATTTTTTCACAAAAGCGATCAACCTGGCATCCACCGCCCATGGGTGTAAATCACACGCAGTAAGCAGGACATCACGTCTCTACAAAGTCCATATAAAATTGAGACGACCACGTGTAGGTGACCAACAATAAGGAATCCGTGTATTTAATATATTCTGCCATGCCCTCCTCTTCACTCAGGAGTTAATCTACAAAATACAGGGGGACGACATGATCTACTTCTCCACGGAATGAAAGTGAATGCCCTCCTGTCACAGGGAGACATGTCATCTGCTATGCCGCATATCTAATCCGGTTATAGCTCAGCCCAGTATTCCTTCATTTAGCTGTGTTCTATAAATTTCTTCTCATGCTGCCAAACTATGGCGGCGTCTCTCCATCCTTATTATTTTCATAACCTCTTTTAGAAATTTCTTGACTTTTGCCTGGCGCTGCTAGAGCACATTGCTTATTTTTTTTTTCCTTTTTTATTCCGGTCTTAAAATTTTCATTGAAATCTCCAGTCAAATGCAGGTCAAGCATGCTGCTAATCTGATGCTGCACTGTGTGTTTTCATCACCTGCTTATATATATATATTTTTCCACCCTTCCCAGCAAACCCTGCGCTCATTAAATGTAGATGTTTCCTCTTTGCTTTCAAGAAGGCTTTAGTTTTATCATGAAACCATATTAATGCATGCAAAGTCAGGTGGGTTAGCACATTTTAGCTCCATTATCCAAAACATAATCCTTATCGAGAGCAGTGGGTGCCTGGTATATATTATAAATAAATGTAATCTTATCCACAACTGGTTAGTTATCTAGCTTCAAACCAGCACACCAGAAATGCAGTAAAAGAGGAACTTTAGTTGACATCACAGAATATAAAGTACTAGTTACCATCCTGTCAAAATGAAGGAACAACTTAACAGTCGTGGCTCTCTACACCCGAACCGAACAACCCTTTATTTGCTCCGTCATATGCCATCTAGTGGCTGCAGCATGCAAAACACTTGAATTCCCCCCATAGAGGTGAGAAGCAGCGTTAGCCTATTATTATATGGGCTTAGTCCTCTGAACCAGCCCATGCCATCGTGCTGTAGAACCTGACAGTAGTTACAGATCTTGCCGCACCTTCTTCAGGGGATCTGTGCTGAAACGGGTATGGATCATGGGGTCGACACGCAATGGGTTGACCACTGAAGGTTGACACGCATCAAGGTTGACATGGGGTTAAGTTGACAGGGTCATTAGGTTGATGCAAGCATTAGGTCGACAGTCAAAAGGTCGACATGGGGTTTTTCACTTTTTTTGTCCTGGATGCCGACATTAAATGTGTCCTCTAGCTCGCTTGCCATGCTTTGTGTACACAATTTTATTTTCCCACCACGCCCTAGTGGATGGTAGGGCATGAAATACTACCAGTCACCTAAAAAATAAAACGGTGAAAAACCCATGTCAACCTGATGCATGTGTCGACCTAATGTCCCTGCTGACCTAACCCATGTAGATCTTCAGACATGTCTACCTTCACGCATGTCGACCTTCAGTGGTCGACCCAATGCATGTCGACTTGTGACCGTATACTGCTGATACTGCTGCTGCCAGGTTCTACATCCCTATGACACAGGCTGGTTCCGATAAGTAATACTTGATGTAAAAAAAATGTGCACATTTGAGTCATAGATTTTTCAAGGGCACTTCCCTACTGTAGCCGATACTGTCCTAAATCCTAGGTAATTATGAATGTAAAGCACCTAGTGGCAGCTGTAACTTCTGCACTTCGTATAGCCTTTTGTTAGGTACTTGCAGCCATAGACAGTCATTTTCTTGTTTTATTGATTTGTTTATTTGCTTCTATCATGTGCTGGCAATGACGACAGCTGTGTCCTATGTCATTTGAAACAGCAAGAATACCATGTGTTGTATTATTTCTCCAGGATCCTGCATCACACTACCAAGCCCATTCTACTCTGTTATTTATGAGTAGAGCCCAGACAATATGACCTAGATGTAGAAATGCACCTGTACCCAAGATGGTGATAACAGCGTTGTGCAGTGTTTTATTGTTTATGAATTTCCATTTTTATATCTCCATCATATCATTCATATATATATATATCTATATCATATTTTAACTAATTGGTTTACAGCGAGGTTAGGTGGGAAAATAAACGATGTTATAAAGTAACTTTTAGGAAAGGAAAAAAGTTGCGGGGCAGTTTGTGGATGGCTTTAATGATAAAATGCACTAGTTTATAATTTTACATAAGAAATTACCTATAACACTAAGATGTACTTTGAAAAGTGATAAAATGGAGAGTGATAAACTGCCAGCTCGTAACTGCCATGTCACAGGCTGGGTTTGAAAAATGACAGGTAGGAGCTGATTGGTTGGTGGTGTATCACGCTCCATTTTATCACTTTACAAGGCTTGGCACATCTCACCCTAAGGGCGGGACGCACTTAAAGGAAAATGAGGTAATAACCCTTTTTTCAGGGTTTTTACTGGATGTCCGAATGCATGAAAGCCCCTCCAGTCGTGGAGGGTGACACCAGCAAAAGCTGGCGATTTCCCTATAGAAGCTTAAGATCCTGAAGCCTAGCGATGTGTGGCGGGAGGCAGCGGCGTACTATAGTGCATACTGCCCCAAGGGGTAAATATACTAAAGCTTCTAAAAATGGTGACGTTGCCCATAGCAAGCAATCAGATTAGGTCTTTCATTTCTCTATTACATACTAGAAAATGAAAGATCTGATTCTTTGCTATGGGCACCTTCAACTCTTTTCACTTCTAGATAGTTTAGTAAAGTGATTTAAGAAATCCACAAAACATGACCTATAAGTTGTACTTGAGGACATTTTAGTAAATTTATAGCGTCACCATTGAAAAATGGCATGTAAAGCAAAATTAATTGATGTATAAAATCTATCTAAAAGGGTTTAGTGACCTATTCAAGTATAAAAAAAAAACTAGAACACTCCAATGCACCTTTTTAATTCATACAGATTTTTTATTGTTTTCAATGTCCTAATTTACATTGACAAAATCATAAATCAATTTGCATGTACATTCATTATGTAGTATATAGGTATTATCCTAATTTAGCTTTTTTTTTCTCACCCAGATTGGAATGAGAAACAGATCAAACCTGGCAGAAAAGGTTAGGCTGAGCCTGCAGTATGAAGAGGCGAAGAGAAGGTACTGTTATCATAAGCAAAGCTGAGAGTTGTGTTAGCAGAGAGAAAACTGGTTATTTGGGGACCTCTAGTGGCCATTTTGAAGAGTGACACTGTTATTTGGTCCCTATGCTTTTATTGATACCCCTTTCAGACATACGCAAACATCCTGGGATTTTTCACATGAACGCGAATAATCCTAGGTCTGAAAGACTATTCCCGGGATTTTCATCAACTAAAATTCTGTGTCCCGCGCACTCAATTTTAAATAAAAAAATATCAGGATACCGTCTGAGGAAAATTATAGGTTTTTGAAATATGAAATGTAGTGACTGGGTAAGATTCTGTGATGTGGATTTGACAAAAAATATAGGTGAGGTGCAGAGAGGATACAATGAGTAGAGAAGTTGAGTGGGTGGGATGTAGGGTGTAAGTCACACTTTTAAAATACGGCTCATGTCCGACCCCAAAGCTAGATGTCTAGCTTGTCCTGATCTGCAGGACAAGCTAGACAATAGCCGCAAGTGTATGAGTGCTATAAATTACTTTAGTAAAACATAATTGAGAGCATGGAGATACAAATTTAAATGAATGGCGCAGAAATCTGTTCTGTGTGTAACTGATGAGTTTGTGAAGAGTCCAAATACAATACATGAAAAAATATTTTGACACTGTGTAGAACACATTAGAGTTTCTGACTTTAAATGAATTATTTTGTCATCTCCATTAAAGTCTTCTACTCCAACAGTCCTGGGTAGAAAACACTGATCATTTTGGTTCACAAGTGCATTTCCAATCGTTGTTGTGGTCTCTGTATCGTTATTATTTTTGGGGGGCAAAACTTTTTTTTGTGGGTGGAGTTCACCATAAATTGCATGTCTCAGGTCTTCCCGTACAGATTAAATATCAGTTTTATAGCAGAAGTTAAAAAACAAATGAAACAGCCAGCATTGGATAAGTGCATATATGACCTACTTGCACCATATAACTAGCATTTAACGAATATCTACCATCTCACAGTGTATACAACCAATATTCCGCCTATTGTTCTGTAGGACCTGGTAACATAGGTGTGATGCAGTGACGTGGCAGATTGAATATTGGTTCTGCCCACGATACTTGTGCCGCTACTGCGAGTAGGTAACATGTACAGTAAACTTAAGGTGGATACACATGCAATATTGACTATGTAATACAGGTTGCACACTCTATAGTCAAAATTGTGCTGCCTGCACAGTCATTTTTTACTTATGATACCAACCGTGAGGTGACATTGGCATCGCAGGCTGTGTACACACGGTGCACTGTGTACTATGTTTTCTACTAGTATGGACTGGAAAACAGTCTGAAATGAATCACTCAGCAATGGGCTTTTACGATTCTCTGGTTCTGAATGAAAAAATAATAATAATAATTAAAGAGCCATTGTGTTAAACCCCACAGAAACGTAAACACAGATGTTTGCACCGTAACAAGAAAATGTCCAACATGAAGAAAAATCGGAGGAATTGTAATTTTTTGCAAATGGGGAAAAAATTGCATTCATTGTTGGAAGTGTGCAGTGGTTCCCACTTATCAAAGTACATAACAGCAGATCTGAGGTGTGGGAGCAGATGTTATAAATATCTAGTAATACTCTAGCCATCTGCAAGGCGTATGGTGTTTACTGCGTTAACAGGTTTATAATCACTGCAATCAATTTGTGTCGCACATATCTGATCAGTAGGCTACAACGCAGTGATGTCATTAATAAAAATTACAGTACCATGGTTGCTTCTTCCCTTTTATTGAATGTTCCTAAACTTAGTTATTTAGAAGCATGAATCACAGATGCAAATACTGGTTTTGAATAAATGTAGGACTTTCTTACTATTCTTTTTGAACCTACATCTATGGAGCAGGGTATTTTGTGTCTGTGTGTGTTTTAACGCTTTGAGTGCCAAGTGAATTTTTCAAAATAATGACCTTTAATGTTTACCTTATATAGGAAATATATTTATTATACTGTTATCCAAACCATCATCATCATCATCTTCTATTGCAGCATGGCCAACTTAAAGATCGAGCTCGCAAAGTTGGACAGTGAGGCCTGGCCTGGAGCGCTGGACATAGAGAAAGAAAAGCTTCTGTTAATTAATGAGAAAGAGGAACTTCTGAAGGAACTTCAGTTTGTGACAACACGAAAACGCACTCAGGACGAGATGGAGCAGCTGGAATCAGAGAGGAGGCGGCTAGAAGAGGACCTCCTGTCTGTGAAAAGCACTCCCAGCCAAGCACTTGCCGAGAGGTATGTAGTTCTCCTGACACCGCGGTCTCGTGCTTCCACACTCTTCTCCTCATTGGTCAATGCTGGAATCTGTGCAGTGCAACGTAATTCTCTTACACTTTGCAAAATGTTGAAAGTCCATAAAACCTTCAGAATTATTGGGAGCTTTGTGTCTGAACAGTGTGTATTTCATGCAGGTTAAAACTTCAAGAGAAAAAGAAGGAGCTGGTGAAGAAGTTAGAAGAAACCACAAAACTGGCCACGTATTTGCATTCAGAACTAAAAAGGTAAGTCAGAGACCTGCAGGCAATTAAAGGCACACCCGGCTCACTGATGCCACGTTCTGTGCAGAGTTTTAGCTAAGACTTGTTCTGCGTGTCCCGTAAGGTTTCCTGGTGTATGATCACAATGTGCTCTGCATATATATATATATATATATATATATATATATATATATATATATATATATATATATATATATGTATGTATTTATATGTGTTATTGTAGGCCCACTTTGGAGTTCACAGCCTAGGGGGAAATTTACTTAGATGATCTATTATCTTCTAGAAGATGCTAAATAAATAAGCAGTAGATTCTGATTGGTTGCCCATGTGAAATAGAACTCCCATGTTAGTAAATCCCCAATCCCCCCCCCCCGACAAAAAATGGCACAAGTTCATATATTAAATATCTGTGCCCTTGCAGTAAATTACCATAATGAAAGTGATGACTTCTTTTTAATGCCTCAGGCGATATGAAACAGGGAAATGTTGAATCTGATAAGAACATTTTCCCTGTTTTATTCATCTGGAATGCTGGTGTTATACACGCTGTCTTCACATGTTCAGATTCTTCTTATGTCCTGGAAGCAGGAGTCTGCGGGGATGCCGCTACTGCCGCTCGTGTTGTCTCTCGTTTATTTCATTGTGATACAAATCGCAGAAGTGGGGCTCACTCTCAGCTGCATGGCGCCATTATTTGCTATAATTGTATTAGTATAAATGATGATGAGTCAGCATTGGAGAAAACATTTAAGTATTGGTGTGCAATTATGTGCTAAAGGAGAAATATATATATATATATTTTCTAGTTTTGCTCCTATTTGTGGATCTGTCTCATGCCCCTTTCAGACTGCAGTTAAAAAACGGTATTTTGCCGATTTTTAACCGTTTTAAACCGGTAATGAAAACGGTAAACGGTCTGAAAGGTGCACAACCACTTTACCGTTTTAAAAAAGCAGGTTTTTTAAAACGGTTAAAATGGAGGGTCCTACCCGTTTCAGACCCGGTATTTTGGCATCAAAATCGGGTCTGAAACGGTGTTTGTGACCCAGCGCAGTGAATATTTAATGAGTGCTCATTCTTATAAGAAAAGTGACTTTTGGAAAATGGCTGCTCCCATACGAAAGACAGTTTTTTTAAACAGGCTTTCCTATGGGGCAGCCATTTTCCGAAAGACACTTTTTTTTTTACAAGTGCAATGCATCCGTCCATACTGCCGGGATCCTCAACGCGTCGCAGGAGGTACCGGCTGCACGGGGGGGGGGGGGGATTCCTTAAAAACATTGGGGGGGGGTTCCTTTAACACATGGGGGGGGGTTGTGTGTGTGTGTTAACCCGCGCGCGCGGGGGGGGGGGGTGCGCGGTTGTGTGTGTGTGTGTGTGTGTGTGTGTGTCACGGGGGGCGCGGTTGTGTGTGTGCTAACCCGGGGGGGTTGTGTGTGTTAACCCGCGGGGGGGCGGGCACTGAAGACCGCACTGGCTTTGACCCTGTATTTGGAAAGCTTCCAAAAACGGGTCTGCCAGTGTAAAAAAAACTCCACTTAAACGGTAATATACCGTTTAAGAGATGCAGTGTAAAAGGGGTTTTACCTGGCAGACCCGTTTTTGGAAACGTTTTCAAATACAGGGTCAAAGCCAGTTATGCGGTCTGAAAGCAGCATAAGAGATGTACAAAAATCCGCATGCTGCTGCTTATGACTGTGCTTCTTGCGCAGTAATGTCTCCGACGTCTTAAGCTGGGTACTCATTAAATTATATCAGTTTTGATTTTCCCTTGAACTGCCTGTATTGGACAAATTATATAGTGCATACATAGGAGCATGCTAAATTTGAGGAGATAGTCCAGATTTGCCTTCTTGTACAGATATGAGTGTTAACGGCCCACGGAAATATGCATCACTAATGAGATTGTGCTTACACACACAGATATTGTTAACAATGTCTTTATCATGCATATAGTTTAAATGAATCGCATAATGTATACTTCCTATGGCCGTCCAGTGCAGCCATAGGGTTAATGAGGCGGCTTGTGTTTGACAGACATGCGCCCGATGGCGTATTAGAGGCCCCTCCAGTGGTCATTGCCGTGCAAAGCCCGGTGGCTGCCACATTTGCATATAATTGAACAGCTGTGGCTTCATTTGTGTACATCTCTGAACCAGGCCCTGTGTTCTAAATAGACCTGCGTGCAGAAAAGTATCTCAAGTAATCAAACAATGTCAATTGTTTTACCACTTTAAGACTTTATATGTTCACGTTGTCTGCAAGACAAGTTTTTAGGAACATTACCTAGATGCAATTTGCTATAAAACTATTCAATGTAATTAACATTTTGCTCTAATAGACTAATAATGATTCATTCTGTGGGCTTCTTAATGTATAAAGCAAAATAAACAAATTGATAATGTTTGCAGAGCTAATTAGGTCTGACAAACATCTTCATTACAGGCTGAAAAATCACCGGAGCCTTGTCAATAAGATTTGTTTTATCTTGTTAAGTGTTCCTTATAGCGCTGTTCATTTGGGACCGTGTTTTAATGCTACAGAGAGAGTATACTAGCAAAAATATGCTGGAATACTCACAAATATAAATTGTGTCAAATTGTTCACAACTGAGAAAGTGCTAATTGTTACAAGAAAATAACTCTGAAGCCATTTACACGTTGGTGTTAAAAAGTATGCTACTTCAGGCTTGCCTACCCTCCCGAAATTGCCGGGAGGCTTCCGAAAATCGGGTCCCCCTCCCGGCTCCCCGGGTAGTGGGCAGTCCTCCTGCATTGGGCAGGCAGTCCCCGCACAACCCTTCCCTGCTATTACCGGCTGTCACGGGTCCACGGGGAGGGGCGGGGCTAAAATCACGCAAATCGTGTCATTTTAGCCCCTCACCCAATTCGCGGACCCAAATTACGTTATTTGACTGTCATGGGGTGGGGCTTGATGACGCTTGCCCGTCCCGCCCCTCTGACATGCTGCTGTTGGGTCTCCTCTCCGGGCTTCTCCCGGAGAGGAGAAGAAAAAAGTCTGCAAGTATGTGCTACTTGCATTTTATGTTGCTCGGAAAAGCATGCAACCAGCTTTAGGGATGGTCTCCTATCCACTACTGCTTGTGCATGAGGACAAGAGCTGCCATGTCACATAAGAATCTCCTAGATATACCGCATGTTCCATCCATCCACCCTGGCTTAAGAGCTGGTTACACATAGTATATCTAAAGTAGTGTTCATTCTAGCACCCGCCATATTTGAAAACCCATGCAGTTCCTCTTCCCTGCCTGGGTGTCGCTGTCTGCTGAAGTGCTTCTAGCACAGTGTGGTCTGTATATCAGTACTGATATGCAAACCAGACGTGTGCTAGAAACACCACAGCAGACAGCGACACCCCAGGCAGGGAAGAGGAACTGTATGGGCTTTCAAATATGGCGGGCTCTAGAATGAACACTATAAAGCTCATCACACAGCACAAAAAGTGTGTACAGCAAGTACTTTTTGTACTAGCTCGCATCACATGTGGTACAATGCACAAGCTGCTGTAGCACATCACATGCTCTTTGTACTAGACGCGATGCGATTTAATACAAAATGTACAGAGAACATCGCTCCATGTATGGGCACTATTATACCCCCTGCAGACAGAAAACGAAGTTACCGGGTGAAGCAGTTCTACCCAGTAATTTCCGGAATTGAGCAGGGTCGAGGACGCGGGATTTACAACCCGGGTTGTCCCTTTCACACAGAAGAAACACCTGTGTTGTTCAGCAAATTACCGGTAGAAATTTTCAACCGGGTAAGTTGTTCTTCTGTGTGAAGGGGGTCAGGCTGCTCTCTGCAAAATGACCCGGCATTTGAAATGCTGTGCATTTGTCGGGATTTTCAAACTTTTCTGTCTGAAAGGAGTATTAGAAATGAAGCACAAATCGTTCAGTGCAGTGGCGTAAGTTTGCCCCAGTCGCCCGGAGGCATGATAAATGCTAGCGCCCCCCCCCATATATATATATATATATATATATATATATATATATATATATATATATATATATATATATATAGGGAAAAGAGGTTCAGAGTGCGCTATCAGAAATTATTAGACAATTTGTAAATTACATATAATTTAATAAAAGGTGCCTAATTCAAGGCGACATATAAAACAAAAGCACTTTTTACAGCATGTAATGATCAGTTCTCAGTTATTTGTGTTGTTCTTTTGGTGAAGCAGGCCCAACGCGTTTCGTCAGAAAAGTGACTTCATCAGGGGCTTATAAGCAGAGAACTTTAACAACCAAATGGCACTTTATGTAGGCTAAAAGAGTTTTACAGGATTTCCGAGGTAGTTCCGTAGTGCATACCATTACAATACATATAAATTTACATAGGTAGAAATGATCCGACCAGATCAGTGGGGATAAAGAACTGCCCCAGACCCGAATAAAATCTTAATAAAAGATTTAGGCTCCGCAACAATATTTGCCCATATAAAACAGGACAACAGGATGTGTACTCTCTAGAAGTGTGCCGTTAAAACACATATATACTATTCAGAAATTTAATAGCACAGACCTATAAGGTCGGACCCGGTTGGCGGGGATGAGACTCTGCTCAAAACTGATACGGTCAGACTAAAGGATTTAATTCCACAATAAAAAATCGCCCATATGGGTCAGGATAACCGGATGTGTACTCTCTGGAGTCCAGAACTGGATTCAGTTCTGGACTCCAGAGAGTACACATCCGGTTATCCTGACCCATATGGGCGATTTTTTATTGTGGAATTAAATCCTTTAGTCTGACCGTATCAGTTTTGAGCAGAGTCTCATCCCCGCCAACCGGGTCCGACCTTATAGGTCTGTGCTATTAAATTTCTGAATAGTATATATGTGTTTTAACGGCACACTTCTAGAGAGTACACATCCTGTTGTCCTGTTTTATATGGGCAAATATTGTTGCGGAGCCTAAATCTTTTATTAAGATTTTATTCGGGTCTGGGGCAGTTCTTTATCCCCACTGATCTGGTTGGATCATTTCTACCTATGTAAATTTATATGTATTGTAATGGTATGCACTACGGAACTACCTCGGAAATCCTGTAAAACTCTTTTAGCCTACATAAAGTGCCATTTGGTTGTTAAAGTTCTCTGCTTATAAGCCCCTGATGAAGTCACTTTTCTGACGAAACGCGTTGGGCCTGCTTCACCAAAAGAACAACACAAATAACTGAGAACTGATCATTACATGCTGTAAAAAGTGCTTTTGTTTTATATGTCGCCTTGAATTAGGCACCTTTTATTAAATTATATGTAATTTACAAATTGTCTAATAATTTCTGATAGCGCACTCTGAACCTCTTTTCCCTATCTCTAAACTAACCGGGGTCCTGTCTAACAGGGGACCCTCAGAGTTGCTGCTAAGCTATTACTGTGCGCGGTTTGGGTATTCTGTATTTCTTTATATATATATATATATATATATATATATATTCTGTAATTCCGCACTCCCAGCCAACAATGTAACAAGTCGCGGTGCTCCTTTAAGGTGACACAATGTGTCCCAATGTATAACAGGGTTGGATATTCCAATAAGGGCACTCACCAGTAAATCATGAAAAGTTTATTCAGGGTACATTACCAATCAGGCATAGTAGTCAGTCTACGTTACGGCCACCAGGTGGCCTTTCTCAAGACAGGTCAGCTTAGACATCCACACAGTACAAGAGTCAGGATACACTGACACACACTCAGCAAGCTCCTTATAAAGCACTCCACTCTAATGTCATCTAGTACAGCTGTGTATGGCTGTACGGGCGCCCTGTGTGTTCATAGCTCGGCACCCCACATGACCACAAGGCAGCTTCTAATAGGCTGTTCAGCGCTGTTAAGGCAAAATTTAAAATGGCCGTGCGTTCCAAACGGCGATGCGGTGCGTTCCACCGTCAGAACTGCTCTTAAAACATATATAGCATCATTATTATACGGCGATTAAGTGATAAAGGTGCTAGTCAGACCCCTCAGGTGGTCTGGCTCACCTTGTGCGCGTCCGCTCAGTGTTTTAAAGGACATAGTTTTATATGCATACACTTTCCAAGATGGCCGTGCGTGTCACCTCAAACGAGGTGCGTTCCAGCAGATATTATACTGCTTGGTGGGAAATATAAAGAGCTGCAGCAGTGTGTGCTAGTTTACAGTTAGGTTAGTCCCAGCAATTTTAACCCAATAATCCAAGTCATAATTTATATTATATATAAAAAAAGGAAAAAGATGAAAAGAAAAAAGCATATTATCATAATAATAATATGGACATGGATATGTCTATATAAGGTCTTGGACCCTCTAATATATCAAAAAACATCTATGTATAAATGCAAGATATTATATTTAAAGTTATAAACTCATATGTGATCCATATTTATATCATTAATAATACTTATACTAATAGTCATCCAGCAGTATTATAACATTGAGTGTCAAAAAAAGAAAAAATAAGAAAACACCATGAGAACAGAATATTTCGTTCTCTAATGCACAAATCTAGTGTGCATTAAACCGCGAGATGTACTTAAGGTCAGTGCCCTCCTTTTCATCACACCGCCACCGATCACCAAAAACTAAAAAAATATTAAAGAAAGCAATTTAATGGATTGTTCTCGTTAAGTCCCCGAGGGGCAACCGTGTCCAGGTCAAAAATCCATTGGGCTTCACGTTGTCTCAGGGTCTTCACTCGATCACCTCCCCTCAGGGGTACGGGGACATGGTCTATTAGCATAGATTTGATGGAAGCCACTTGGTGTCCAAATTCCATGCAATGCTTGGCTACTGGCTTATCTGTTTCTCCCGTATCAAGGGCCAATCGGATGGTGTAGCGATGGTTCGCCATCCGCTCTCGAAAGGAGCGTGTTGTCATGCCTACATAATAGGCTCCACATGGGCATATCAAAATATAAATTACAAACGCCGATGTACAGGTTAGGCGATGTTTTTTGCCTTAACAGCGCTGAACAGCCTATTAGAAGCTGCCTTGTGGTCATGTGGGGTGCCGAGCTATGAACACACAGGGCACCCGTACAGCCATACACAGCTGTACTAGATGACATTAGAGTGGAGTGCTTTATAAGGAGCTTGCTGAGTGTGTGTCAGTGTATCCTGACTCTTGTACTGTGTGGATGTCTAAGCTGACCTGTCTTGAGAAAGGCCACCTGGTGGCCGAAACGTAGACTGACTACTATGCCTGATTGGTAATGTACCCTGAATAAACTTTTCATGATTTACTGGTGAGTGCCCTTATTGGAATATCCAACCCTGTTATATATATATATATATATATATATATATATATATATATGGAACAGAGGGGGCACTTCATATTACCATTTTTATTCTTTAAAAAGAGTAATGATCATTCATAAAAAGTAGGGGTATAGCATAGCACCCATACCAAATCATCCGTCAGCTGTGGACATAATTACCACATGGTTTCAAAAACAATCCCACTGGCACAACTGCTACAGTCAATGATGTTTTATGACCAGCGGGACCTCCAAGTGGCTTTCGCAATGTCCAGCACTGCCAGACGCTGCTGGGTCCCGGTGGCTTCTCAGTAGCCTAGTTAGTAGGGAAGCATCTTGTGTCACTCTGGCCACATACACACCTCTCACTCAGATGCCCACATACACACCACTCACTAAGACGTGCGCACGCACATTCACACCTCTCACTCAGATGCCCACATACACACCTCTTACTCAGATGCCCACATACACACCACTCACTAAGATGTGCGCACGCACATTCACACCTCTCACTCAGACGCCCACATACACACCTCTCACTCATGCATGCACACACATAAACACCTCTCATACAGATGCGTGCATACAACCATAATTAAATGCACACACAAACACCTTATTCACACAGATGCTCACACACATGCCTTATTCACACAGATGCTCACACACACATGCCTTATTCACACAGATGCTCACACACACATGCCTTATTCACACAGATGCTCACACACACATGCCTTATTCACACAGATGCTCACACACACATGCCTTATTCACACAGATGCTCACACACACATGCCTTATTCACACAGATGCTCACACACACATGCCTTATTCACACAGATGCTCACACACACATGCCTTATTCACACAGATGCTCACACACACATGCCTTTTTCACTCAGATGCACACACATACACACAACTTTTACTTAAAAATACACACACACACCTATATTAATTAAACAAAAACAACATTCTAAAAAAAAAAAAAATACACACACTCCACACAAAAATGCTTAAACATCCTATTGCTGCTAACATTTAATACCCCCACCCCACATGTGCCACACACACAGTGCAGCAACAGCGCTGCAGTGCCTACCTGCAGGCTGCAGCGATCTCCCCATAATAGAGCAAAAGTCGTCTCCACACAGTCCGGGACAGCTCTCAGCCTTGGAGGAGCTCCCCCTGGTGTCAGCCAGCTGCCGATTCACACTGTCTGTGTGAAAATGAATACAAGGAGGCAGCTGGCGTGACACAGCTCCTCCGTCTGATGACAAATAAATATTTTCAACTGCGGGGATGGATCGGCGGCCAGTGGGAGGCAATGGAGAAGCGCCCCCTTAAGACAAAAAGCCCGGCGGCAAGCGACTCCATTGCCTCCCGCAGTTCCGCCACTGGTTCAGTGTGTATGCCCCATAGCGATGGCAATGTGTAGCTATCACCAGGCTAGATCATTCAAGCATGCAGTATATATCATCGCCATAGGGCATAAGTGTGAGTATACACCAGGGCTGGGCAACTCCGGCCCTCCAGATGTTGATGATCTACACATCCCAGCATGCCTTGCATCAGTTTCAGCATGGCCACATAGCAAAACTAATGCAAAGCATCCTAGTTCATTAACATCTGGAGGGCCGGTGTTGCCCAGCCCTGGTATACATGCTTGGGCTTTTGTGTAACTTAATGATGGTTTGTGTCAGTGACCAAATGAGTGAAAGCAGCCGTACCAATCCCTCTATGAGAGGATAAATCTGGAACATCATCAGAGATAGAAGTAGCACAGACACCACTATTACTTAAAAATCTGGCAATTATTACTTTTTTTCCAGAAATGAGTCTTGGGACACCATAATTAAGGGAAGCGCAAGGTCCAGACACTGCAAGTGAAAAGACCTTGCTATAAAGGTTCTGCAAATTCACGTTTAAATTGAGCATAATGCTTTAATGTCGCTTAAGTAGACCTGGCTCCACGTTGTGCAGGAAGAGAACGCCTTTAGCCAGAGCCTGGTCATATCCCTTTGTGTGATATCCTTGTGCTCAGTTACTGAGTCAGATTTACTCCTGGCCTGGCTGTGCTTTCTGTCAGCAGTGAGAACCTGCAGTTCTCTTCATTGCTCCGACTGCTCCCTGCTATTTCCGATGCCTTGCTCTGTGCAGCGAGTGTACACCTATATTTATATAGGAAACTCTACTGCACCCTGTAATATTAAGCAGACATTACACTACACCATAGAGCCCTCTGACGGTGGTTTTCAAGGAAATAGCTCCCAGTCTTATAGGGTGAGTAATGTAAATGGAAAAATGTGCTGCTTAGTAACTGATATACAGTAGATATTTTCTTTATATTAGTCTAAACTTTGTAAGCAAAAATCTCATTGGCTTCTCAGGTTATGCCCAACACCTTGAACTTGGGGGTAGGTGTATCAATTCTTCCAAGAGCTATAAAATAGGGAAGTTGCTCAGTCCGCTTCCAATTGACATAAAAAAGGCGCAGTCTTATGAAATGACAGACCTGATATTGGATGCAATGGGCAACTTCTCCATTTTATCTCTCAGAAGTTTGCTACATCTCCCCTTCAGTTGCTAATAGATGTATCATTGTTCATGAATGTTTGCTGCTTCTTTAGCTTCTACTTTGTTGTTCCATATTTGTATGAATTATTGTCATTCTGTATTTTCATTACAGCCTCTCTGCCAGCACCTTGTCGGTCTCCTCGGGGAGCAGCCTTGGCTCTTTAGCTTCTAGCCGTGGCTCCCTCAACACATCCAGCCGGGGTTCTCTCAATTCTCTTAGCTCTACTGACCTTTATTACAATCAAGGAGACCCAGTGTCTGATCTGGACTATCAGTACAAGCTGGACTTCCTGCTACAAGAGAAGGGTGGTTACATTCCATCCGGGCCCATTACAACTATACATGAAAACGAGGTAGTCCATTGCCATGGCAGGACCGAGTATACGAACTTATCCACTGCACAAGATGACCCAATAGAAACCAAACCTCCCAAGTCTGTGACTTCTCTTTCCTCCCTGTCCTCACTGTCATCACTGTCCCCACCTGGCTCCCCCTCAGTACTAGAAGGAGCCTTCTCCTTGTCTACTCAGGACGCTGTTGGTATAGACTTTGAAAGTTGTGAGCTACCTGCAATGTTCTCTGAAATTAGCATCTGTGAAAATCAGCATTTATTGGACTCTGCTATAGAGCTACCCACATCCTTTCCAGAAGAGAAAGGTATAAGGCACGAGGCGCCTACAACATTACACGAAACGAGCGCAGGTAAGGCCTTACTACAGGCTCAATGGTTGTCCACTTCAGTCCAAAATGCAGCTATTGCCAGGACTGATGAAGACTTGAATGTTTTTTTTCTTTGTTGTTAGAATACACCTAAAAGTGATTCACAACTGTGTCCACATTTTTGTATTAATATTTGAAGGCCAGAAGGTTTGTTGTGTCAAGTCAAGGAAGGGATTAGGTCTGTCTGGTTAGGCTGCCCTCTCTAAAAAAAAATAGTCATGACTCTGGTTTGTCTTATTTTATCTTGATTTTTATCCTGATCCGCCCCGTGTGTATAGCCAGGCATGAGCGTTGATGTACGCTCCCACATCATCGCTGACTGCCATTGCTCTTCTGCTGGTATTACCAGCAGATGAGTGATGGAGTGGATGGCTTTCCATAGCGTCCTGCTATGGAAAGCTGTCTACCCCCTGGAAAATCTCTTGGATGGGCAAAAATTGCTCATTGTTTATGCACTAATTGTTTTTCAGCCCAGCATTTTTCCCCATCATTGCTCTGCTTACACGCTGGGAAAAATGCCCAGTGTATATGAACCTTTATGGGGCCTACACAGGGGGCGACGGTAGTAGTGTGCTGAGCAATCTAGTTAAGCGCAGATCGCTGGTGCAGTGCTGTGTGCTGAGCATTGTGTGCTTAGCAATCTGTCACTGCCTGTGTTCTCAATAGAAAGAACATGGGCGATGACTAGATTTTATACCGCATGCAGTATAAATCTGGTTAGGCATTAGTGAAGATTTCTAAGCAATCTAGTCAGATTGCTTACAAAATAGACAAACATTTGCCCTGTGTGTAGGCCCCAGAGGCGTAACTATAGCACCGCAGGGGGGGCGCTGTGCATGTGTGGGCGCCGGGGGGCTGTGGTGCTATAGTTAGCCCCCTCCTGTCCGCCCATCTGCCGCCCGCCAATCCGCCGCCCGCAGCCTTACCTGACTTCACTGGTCCGTCCCGGCTCCCTTGCTGGCTTCATTCTTCTGCTAGTGAGACGGACCACAATAAAATGTCCGCCCCATATAGCAGACAGTTCTCTGAAACTGTCTGCTGTATGGGGGCGGACATTTTGTGTTGGTCCGTCTCACTAGCAGAAGAATGAAGCCAGCAAGGGAGCTGGGACGGGACCAGCAAGACAGGTAAGGCTGCGGGCAGGGGGTGCGGCGGGGGGGGCGCCCAATTCATAGTTACGCCACTGGTATTCCCCATTACCGTAGTTGCTCTCAGATATGTTGAACAATATTCAGTACATAAATTAGATGTAAAGGAACCCATACATTAGGAACCCATGTCCCTGATTAATTTGAAATATTCCTTTTACCCCACCTGGCCATCAACAGATTGGGATATTATGACAATCTGTCACTTATGTTCAGTTGGTTTAATTAAGTTACAGTACTTCCTCCGACTTCTATTGTCCTATTCATTCACCGCTTGAATTTCTGCTAGTTTAGTACATGGTTCAATACATAAGGTCACAGGCAGCCTTTGCATCTTATTAGTGCCCCAAGAATCTTCACGTGGCACTGAAATCATGTGTCCTTTCCAAAGAATGTAGGTAATGCCACTTATTGTATACCTCTAGATATCGTTCGTGCATTTAAAATAAATATATATACCGTGTGTGTATGTATATATATATATATATATATATATATATATATATATATATATATATATATATATATATATATATAATTTTTTTTTTTTTTAATAAGCCTAATTTTTTTTAATGTCTGCTTATTGTGTGTTTTATAAGGGTAAATATAGCAGCCTTCTGTGAGTGCACAGAAATCAGTAGGCCTGTACTTCCTAAGATCACGTTCATCATTTTCACACACTTGCCTACTTTTGAAAACTTGTTTCCGGGAGATTATAGTTGGTAGTACAATTTTGCACAGTGCCCTCTCTCCATATATCAAACTAAACACGCCCCTTGGGTGGAGCATGACACGCCCCGCTCCACCCAAAGGGCGTGTTTAGTTCGAGATCTGGAGAGATTGAAAAGCGATTGTGAATGTGGCACCTAGAAGCGCGGGTGTGTAGTGCTACATCTGAGAGGAATCTTTCAAAATTACTTAGATCCAAATGTAGATGAGCCCCAAAGCAGTTAGTAAGAGCTACTATACTTGGTAAAGAAAAGTCACTGATACGTGTCAGGTATTGTTCATCTTTTGTGTTTTACATGTGGTTCCATATAAATGGCCACAAGATATCAATGTAGCCATAGAGATCATTGTGTTTATCACCAATGCTGAGAAATGGTGCTTATAATTGAGTCCTGTTGGAGAAAGTGCGCTATATAAATTAAACTTACTTACTAACTTACTATAATTCAATGTATCTAAAGTAGCTCTCATTCCTTTATTTCCCCAAAATATAACAGTGTAATGTGGGTTAGGTGTAATGAGGGAGATTGCTGGACTAATCAGGGAGAGAGGGAGATTGCTGCTATTTCAGGGAGTCTCCTGCAGAATGCAGGAGGGTAGGCAACTATGCATTTAAACACCTAATGTTCTAATTAAAGTGGAAATAGCTACGGCTACTGTATGTGTTGTTAATACAAACAAAGGCAGTTTTCAGCATTGTGGCCTGTTAGCATTTCTCAACTGCTAAGCAACAGTTTTCTAAACCGTATTACCTTGAGACAAATAATGCAGCTTGCTTCCCCACTTAAAAGACCTACTGCAGGGAAACTGCATTTACAGTAATACTTCACCTCATTTGTGCCTATACAAAAAAAATGTTTCCTGGATTACTCTGCCATCTAGTGGTCAGTATGTATGTATGTATGTATGTATGTATGTATGTATGTATGTATGTGTATATATATATATATATATATATATATATACATTATTATTGTGGTAGAAGTGTACAGTGATATGTCTAATCAAGGTCAAATTGTTTATTAATGTAACATTTGTCTTTTGTAAAATGAAGTAAGTGAGCTAGAATAATGCTTTTTGAATGGAATGTACACATTACCTGAATATACAGTCTCGGTGTAAGTGAAGGTGTAAACAAGGTACATTCCACATAATATAAATTAATGGTACTTGTTTCCTAGCACGGCCACAACGATCATGATCGCGGGCATCGGGGGTAAAATCGGGGCCATCACGGGCATCGCATGCACTAAAAAATGGTCTGCGATGGGCCAGACGCGATGCCCGCGATTTTCCCATAGAGAACAATGTTAAATGCCTCAATTTACCCGCGATGACCACGATTTCCTATAGGAAACAATGTGAAATGGCTCAATTTACCCAAATTATCATAGGAACAATGGTAAATGGGCCAAAAACACCCCTGAACATTGAAATGTCCCCCCAAAAGTAGTTGACGCCACCACGTGATCAACGTGAACCCGAAGCGTGGCGAGCGCAGCGGTACGCATCCTCCGACCTTTTCATACCCCTACTATCCACTAGGGCGTGGAGTTGAGAATAGAATAGTGTGGCGAGCGCAGCGAGCCACCGAGCCCGAAGCGTGACAAGCGGACGCGGATACCTGTGAAGCCCGCGAAGGGACGCGTTTACCTGTGAAGGTATCCGCGTCCCCTCGCGGGGCTCGCTGCGCTCGCCACGCTTCGGGCTCGCCACACTATTCTATTCTCAACTCCACGCCCTAGTGGATAGTGGGGGTATGAAAAGGTCGGAGGACGCGTACCGCCGCCCCTCGCGGGCTCGCTGCGCTCGCCACGCTTCGGGTTCACGTTCATCGCGGGGTGGCGTGAACTACTTTTGGGGGGACATGTCAATGTTCAGGGGTGTTTTTTGGGCTTTCTGGCCCATTTACCATTGTTCCCTATGATGATTTGGGTAAATTGACCCATTTAACATTGTTTCCTATGAGAAATCGCGGTCATCGGGGGTAAAGTTACCCATTTAACATTGTTCCCTATGGGGAAATCGCGGCCATCGCGTGTGGACCATTTAAGCATTTTTAGCCGCACACGACGCGACCGACCCGATTTTCACTGTTTTCAATGCATTTCAATGGAAAAATCGGGGGCATCGCGTCGGTCGCGTCGCAGGCCACTAAAATGACCCCCGATGGCCGCGATTTGTGGCCGTGCTAGGAAACAAGTACCAAATTAATTTTTTTTTTATAATAGCAAAAAGTATATGTATAGCTTCTCTTCATGTACATTTTCGAAAAAGCAAACCAATATCCCATAGTATTCACTTTTATGGCAGTCCCGCTTGTTTTCGTAATATTACCTGTTGTATCAAATTCTATACTGTGTGTGTGTGTGTGTGTAATTATATATACAAGGTCTGGCAAGTTTGAGAACTACAGTAGTTGCAGAAAAAAGGGTACTTGTTTCCTAGCACGGCGCCCATCGCATACCATGCCATAAGGTATGCGATGGTATGCGATATTTGGGAAAATGACCCTAATTGTACAATTAAATATTGCATAGAATCGCATGCCAGCAAATGGCGGTACGCGTCCTCCAACCTTTTCATACCCCCACTATCCACGTCGGCGTGGAGTTGATCTTAGATAGTGTGGCAAGCGCAGCGAGCCACCGAGCCCCGCGAGGGGATGCGGAATACATGTTAAGTAATTTGCAGCCCCTCGCGGGGCTCGCTGTGCTCGCCACGCTTTGGGCTCGGTGGCTCGCTGTCTAATTATTAAACATTTTATACAAAGCTATAAAGAGGATTTGAAACTGTTTTTAGCAATGTATTAACAGTTGTGTACTACTACTACTACTACTAAACCATAGCTGCAGGAGACTCCCTGAAATAGCAGCAATCTCCCTCTCTCCCTCATTAGTCTAGCAATCTCCCTCATTTCACCTAGCCCACATTACACTGTTCCATTTTTGGGGAAAAAAGGAATGAGAGACAGATACATTTACATTGAATCATCAGCACCATTCCCAGTAACTCTTACTAACTGCTCTGGGGCTCATCTACATTTGTATATAAGATTTCTCTCAGATGTAGCGCTACACACCCACGCTTCTAGGTGCCACGTTCACAATCTCATTTCACAATCTCTCCATATATGGAACTAGACACGCCCTTTGGGTGGAGCATAACATGCCCCCTCAATGGGGTGCTATGCAAATTATATTACCTACTATAATCTCCCTGAAACTAGTTTTCAAAAGTAGGCAAATATGTACTAAACAACTAATAAACAATGGGTGAGAAGAAACGGACTCCAGCACTCTAAGGCAATAATGCAAGTATTTATATATTTATTAATATTTATTTATAAAGCCTATACATATTATGCAGCGCCTAAATAAACCATAACTGTGTGTGCATACTGTAAATGCTGTATCCTCAGGCAGAACCCTACAGTCTTATAAACAGCACTACAATATGTAGAACCTGTGTGTTACAGTACTAACCACCATTTCCCTACATTGTGGCCCTTTCCTGCAACATTTGTCCTTAGCACACACTATAAGAGGTTGAATCCTCATACTGTTACATTTCATAAATATATACAGTACCTAGATATTAATTGGATTCCCTATGAGTGACCAGCGGACTGGATGCTAGTGGTCAGAAGACAGATAAGCAGTATTCTGCTGAACAGAATCCCGACTGGGGTGAGGTAAGGATACTTATCTTCTCCCCTGACCCTGAAAATGACTTGTATCTACATGTAGATGAGCCCCAAAGCAATCAGTAAGATCTATTTATTGATGACAAGACACTGATACTTTCAGGGCTTGCTTGTGTATTGCAGGGATAATTTTGCCTTATAACCAATGCTGGGACATTGCACTGATGATCCCATTTGAATGTATATGTCTCTGATGTACTCGTAAACAAACAAAAAAGGAGTTACATATTGGGAGTAAGGTGCAGTTGCTAGACTCTTCAGGCTGTTTACTAGTGTGAGTATTTCATGGAGTCTCTCTGACAATCAGGGAAAGGCGCGTGGCATGCAGTTGACCCCTTTACAAACGTTTACAAATAAGAGGCTACAATCCATATGTACAAGTGATAATACCATGGACAGTGAGGAACAGACTGGGAGAGAGAAAATTTTAAGAAGATTTTAAATGTTCTGTACACAACCTGGCACCATATGGAGTGCTATTCCCGGACGTTCTACTGGCCACATAGAAGCGTGCGTGATGACGCGCTATACATCGTGTCAGAACTAGTGCACACACACCCCTGGAATGAAGCGCCGCCTGATCCCTTAGCCAGGTGACACACGGAAGTGACCGCGGTGGAATGCACACACACTTCCGGTCACCGCTGTTCACCCGGAGATATGCCCCAGCGTTCTTGTTCACCTTTTACTATTTTTTTAATGCCTTCGTATAAATACTTTCAGAGAGTGAATGTACATATATGTTTAACTATGTATTATATACAGATGGAGACGCTCTCATTTACCTTCCTTAAGCCATGGCCTAGCATGGCTCACCATGGCTATCCTATTGTTCTCAGCTGCAATACAATACATAGAACAATACAGTAGGGGATTAGCATAGTAATCTAATTACTCGCTTAATCCTATTATAGGAATAGATGAGAGTGGCTACATCTGTATGTAATGTAGAATCAATTGTAACAGGAACAGGAAGTTGATAGACTTCCTGTCCATAGGGTATATAAACCCATACCTAAGCACTCCTCTGTGCACCTTGAGGAAGATCCCAGTTGGGATTGAAACGTGTTGTGTGAGCAGAGTAGGACTACACTGGACTACTGACTAAGAGATTGTGGTGTTGGTCGGACACTCCCTGGTCGGATATTCTGGAAATCTTTCCAGGTTGTAGACCAAATTTTTACATCGGCCTTATCTATTGTCTAGAAGTCCCAGTGGTACCCTTATTGTTTTTTAAACTTTGTTTTATCCTGAATGTCGAATACATTTGAAAAAAATGGAAGCCTTTAAAAGTTGTTTGCATGGTCTCAAACTATATAGACTATGGTCTATACTGCATGGTCACAAAGAAACCTTTATGGGAGCATCTCAGCACGATTACCAGTGAGTTGGGGTACACACCTAATATTTTTGAGGTGACATTTCCTTGGTGGCCCCAAAAGATACCTCTATATGAAAGTACAACACCTGTACATTGTGAGTTGGGTTACAAAGTGTTTTAAAGATACCTCGATATGCTTCAATAAACTTAATGTTTATGTGAGTTTGGTACGCGATCCATTTCCCTGAACATATCTGGTGGAAGGAATAACTTCACAGCCTCCATCTAGAGTCACGGGTGCAAACCAGAGCTTTATGTGGACATACTTCACTATATGCTGTGTGTTTTTCTTTTTTACATGGACAAACTTATATGAACATTTGCCCATGAGGAAATATTGGTGTGCTGACTAACAAGCAATTTGAACATCATATTAGTAAGGGAAGTGTTTCTGTGTATGTTAAGCACTGGAGTATCTCCACTTGGCTTTGTGTGTCTGTATTTGGTTTTGGGGAGTGGTGCCTCTCCATCAAGTGTTTTGAGACATCACCAGTAGCTGCGCCACCAAGCTGGTGGCAGGGGCAGGTGCTTCACTATCCTTTCCCCTGGCTTTGTCCTTCCCCATTGTCACAGTCTCTCTTTCTTGTCTGCATTCACATTTTCTCTAATTCTCTCTCTCTCTCTCTCTCTCTCTCTCTCTCGTGTCTACATTGTCACAGTCTCTCATTTTCTGCATAGTCAGTCTCTCTCACATTATCTCTCTCTTTCTTGTCTGCATTCTCACAGTGTCTCTCATTCTCTCTCGTCTACATTGTCGCAGTCTCTCTAATTCTCTCTCTCCGTTACTTCTGCACTGTCACAGTCTCTTTCCCTTCTGTCTGCATTGTCACACTCTCTCTCTCTCTCTCTCTCTCTTCCTTCTGCATTATCATAGTCTCACAACATGCTTATTCTATGTTTTTTGGCCTTGTGCCTGGGTGATATTCGTTAAGATGGTGCAAATGATGGTAAAGACTCTGGCACAAGTCTTTGCTAAGCCGGCACCATATTCCTAAAGATCTCATCCAAAAAATGGCCACGCTGACAAAGAGGACCTGTTTCTAGGGATGCCTTTCTATAAACAGAAAGTTTAAAATTTCTATAAACAATAGTATTCTTCACAGACAGGTAATATGTACTAAGCCTTTGAGAGTGATAAACTGGAGAGAGATAAAGTACCAGCCAATCCGCTCCTAACTGTTATGTTACAGGCTGTTTGGCATGGCATATTTTGCTAAAATACTGTATGAAATGTGAAAAGTTTGTTTGTTGTGAAAAGTTTTACATTAATATTTTGTAAATGTTCTTTATGCTGTAATATATGTTTTGTAGGGGTGAGCGGGTTTGGATTCTCCAAATCCGAACACTGACGAACACTCTGGAATATGCGACTGCTGAAACATCGAGACTCGCGGCTAAATGCAATGGGCTCCCTTCATTGGCCGCGAGCCTCGCTGTTTGGGGGAAACCTCGCCGACCTGTGACAGCGAGGATTCCCCCGGTACGTAGAATAGGGTGGTCATCTGGCAAGGGGGGGGTAAACGGCGAGGATCGCTTGTTTTCTGTGATCACCACTGTTTAACCCCCTCGCCGGCCACATTGAATACGGGCATCTGAGTCTGGTTCGGGAATTGCTGCCCAGACTCGGAGCGCGGTCTCTACAAAACGTCAGATCCCGCTGTCGGATCTCGCGAGATCTGGACCACATATTGTGGGTCGCTCTGCGCCATTTTCAGTCCAGGTTTGGAAGGAGAGAGGATAGGAAGGGTCTGTGGTGTGCTCTGTGGTCTGGTGTTGAGCGCGTGGGGTGGTGACCTGTTGCTCTGTCTGTGTAAAGTCGTGGTGCTGCTATTCCAGTCCAATGACAGTCTGTAATACTGCTGTTAAGGTCCAGTCCAGTGATACTGCTGCATAAATCCAGTGCAGTGATACTGCTGTATACTTCCAGGCCCTTATTCAGATCTGATCGAAGTACAAATTTGTTCTCAAAATGGGCAAAACCATGTGCACTGCAGGTGGGGCAGATGTAACATGTGCAGAGAGAGTTCAATTTGGATGGTGTGTGTTGAAACTGAAATCTAAATTGCAGTTTAAGAATAAAGCAGCCAGTATTTACCTTGCAAATCATTTGAGGAGAGACGTAAACTTGCCAATATGCCATTTACAACACGGAGTGGCAAGGAACGGTTAAGGCCCTGGCCTATGTTCATGACTAGTAGTTCAGCTACACACAATGATCTCAGCCCTCCTACTCCCCCTGTTAGAAAATTTAAGAGAGTTAAGCTGTCATCAAAAACACAGCAAACAACCCTGCCTTCTAAAAACATGATATCTCAGATCCCCACGGAGAGTTTGAATGTGTGTTGGTGGTTGCGATGCCTGACCTTCCCATCACTGTATGGGAAGAGGTGGCTCATTCCACCATTTGCACACCCTCTGCATATGCTGGAAGGATCACCCATAGTCCTGTTCCTGAATTTGAGTTTGAAGGTTTCACTGTTGAAGTACACCAGGAGGAGGATATTGATGTAGATGCTGCTGAGGAGGAAGTTGACGAGGAGGATGCTGCTGATGTTGATGTGGTTTGCTTAAATGAGGCACCGGGCGAGACAGTTGACAGTTGTTGTCCATAGGATGAAAAATCCCATCACCATGCCTGGGCAAAAGACCAAAAAATCCACCTCTTTGGTCTGGAATTATTTTGATCAAGATCCGATCAACACTTGTCTTGCCATATGTAGCTAATTTAAAGCTGCAATAAGCAGGAGTAAGGCTGTTGGCCACCTAGGGACATCCTCCATCATCCCTTATGCATCACCTGAAGCTCGTTTATGTCACTGTTTAGTTCAGAAACTGTGGCTATGACTGTAAGCAGTCCAATAACACCTAAATTCCTTGGTTCTGTTGTATCCAAGCGCCTGAAAACCACATCAGCAAATTACTCCTCGTCAGATTGGATAGTCATGCTGGCCATGTCACCGACATGAGACTCCTCTTCTATCCGGGATTCCTATGGAGGATCCTACAGTGCTACTGCTGTTCCTGCTGGGCATCGTTCATCATCCCATAGGCAAGTCGGAACACTGCTACGTCTTTCACTAAGCAATTGAAGGTCCTACAGTAATTTTCGATGAGGACAAAGTACAACAGCAGTCATCCTATGGCAAAGCGGATAACTCAGGCCCTGACAGCTATGTTGGTGTTAGACGTGCCTCCGGTATCCACCATTAGTGGAGTGGTATTTAGATTTTGTGGGACACTTTTGCTATTCTGCCACTGCCTGCTGAAGACTGGAATGCCATCAAACCCTCCTGAACCTGCCCTGCAATCACCTCAAACAAGACGACGTGACACGATGGAACTCCACCCTCTATATGGTGCAGAGAATGGAGGAGCAGCAAAAGGCCATTCAAGCCTACACATCCACCTATAACATAGGGAAAGGAGCGGGGATGCTCCTGACTCAGATGCAGTGGAGACTGATTTCCATGTTGTGCAATGTTCTCCAGCCATTTGAACTTACCACGTGTGGTCAGTTCTGACACTGCCAGTTTGAATCAGGTCATTCCCCTGATCAGGACTGTTGCAGAAGCAGTTGGAGAAAGTGAAGGATGAGATAAAGCGTGGTGATTCCGCAAAGTATGTAGGTCTTGTGGATGAAGCACTTCATATGCTTTACCAGGATACGAGGGTGGTCAGTCTATTAAAGGCAGAGAACTACATTTTAGCCACCATGCTCGATCTTCGGTTTAAAGCGTATGTTGTGTCTTTGCACCGCTGTAGACTTGTGTACACCTAAAACAAAGACCTGCTGGTCGGAAGGTTGTCATCTGAAGCGGAACGTGATATGGCAACAGCTCCTCCTTCATTTTCTCCCACACCTGTGGCTGCGAGTAAACAACTAAGATTTCCTACCCGACCCATTGACGGTGATGCAGGGCAGGCAGGAGCAGGTTTGGACATCTGGTCCAGACTGAAGGACTTGCCAACAATTGCTGACATGCCTACTGTCACTGCATAATGATGCTGTCACCATTTAAAAAATGGTGGAGGATCACATTGGTGACCACATCCAAGTAGACCTGTCAGACAGTCCGTACCTGTACTGGCAGGGAAAAGAGGCAATTTGGAAGACCCTGTACAAACTGGCTCTATTGTACCTGAGTTGTCCCTCTGCCAGTGTGTACTCTGAAAGAGAGTTTAGTGCAACCAGGAACCTGGTTATCTACATTGCCATAGGAGGAGGTGTGAGGTGTTCAGGATAGACTGGAAATGGATGGAACTTTTTTTAATCCAGATCCAAAACACGGCCAGAGATACAGACTCAAAACACGAAAAGTGGCCAGTGCACACCCCTAATATTTAGTCATCACTTAACGGTAAAGGTATATATGTAAAATATAAATATTTGGAGAAAAGGACATTTTAGGTCTCAAAGCAACCAACCAAATCTGCTTTAGAGTTATATAGAAGTCATAAATCTATATAGCCTTTTTTATCTGACCATAGCACTGGATTTACTGGCCGAATCGCCTTCTCATGTACAACAAGTTGCTTCCATTTCCCTAATGTCACCTATTCTTTGTCAGAACAGTAATGTACCTGGCTGTATGGACAGGTCATGATGCAGGCCCTGCGGCCCATGTAACTGAATTTTACATGTGTTTATACACAACTGAATTTGCTAGAATTGTTTGTAGCACGTTCTGTGAAAACAGTAGGTTGCATAACTCAATGTGGCAAATTCATACATGGATGGGTTAAATTGTCATGTGCACACTTAAAATTAGATCCTAGTTCAGTAAGGATCACATATGCTAAGCTGCTCGCAGATCCTTAATGCAAATGCATGAGAAGGTGTATCCCATGCCCTGCCTACATTTGTGATCACCTCAAACTGCAATGGGGTCACAGTTCAATGGGAATATTTCACCAGCTGTCACACTTCTGTCCCTCCCTGCAAATGCCTCTCTGCCCGTCACTCAGACAGAGGTGTTCACAGTTTTGGTATGCGGTCCTGCACGTGTGCAGTTTCAGCACCATCAAGAGCTGCGCTGCACATCGCTTAAACGATCGCATCTGAATCAGGCCCTTAGTCCGATTCGTCGCTCTTTTACAACGTAAGTCTGCGTTCTCCTTCCACGCCATTAACATAGACTCATTGCCGGTAGGATGCAAGTCACAGTGACTATGGAGTCCTTCCAGAGTGTCGTTTGTCATTGCCAGAGTTTCAGAGCGCATGTGGATATTCCTAGGGGTAATCAATAAATCATGTCACCACCTTCACCCTATCACACGGGGAAATATAAAAAGCACCTTTATCATTAAAAGGGAGGAAAATCAGCATTCTTCTGTAATATCTTAGAGAAAGACATTCAGCAATCAAATCCACTATCTAAAGCCACAGAACTTTAAACATCTTAACAAGATGTAAGGGATGCTCTCAGAAGGGAGCACAGTGCATTTCAACACACGTTCTCAGTCGTGGATGAAAGCCCCTCATGGAACTTCAGAATGTGTCTTTAAATGAAGACGTTTGGCACACTGCAGGGGTCCAGCCTGTGAATATGGGTTACAGATGAAAAGTTACGAGGTGCAGCTCATGGTGGAATACAGTTATAGGGATAATAAAGGGTTTTTGTGATAAGTGTAGCTGTTACCAACAGGGAGTTTTTTTTCTTCTTTTTTTACCTTTATCATCTCGTTTTTCAACTGAAATGATTTTCCCTCATATTGGTGTAAAGGGAAATTTAAAAGGAAGTTGCTTTGCTCTGAACACTTCTAAAATAATAATACGTGTTAAATGTTATTATGCTACTTTGTTTACAAATTTTGTTAAACATGATTTATAAATAATACATAAAATTTTGAATGTCTGCCCAAAATTTGACTACTTTGAGAGTGGCCAGATTGTGGCAAGGATGAGCGTGGGTACAGCTGTAGGACTACTTAGTAATATGAACTTATTCTGATTGACCTTCTCTCCTGTGCGTTCGCACAGGAGAGCAATGTTTAGCGACTGCGCACAAACATTTACGCGCATGTGCAGCCGCTTGGTGCGAGTGGGCATGGAAAATTGCTTATTCGCTACCCCAGTTGCACCTAGCAGGGCGGGGGGTGGCGGTGCCAAAGAGTCTCGCCCATGGGAGCACCAAGTGTTTCATGGGTGTTCCCATGAAAACGATGGGAGCATTCCCATGGAAATGCGCCCATGACGCGGGTCCCGGGGGCGGCAGCTGACATCAATGCTGGCCCCGGCACCTGTGTCACGGGCACATTTCCATGGCCACTTCACGTACAGGAAAGCCGCAGATCTAACACACCAGAAAGTGGGGTTGGAACATTGTGCGGGCGTCATTAAAGGGACTTGCAAAGCTGCGAGTCAACCAGAATCACCCCTTAATTTCAATAAGCCGTAAAAACTTTTATTGAAAGCTGTAAAATAAATCATATCAAGCCTACAAAATGCAGATTTTTTATGTTAGAAAGCTTTAAAACATGATTCATCAAGGTTTTGAATACATAGCAATGTTTTACAGTATTACTATAGTAAGCAGAATTCTTTACAGAAAAACAATAATGCATAAAAAAATGAATGGAAAAAAAAAATTTAAACAAAAATAGTTTTCGTCTTTTAAAAACCCTGACACTGTAAAACTGCAGGAGTACGAACCAGTAACTTGAACATTAGCTACCCTTATTCCCCTCTCTCTACAATGGTACAGCCAATGCGACCTACTGTAACTTAGGTTCTATCAGTGAGTTTGTGAAACATATATATATATATATATATATATTTGCGTGTGTGTATGCTGCGACTACTGTGTATGCTGTGACTACTGGATGTATTATTAATATGTTTAGTCTATCTTCATATATGCACATAGATGGGCATATCCTATTATCCCCGATGCAACATTGACCGATAAAAACATTCAGATGTGATTAATGACCGGTGATCATTATCGTGGTATCTAATAGTTTTTATAGGCTGATTTTATTGGATGAAAACATATGAGATTGGGGATTCCACATATTATCGCAGGTCCTAAGGGCTAGTTATCAGGTATTCAAGTATAATCCCCGATAGCAGCGGGTGTTTCGAAGAGGGATGCCTGTATCAGGGCTAATAGACTAAAAATCAGCAGTGAAGCACCGCTGCTAATAGAATATCGGTCATAATAGGAATAATAAGATGTAGAAAATTATAATCCATTGGATGGTTCAAAGTGATTTGTGCTTTTACATTAGGAGGTTAATAATGCAACTTCAAATCAGATATTTGGGAGGGAGAAGGCAGTGTAAGGTCTTTAGGGGTTTATTCAGAGTTGTTCGCTATTGTGTGAATTTGCAATCCTATCAATTATGGAAAGACTATGCAGGTTTGTAGTGCACATGCACAACTCCAAATACAGGTTGAGTATCCTTTATCCGAGATGCTTGGGACCACGGGTATTTTGGATAAGGGATTTTTGCGGGGTTTTGGAATATATTTTTTTTCATACTTATCTGGTCCCGCGATGGTTCCCCCGACGTCTACAGTGTCCCCTGCCATCCATGGTGGCATGGTGAATCCTCTTCACCGGCATCGCTGGTCCCAGGGGTACATTGCGCAGGTGCTGCGTGCCCGCACATTGCATCCTTGGGAACAGGGATGCTGCTGAAGAGGATTCCGATGGCCGCGGACGCCGGGAGACAAGGTAAGTATGAAAAAAGGACAACAGGGAGGGGGACAAAAAAAAAAATATATATATAATAGAAACACGGTTTTCGGAATATTTCGGTTTTTGGAATACAGGGATAAAGGAGACTCAATCTGTAGTTACAAAAATTGCAAAAATATCTACTCGCATTCCTTTTGCAATATGACGACAGGAAGTTGCCATTCGGGGGTGGTATCCATCCATTTTCAGGGTATTTCAGAAAAAATTAAGGGGTTTTAAGGGAGGGTGTTGGACATCAGCACTGGCCTCGATCAGCCTGTCTCTGTTGCAGAATTGTGGAATGGTCAGACTTACTCACATTTGCACAGACTGGTAAAATCATTTGACGGTGACTGAATTGCATATGGATGTGCGGCAGGATAGCATATTGCGAAATTTACGCAATCCACTTGCAGATTTACATAAGGCGGTTTTTCACTTTGTCTGGGCGGCTGCAAATTTGCAGATCAGCGATCCATTCTGATTCGAGCCCTAAGTTTCTACAAAAATCTAGTTTGGAATCTCTTTTCTCCTACACTTGTCACAGATAGCATTATAAATGTTTTTGTTGATTCTTAAAACAATTTCTCAACATTTAAATTGAGAGGAAGGATGGCTCATTCTTCCTGGTTCTAAAGAATTAGAAATAAATTATAACTTTGTAGGACCTTAAAGTGTCTTAATTAAAGTCTCAACAGACTTACTGCATTTTATTTATATTTTTTGTATTTCTGTCTCTCAAGATGGTTTTGCCAGGAAATCAGTGGGTGATCTCCAGGAGGAGAAGGCAGCTTGTGTTTCTGCGGCAGTGTCAGATGAGTCTGTGGCTGGGGACAGTGGTGTATATGAGGCATGCATTAAACCGTAAGTATTATGCCACACCATACTCACTGTATATCTCTCTGTTTATATGCTCAAGTTACTCTCTTACCGCTCATAATACTACTACTGTTCCATGGTCCTCAAAGGCAAAACCATATTGATTGATTAATTATTCCATCAATCAATTATCTTTCTGTCATCATTTTACCTTTAACTAGAAAATAATATGCACTGATCTTAGACTTTGATAATTTTTCTACACCTAAAAATATAGAAGAAAACCAGGGTTGAAATGTAATAGGGTGAGAGAATCAGAAAGTGAGAGATTTGGTTAGAAATCTTCAGTTTTATTAAAGCTGCAACCATTTACACTGCGAAACCAGTGTGATTTTGCAGTGTAAATGATTGCCACTTTTAAAAACTGGAGATTTCTAACCAAATTTCTCACTTTCTGATTCTCTCATCCTATTACATTTCACCCCAGGGGTTGTTGTAAAAGTGAATTACTGATGTCATTTCTCAATAGGGATACAAGCATAATTAGGCGGCAACTGTAAGTACACGTTGAAAAGTATGGAGAACAACTAGGGAGGGTAAGGATTGCCAATGTGACAATCTACCAGTATATGGGCCAGTAGGAATAGTAAGGTGTATGGTAATGACCAGGGTTGAACACGGCTATGACCCGTGTCAAGTGCAGTGTGAACGGGTGCCTGGGTCGAGCGACCCGTGTCCCGTTCACAGTATGGAGGAGGCAGCACTGTCAGCTCCAAGTACTGCCTCCTCCCGAGCCCCCGATGACGCGCCGCCGCCCAACACCGCCCAATGTGACGTCACCGACTCGGCAATATGCCGTGTCGGAACTTTCAGACCGCATTGCCGTGTTGCTCTGGGGATGGGACCCGTGTCCTAATCCCGTATGCGACACGGCATTTGCGGTCTGAAAGGCTCACATTAGATTATTGATTATTAATAATTAAGACACAAAACATTTGTAGTGTTTCAGCATTTGTTTACTTGTATAAAACAAATTAAAAGGCATATAAAAGCATCTTCCCCTCTACATAACCCTACATGAGTAACCATAGGCTGTAGGTTGAAGAGACCATCAGTGAAAAAGTTAAAGCTCTCTCACCTCCTCATTTGTCCAAGACATGGCACACATTGCAGGCTTTCAGGGGTTAAAATGAACTTCTGGGGTCTGTGGTGCCAAAGAACATGCACACTGTCTCCCTGCACGCTGTATGCTGCCTCTGGGCATGTCTGTGAGAGTCCACCACAACAGGAATTTGCCCTGCTAGCAAATCAGCACTAGCAGAGGCAACACGGGAAATAGGGACATGTCCCTGCACCTTTCACACCAGCCAGTAACCCTGGAAGGACCCGGGAGCAACCCTGCTACCTAGCAGGGTTGAATTGCTGGCAAATTAACCCGGGAATTTGTCCCTGGAACATTTCACACCAGAGCTAGTCCCGGGTTGTTCCCGGACCCAACCCGGGAATTTAGGCTGGTGTGAAAGGGATATAATCCAGGGACCTTTCATCGGACATGATCGATACTTTATGCCGACCTTTAACTTTTTCACTGGTTACTCATGATGCTCTCACTGCAAACTACGTAGTTGCTGCTGTATTTCTTCTACTCTCTCTCCCTGTATACTTGCAAAACTTCTCAAAAAGGGGGCCCTTTTACCTACATGGTATCCCTTTCTATATGGGCCAGATGTATCAAGCTTCAAAAAGTGATAAACAGCCAGCCAATCAGCTCCTACAGATGGAGTGCCTCTCAGCCAGCACCAGGGATTGCCAAAATGTCCCCGCTGGCGATCGCCAGCGGAGAGGCGCTCCACCTGACTGGGACACGCTGAATAAAGACTTGCGCCCATCTAGTTCAACCTATGTATATAGTAGCTTATCCCTTATTGTATAGTATGTTATGATATTTTAAAGACAGATTTTGATACTTATTCGTACCCATGGATGTTTTTAACCAATAAATGTTTATCCAACCTTATTTTAAACATATTTATAGTGTCTGCTGACACCACTTCTCCAGGAAGAGAGTTCCAAAGTTTGACTGCTATGACTGTAAAGAAAATTTTTCTTATAGATGAACAAAATCTTTTTTCTTCTAATCTAAACTCGTGCCCTCGCGTCCTAGATTCCTTTCTAGTAGAAAAAAGGGTGTTTGATAGTTCCTTATATTGGCCCCAAATATATTTATACATGTTGAGCATATCCCCCCTTAAACGTCTTTTCTCTAGTGTAAATAATCCAAAATTGTTTAATCTTTCCTCATAGTTTAAATTCTCCATTCCCCTAATCAGCTTTGTTGCTCTTCTTTGGATTTTTTCTAATTCTATGATGTCCTTTTTATAGTGCGGGGCCCAGAACTGCACTGCGTATTCGAGCTGCGGTCTAACCAATGATTTGTACAGAGGCATAATTACTTTTGAGTCCCTAGTTTCCATGCCCCTTTTAATACATGCACCTGCAGTGCACATGGTTTCGCCCAATTTGAGAACAAATTTGTGCTGCGATCAGATCTGAATAAGGGCCAGTGTGTGATTAGTAATACATCACATCAGCTACACAGCGTCCTACATTAGCAGCATATTTTTTGCTACAACCCTAGGCCAAACAGTTTCTTTATATATTCTGCAGAAATTACTGAATTCAGTCAATTGTGCATACCTGTCATCCTTCAGTATTATTTAATATTTATGGGGAATTATCAATGATATAAATAAAATATTCTATTTCAATTAGTGCATTTCTTCTTCTTCCCACAACCCTTTACCAACACAGACTTTAAGCCAGTCATGTCCAACGTTGGCCCTCCAGATGTTGTGAAACTACACATCCCAGCATGCTTTGCAATAGTTTTAGCATTCTCTAATAGCAAAACTGTGGCAAAGCATGCTGGGATGTGTAGTTTCACAACATCTGGAGGGCCAACGTTGGACATGCCTGCTTTAAGCCGTCCCAAATAAGAACTTTAGATGTGTTTAGCCACTTTTCGGAGCGGTCATTGGAATTTAATCTCTCTTCCTCTCCCTCTCCCTCTCTCTCTCCCTCTCTCTCTCTCCCTCTCTCTCTCTCCCTCTCTCTCTCTCCCTCTCTCTCTCTCCCTCTCTCTCTCTCCCTCTCTCTCTCTCCCTCTCTCTCTCTCTCTCTCTCTCTCTCTCGCACTCTCTCGCTCTCACTCTGTACAGATTACTAACCTTAGTCTGTTAGCTGTCTGTATTCATTATATAAATATATTGCAGCTCATTTACAATAGGGACACCTCCCTTACTCCACACAGCTCACTTTCAGCAACCATGGATCCTCCTCTGGTCCTCAGTGCTGCCACTATGTCTGCACATTGTCTTTCTAACACAATGCTGAAACTTTGCTGCAGGCCCTTTGCGTAATTCAGCAGAGATTTAGTGGCCCAGACCCACAGCATCAATGGAAGGTTTATTTCGTAGTCTATCTGCTTCTCTGGAAGCCAGGGGTATCACACTCCCACCAAAATGCCAACAGCCCTTGGCAAACAGCACATGGCTGGTATCCTTATTGAATGTATGCAGGGACGCCTGCCCTCACCATTACCATAACAAAATCCCCCACCCCAAGAATAATGATAGAACAAACTGAGAAATAAATGTTAAATAATGAATACTCTTCTTTAATGCCACACTATAGGTCCCATCTAGCCCTGTCACGCCCAATTACAATTGCTGTCAGGATATGTTACAGATTAAAGTTACAGTTAGAATAGAGGAAAAGATCCTCATTTTCCGTTTCTGAATAACTGTAGAGGTTTCTATCTCTCTCTGCCAGGCCTTGTGAAGATGTTGCATTTAATGAAGATTATCCAGTACTTGGGACAGCTGAAGTTCAATTAATTCTGAGGTAAGCACCACCTATTTGAGTTTGATTTGCTTAACCACTTCATTGCTGAGCTATGCTTTCTGGTATGTATAAAGCAAATAATAATGTCTGCAGAAAAAAAACTGAAAACCCCCACAATGGGTTCCAGTCAGTTGAGAGACCGTGTTTAATTTGACCCATGTGGTTGACTATGGTTATGGGTCAAAAGGTTGGCATGACAATTGTTGACGCATTAAAAAAACAAAAAAAAACTATTGCTCCACTATTATGATTGGGAATGATTGGGGATAGTAACTTGTGGCAGCAGAGCAAGCCACCCTGCCCAGTGCGCAGTGAGTGAAGCAGGGCCACAAGGGTCTACGTTTCCACTACTCATGGTCACAAACTGTGAAGTAGACACATTTTGGTCAATGAAAACAAATTTGTGCCAACTTTTTTTTTTTTTTGCCATTTTCATGTTGAGTTTTTGTACCTATCGACCTTAGACACAGTCAACCTATTAACTGTCTATTTTCTGTAGCTCTGTTATACCACACATGCATAGCAAAATGGAGATGAATTATGCAAATAATACTATACACTGGGCACATTCACTTGTGTTTCCAAATGCATCAAAAGAGACCAGCACCCAGAAGCTTTTCCTATTCCTTTAAATAGTCTCTTTATTTCAGTATAACTTTAAAAAAATTGTTTGATTTCTTTTAGATATGATTCAGGAAATTCCAGCTTTGTGATAATAATTGGGGAGGCCAGAAACCATCTCTCCAGGGTCCAGTACGGTTCCACAGTGTAAGTAGAATTATAGAAGCCTCATGCATGTATTGCCCTAAGACCATCTCTGTTCTCCGTTGCTTTCTTCCCATGTGCCAGACAATTAGGCCCACAACACTTGTGTTTGGCCCTCTGCTATAATGGCTGTATATTACTTGATGAGCTTTATTAATCCCCCTGAGATGGCATATATGTGTTTGAATTAAACTCCTTAGATACATTTAATAGGTGCGTATAGAACACTATTATTAAGTCTACAGAACGTACTTATTACATCCATATCACTTGGGCACGAAGTACTAAGCCTTGCAGAGAGATAAAATGGACGCAAATAAAGCACCAGCCAATCAGCTCCTACCTGTCATGTTACAGGCTGTATATGAAAAATGTTCGAAGTTCTTTGACTGGTACATTGGGGTATATGTATGAAGGTTTGTTATGGGGAGAAGCAATATAAGCAGTGTTATGTGTCCTGATACCGCTTTTCACACACGTATGAAAGTAGGGTTGTTTGCAAGGTGACAGGGCCGCTACAAGATACAGTAGCATGCCAATATGCAATTTCAGCAGCTGCAGGTGTTGTTGCCCATTCACCGCATCAGGGACAGCACTGTCCTTGGCAGTCCACTTTTGTTGGTAAGCTGCTCAATCAGAGGTGTGTCATTCAGGTGCCAAAAAGGAGGGGTAATTCTGTCTAGGAAAAAAAAAAAACCATTTTGTATCCCAATTGCACACTGAGTGAGAAAATAACTACATATTAATCAAAATAACAGTTAATAAAGTGTATGGGTGTGCTAACCTGGAGCAGACCAGCCCTACCAACACAGGGGCACCACATTCCCAAACCCATCCCATAAGCAATAACATATATGTTTGGGCTTAATAGCCCAGTGTAAGGCCACATGATAATGGCGTATAACGTCTGAGAGCCAGCTTACCGGGAGATACCAAGGAATTCTCCGCCGTGTCCAGTGGTAGCACACCCTCCCGAAATTATTATTGGAAATCAATAATACCATACTGAGGGTCCTATTAACATTAAAATCTTATTTTCCTGTGCGACTGACTCCTCCCTCCCCCCATTCCCTGGTATTTACCTGGAGATACCCCTGGCTTCTCCAATGGCACTCAGGTGTCCCTGGCAGTGGCAGGTCCACGCTGCATAGAGGATCTTGTGTGAGTAGTAAGATGAGCGCACATGCCCAGTTAGATCGCCAGGAAGAGATATGGTTAGCGCATCAGCACTATGCTGATGAGCTATGCGCTTTAACTGGGATCGCTGGAGGGGGGAGTTTTCACTAACTCATTTTGGCGATACTGTTCCCTGCTTCACACATGGGCATGCCTGTTTTATGCGATACACTCCCAGAAAATGGACGGTTACTGCCTCCAAAGCCGGCTTCAGGTGAATCATTCTGAGTACCACCAGCGATAATAACAAAAATAGCAGGATTCGCGCATGCTTACTACAAGCCGTACACATGCAGTCCTTCAATTACCACCCGGCATTCAAATTTGCAACCTTGTGATCAGGTCTAAATAACTGTGTAAGATAGAAATAACCTGCAATTTGCAGCAGGATTGCATCATTGCAACTTGAGATTTGGACATGGGTCCGTCCCGGGAGTAACCCTGCATTTGCGCCGTTTACTGCTCACAATGACCCGGGTTGCTGACCTCATCTTGGGGGGGGGGAGCGGCGGCGCATCAGGTGGGAGAGGAGACTGCATTGAGCGGACGCTGCTGCCTTCCTCATGGTAGTGAAGTGAACCACCCGGGTTACCCATTCAGCCTGGTCCGACCAGGGAATGACACTGCTTTAATCCTGGTCCAGGTTGCTGGACCCGGGATATTCTACATGGCCCGGGTTATTTTTGCGGTGTTAAAGAGATATTAGAGGGATAAATCACAGGCGATTTAATATCCAAGAACCTCCATCTGATGAGACCGAACTAGCGGCATTTAAAATATATGGATTTAAATTAATTATGGTAACCTTACCCGCAGTAACTAATTAATGAGACACATGCTTAATAGTCACTTGTAGTGCCTATTATTATTATTATTATTATTATAGTAACCTATTATTTTCCCCTTTATTCAATCTACAAATTATATTGTTCTGTTATTTTTCTTTAATGTTCTATTGTCTGTATAATAAATATGTAAAAATTGTATTAATTTGACGCCAGTAATAAATACATAAAATAATTGTGCCTCATAAATATATAACTTCATTGATTTGAACCCCTTAATTAAGTATTAATTAGTGACTACTTAATACATATATATAATTTGCAGCTTTATTATGCTCTGGCCACCAAGTGGTATGGTTGGACTTGCGCAGAGGCAGAACTCTGGGAGGCAATGGAGTCATCTGCCACCGGGCTCCTGCACTTACGCCACTGGACTTGCGGTCTGAACAATCTCACTGGCCAGAACCCACCCTATTGTTTTTAGGATGGTTTTTGTTTGGTGGCAATTTGGGAACTCTCGGTTCATTCAATCCAAGAATTTTGAATCACTGAAAAATCCAGATAAACGTTGCGTTTCAAAACCTGTATTCTGCCAATTTTGCCTTTTTAATATATCTGTCGGTTTGTAACTGGTAAAAAACAATTCACTGAAACCCGCAGATTTGCGCAAATCACGCTCATTTCTTTGTCACTCGATCACGCAATATGATGAAATGGAATCAGTCAGTGGATTTACAGAGCGCCGCGAACACAAAAAGTTAATAATCTGATTTATGGATCGTTCAATGCACAGTGTGACTAGAGGCACCGTAGGTTCACTGTGACTACTTCAGCAACCTTCAGGAGACGAGGAAGAGAGTTCCCTTCATGAATGGAGTTGAAGAAAAAAAATTCCTCTCAAGTACTAAGTGCTTTGTATGGCACTGGATATCCAAGTTGAAAGGGTAGAAAGCATATACAATGGAGACTGCTGTTATGGTTGATGTCTGATTTATCTCTTTCATCTCAGTATTGCCTTTCCTGATTGCAGCTTTATACGCTTTTTTTTCCTTTGGGATTAAAGAGTCTCGGAAGTACTTTCAAGCATATATAAGTAATAGTAACAGAAAATCACATGCCCATTTATAACCAATTCTCTGTGTTTTTTTACCTGAAAGAGAATTGCTCTGTAAAAGATGTATCAGACTGGTTTGTGATGGGCTGTTGCTGCTTTTATGCCACAATGCATAATACAGTAATATGCTATAAGAAATATCATTTATACATGATATATTTCAACAACCTGGGTTCGGGTAATTGGTACTCATCCCCCTATATTGCCACCACTGCAGATGAGTTAATAGGAGAATAGAAGCAGATACAAACAAAAGAAGGGCGAGGAAGGGACTGAAATACATACTTAAAAGGTGGTGGCAAGGGATGATGCAGACATGTAAAGATGAGAGAGATGTGGATACATACAGAGTAGTAGTGGTGTTGGTGCAGAGGCACATGGGGACACAGTGGTAGGTTTGGTCGTAAAGAGCAAATAAGCCTCAATTCACACCAGGGAAGGAGGAAAGCTCAGCTCTGTTGGTCTGCTCTCTTCTGGTTTTTTGGATACTACATCTCTTCTCAGCTGAATTGAAGTACCCAGATACCTCCCCTAACTGCAACGTGGTATTTTTGTAGCTACAGTGTCATGGGCTAACTCTGGATTCTAAAGGAGGGGGAGGGGGTCCTTTATCTCTCTAAAACAGAAATATTTTTATATAACAAACACACTCTATATATATATATATATATATATATATATATATATATATATATATATATATATATATATATATATATATATATATATATATATATATAGTAGCGGGTGTGGCGGAACTCCAAACTGGGCAGCTGTAGGTAAGCGGCGGTGCCCTCCTGAGCACAGTACTCCAGGGTACTGGCAATATAGCAATGTAGAGGGGGTGGCGGCACTCGCAAAGAATCACACAAGGCAGGGTTAATACCAACGTTTCGTGGCTATCGATGCCACTTTATCAAAGTGCCAAGAACAAGGATACAAAAAAGACAACTTACCTAAATAGCCCGGGTTCCCGCGTGTGTGGCACGGCGTCCTTCCCCGCAGCGTCTAACGGTGACGTCGCGCGCTTCCGGCAGCGCCGCGCATCACAGGAGGAAGACAGGACACGTGATCTAAACATAGAAAAAATGTAAACAATAAAAAAGTGTACATACAAAAAAAGAGGACAAAAAAGATGTGCATAATGTGTCTGGATACAGAAAAGACAGCGTCTATCGTAAAAAGGGCAACAAATATGCCTACACATTGAAGCTAAAAAAAAGGGCATCAGTTAAATAGCATAGGAAACACAGCGATTAAGCATATATAACAACTGCATTGTTGTACATACTACATAGGAAAATATAGTAACGGCACTGCTATATATACTAAATGAGAAAATGATAATAATGTATGAATGATGGCAACAAATCTTACAGAAAACATGTTAAGCCAAGGTTCTCGTTTAGCCCGCGTGGTGCAAGTGTATTAAGCAAAAAAATCCAACGGCACTCTGTCTGTAAAAGAATAAGAGAGCGGTCACCTCCGCGGGCCAAAGGAGGTACATGATCAATAATCCTGTAGCAAAGTGAGGTTAGAGAATGACGTGCATCAACAAAATGTTTGCTAACAGGGTGTTCACCATGGCCAGCAGCAAGAGCAATTTTGATGTTGGATCTGTGAGCTGCAGCACGCTCCTTGAAAGCCCTGTCGGTCTTGCCGACATACTGTCGGCCGCAGGGACAACTCAAAAGGTATATGACGAATTTGGAGTGGCAGCTCACACGGTGTCTAATAAAAAATTTCTTTCCTGAGGAAGAATGAAAAAATGTATTGCCGGGTATCATATAGCTGCAGGTAGTACACCCGCAACAACGATAACAACCGGGTTTTGGGCTTCCCAAAAATGTGGGTTCCCGAGGAGGTGGATAACAGATATTATTTTTGACTAAATAATCCTTAAGGTTTTTACCGCGTTTGTACGCGCTCATCAGGGTTTTGTTCTTAAGGTCAGGAAGGGATGGATCAGAGGTAATGATGGGCCAATATTTTTTAGATACCTGTCGAATCTGGTTGCTTTTATCATGAAAGGAATTAACCCATATTAGCCTGTTTTCTTTGGTATTCTGTTTACGGATGGGAGAAGGCGTAAGTACCTGCTCACGAGAAAGTGACAGGACTTTAGCCTTCGCCTGAGACAAGTCAATGTGAGCATAGCCCCGTTGCAAAGATTTATTTATCATAGTGTCAAGGGTCTGTTCCAGCTCCAAGGGATCACTGACAATGCGGCGAACCCGGAGCATCTGGGAAAAAGGCAATCCCCTCTTGAGAGGGACCGGGTGATGGCTGGAGGCCAAAAGTGTGGTGTTTCGGTCCGTGCTCTTGACATGAAGCGAGGTGACAATAACATTGTCAACCAGCTTGATGTTAACGTCCAAATAGTGGACTTCGTTACAATCAATGGTAAAGGTAAATTTAGTAGGTGAAGGAGATGCATTGTGCATATTAATGATGGATTTTAGAACTGCTATATCACCTGACCATACCACAAGTAGGTCGTCTATATAGCGTGTATAAAGTAGTAGATGGTCAGCGGTTAGAGGATTGTTGGTAAACAAGGCCTGATCAATAATGAACATGTATGAGTTAGCTAGCGAAGGGGCCACAGAGGACCCCATCGCACACCCTTGTTGTTGTACAAAAAATTTGCCATTAAACATAAAATAATTACGTGTAAGCGTTAAATTTAATAACTGCAAAAAAAAAAGAAATTGGAGGACCCTTGTACAAGGGATTATCGGTGATGAGCCTGCACACGGCATCGAGACCAGCTTGGTGGGGGATGCACGTGTACAGGCTCACCACGTCAATTGTACAAAGAGAACAACCGGAAGGTGTAGGACCAATCTCATTAAGCTTGGTGAGCAATGCATTAGTATCTTTAAGATACGTGGGTGTGTTCTGGACACATGGTTGCAGAAAATGGTCAAGGTACACAGAGATACCCTGGTACAACGAACCACGGGCAGAGATAATGGGTCTGCCCGGGGGGTTGACCAGGGTCTTGTGCACCTTGGGGAGCAAATAAAGTAACGGAATCACTGGAAAAGGTGTAATAAGGGCCTGCTTAGTGGACACAGTGATGATATCATCGTTAACAGCGTTGGTGAGAATAGAATCCAGTTCAGCCTTGTATAACACAGTGGGATCTTTGTCCAAAGGTAAATAGGTAGTAGTGTCCAGTAGCTGGCGATTAGCTTCAGATACATAGTCAGACATATTCAAAACCACCGTGGCTCCGCCTTTATCGGCTGGTCGAATAGAGATTGAAGGATCGCTGCTTAATGATTTTAACGCTTTCCACTCGGCAGGAGAAAAATTAGAGTGGCGGGGTGGAGGGCCAGAAATTAAGGCAGTTGTATCGTGTTCCAACATCCTGCTGTAGGTTTTAATAGAATGGTTCAGCGATACTGGTTCAAAAGAGGATTTCTTTTTAAGGCTGGGTGGAAGATGCTGAAGGGAGCTAGTAAAAGAGTCAGAAATCGATTTATTTTGAAAAAATTCACGCAATGTTAATTGTCGGTGAAGTTTGAATTGCTCGACCTTGATGGTAAAGGGGTCCACTTTAGATGATGGCACAAAGCTCAGGCCTTTAGAGAGGACCTGAAGTTCAATGGGTTGTAGTGGTCTATCTGAAAGGTTAAAGATCAAATCTTGGGATATCGTTTGGGCTGGAATCGTGTTTTTTCTCTGCGCCCTTTTGCATTGCCCGCCCCTACGGGTAAATTGTCGGGGGCGTGGGGTGGCCGAACTTTGGAGCGAGCTCCTAAAGGGTATGAACCTGAGCTCATGCCAGGTCTTTCAGCGTCGCTGTTAGAGGACTGTTTGTCTCTAGATGATCCAGTGTCGACACCACCTCGTCTGGACGAGCGCATATACTGGCGTTTTTTGAAAGGACGGTGGGAGAAATCGCCGCCGGTAAGCCAGGGATAGACTTGGTGTTTCTGGTAGTCAGTGTCGACAGTGACTTTCTTATTTCTTTTATATTGAATAAGATCTTTTTTATATGTGTCAAGTTGTGTCGACATTTTCTCCAGCCAATTTGTGGTTGTATCCTCTACCAGGAACCCTTTATGTTGGGCTTCAAAGGTGGAAATTTTATCACGAATAGTAATGAGTTCGCGGGAGACTTCTTCAATAACAGCGACCATTAGGTCGAATGAACACTTATTTAAAATAGATGTCCAAGTCTTGCAAAACTGTATATTGAAGCGTCCAATAGTAGGGACATTTTTAACCCTGAAACCGCGAGGAATTTTCTTCTCACGCACATAGTCGGAAAGGGTAACACCATGGTAATGATAGTCAATTTCTTTACGTTTCAGATTTAGCCAATCGTGATACAGTTGAGTCTTTTCAGGGGTGCCACTGGAAGACAACATATCCTCCTTGAATAGCACCCTATCATAATCGGTGTCAGAATAACTATGAGTGGCTCCATGAGTTAATTCAACCCGTGTCTGAGATGTGGAGGTAGAAAGGGTGAAATCACTTGTAGTATCCATATCGCTATTGGATGCACTGTTGTAGCAAAAAGCCACAGCGTGACTGTGTCGACTGTATCAGCTCCACAGTGAATAAAGACAAACAGATAAAAACCTCCAGTGAAAGAGGTGCTGGTGCACGTGACCGATCCAAGAGGGGGACCAGGGTTCGGCAAGAAGACGCTGCAGTGGGTGCCGGCCTGATAGAGACAGAAGTCTGTATCCAAATGTAGTAGCGGGTGTGGCGGAACTCCAAACTGGGTAGCTGTAGGTAAGCGGCGGTGCCCTCCTGAGCACAGTACTCCAGGGTACTGGCAATATAGCAATGTAGAGGGGGTGGCGGCACTCGCAAAGAATCACACAAGGCAGGGTTAATACCAACGTTTCGTGGCTATCGATGCCACTTTATCAAGGTGCCAAGAACAAGGATACAAAAAAGACAACTTACCTAAATAGCCCGGGTTCCCGCGTGTGTGGCACGGCGTCCTTCCCCGCAGCGTCTAACGGTGACGTCACGCGCTTCCGGCAGCGCCGCGCATCACAGGAGGAAGACAGGACACGTGATCTAAACATAGAAAAAATTTTTTTTATAAAAATATTTTTATATAACAAACACACTCTCTATATATATATATATATATATATATATATATATATATATATATATATATATATTAAGGGGCATACACACGGTTTGATTCCAGTAGCTGTCGATACCGAATCGATATCGACGGCTGCCGGGACCTGGTGGGTTGCCGGAATCAAACAGGAGGGAGGGTGGGCGGTGGGAGGAGGGAGGGTTGATGCTGCATAGAGCAGCACGTACCTGCAGTCGATCCTCCAAATTGAAGCCAGGCAAGTCTATTTCTGCTTTCGATCCCAGTGCCACGGGGCCGTGCACCAGGATCGAAACTAGATCGAAAGCAGTTAACAATGTTTGATTTCAATTCAATTTTGCTTCTAGAAGCAAAATCAAATCGAAAATGTGTCCAAATCGAACCGTGTGTATGCCCCACTTTCAATGCAACAGCTGCTGTACAAATGAAAAAAGCAGGGCACCGCACCTCACCTCACCTCCTCAGTTCCATGAACCCCCCAAAGGCTTGGTGGATGCAGAGGTGTAGTAGTGACGCCTGGTATCCAGAGAAGGTGCAAGCCTTGAAGATCTCTTCATGGTACCGATTCACCCCTCTTACCCTTCAGACCTCTCCATATTTCCCTAAATCTCCCCACAACCTATCAGACCTCACACATACCGCAGCCCTGCCCACATGACATCAGACCTGATATAGCTTTTAGATAGATTGATATACAAACATCCAGAAATCTTGCACTCTCAGAAAGTATTGAAAACAATTACTCTGTTGCTTTCCATACAGAATCTATACAACCGTTACAGAATAGATACAAAAATATTTTAGAACACAGGTTCTCAAATTCGGTCCTCAGGACATCACGCAGTTCACGTTTTCCAGGTCACCTGTGGATTATTTTCAAATGTGACACTTGATGATGCTCCTGCCGGGTGACCTGTGTGGGGTATTGAGTGCCAAGTTTGAGAACCACTGTTCCAGTATTTGTAAACCCTTTTTATATTATAAAGGAGTAAAGCATTTTTAAAAGTGAGAATAATCCTAATAAATTAGTAATATAAAATCTACATAAGTATAATTAAATGGTGCGTGTATGGATGTTCCATGATAACTCTCGAACACTTTAACTAATCATCTTCAAACTTTGCACACTACCTTATCATCTTAAGGGACAATCTAAGTCCGAAGATGGGTTTAATCGGACGACCCCTGTAAAAAAAAATAGCATAGGGTGCGGGCTGTGTGCAAGCGCACAGGCTGCTGCAGCTGCCTCTCCCCCGCTCAGCACACTGCACTGAGCAGCGTGTGCTGAGGGGGAGAGAGAGGCTGCGCATCTGCAGCAGCCTCTGCTCTCCATTCCCACTGCCCGGCCTCTGCAGCAAGGGAGGGGCCGTGGGCCCAGGGGCCCCTCCAACAGCCTGGGGAAAAAATGGTCTGTGTGGACCAGTTGAGAACATACTTGTCTATGAGAGACTAACAACAATGATGTGTGTCACAGTTGTCCATGTGTAATACCTACAGTATCTATGCTCCTTCATACACCCCTATATTGTACTTCCCTCCACCACAAATGATAGACCCGCCTAGGTCCTCACTACTGTCCTGTTCCTGCCACTGTTACTTATACAGGCACCTCGTCACAGAGTCCTGTCACAATACCCAGCTTTATGAGAGCTTTGTTTTAGGAGGAAAATACTAGTATATTTATAATTCAAAGAGAAGTGTGCCGAGTTCCGTATATATGACATTGAAGTGTATTGCGTTAAGTTCATACTGTAACATTGTTTTTTGCATTTATTATTACAATGATTAGTTAATCATGTAGTTTGACGTGAAGTATCACTTGCACATTAAATGATAATAGATTTACATTCTTGCATTAGTATTCAATACCAGTTATGTTGAAGTGGATCGGCGGAATGCTCACATTTGTAAGCGTGCGGCATTGGCTGATTTAATCCATATGTCATTTAATGATTATGCGTTTACATGCAGGTATGTCCGGGTTGCCGTTCTTCCATCTTCAAATGACCACAGCTGCCTGTTTCGGACCAAAGTGTACCCTGCTACAGAGACAATATTATTTAATGAGCTGTTCCGAGTGTCCATCTCACACAGCGGTCTGCAGCAGAAGACTCTGCGAGTGGATGTATGCTCAGCCGGGAGGACCCATCGGGAGGAATGCTTGGTAAATGACGAGTTCCGCTCACCTTGTGTTCTCACTCTATCCATCGTAAAAAATCCTTGAAATCGATTACTCATAAAGTGGATTTCGGTTTATGCATCTGTATAGCATTCAGAAATTGTCAGCGTGTAACTGCTGCAGGTGCGGGGAAAATAACCTTAATAATCAAGTATCATTTAACATAGTGAACCATTATTCACTATACTGCACAGCGGCATTTCAGAATTGTCAGCAGTTATCGGGAGTGACATTTAATTGCTGCTTATTGAAGTGAGTGGAACTGAGGGCTGGGCTGTGTGCTTAATGTGAGTGTTTCAGATCATTATGGGGCTGAGTATTTTCAGTGCAGTCTCATGGCTTTTACATTAACATTTCACATATATCTATTTTATTAAGGTATACTATATTTTATAGCACAATATACATGTATGCTTTTAGCATAGACAGTACAAGGGTAGAATTAACTTTTTCTTTTCAAGAATCAAAACTAAAAGTTGTGTTTAAATTTAAAACTGATTTATAAATTAAAAAAAGTACAGATATTGGTCCCCCTCTCTGTTATGCCTATTCTCTACCAACAGTGATAAGTATATTTCCTAAACAGTCAGGTATGTCATAATTTGAGACTAGATGGTATAAGGACATCTAAATATGCCCGTGCTGCCCCCCACTTACATTGGTAAGGCAAAATGTTCTCAGGAAAGCAGGGCATGGTACAGTGTAATGCATTTCTGTGTGAATCTGCCAGTACTAATGTACTGTACTGTCTTCATTTCCACAAGCACTTCCTCCGGTTCGGGGCAAGAATCACTTCTTTAACCAGATACTGTTTCTATTGATCAATGTGTGTCTCTTGATGAAGGAAATGAAAGCAAAGTATTCCTTTTGCCCTGATCAGAGTGGTGACCTGAAGGATTATAGTGTAACGATTCTCAGGACTGTGTTCTTGAAATCCTCTAAAAGATCTTTTTTTTTTTCGCTGTGCAGACATATTACATAAGAAAGACGAGGTAAATGTGTTTTTATTTCTTGCATTGTGCAGGCCGGCATCCAGATTAACCTTGCTGATGTGTTATTCACCAATGAAGTGTATACTCAATGGCATACCTTAATGCCCTGCAGACCCATCGCTCATCCAAAGGAGTCAGTATTAGACACAAGCAAGCCACGGCCTGCATCTTTGGATATGGTAAGCGCTGATGACGAGTTTGGAAAGTGGAAATTTTCCTTGGATTTTTAAGACTTGCCTTCACATAAATGATCGAATTATCACATGGACATAATACTCTGCATTTAGCAGCAGCTGCCATCTTGTTTTGTGGAAACTATATTTGTACAGGGCCTGGGAGCCAGGACTCTTGTTTTCAAATCCCATGCTACTGTTTTACTGATCACATTTTATTTTGGCTTCATTTCTCTTTTAATCATATCAAGTAATTTTAATCAATAAATGGTGGTTATTCACTTGAGATCCACTGGGAAAGAGGTCTCTCTACAGGTGAGGCCCACAATGGGAAAAGCAGGGAAGACTGCACACTGGAGCATTGCTCCATGGGGGAGATATACAGATGGGCCGTTCTCATGAGAGAACCCATCTGTACTTGAGTTTTCTCACACATCATCTATCTCTGAAATAATCATTATAGCGTCGACCTCAAAATCAGCCGCGCTGTTCATAATTGTACAGTAGAAATGGTGCATTTACGTAATTCTTCAAGGGTCTGCAGATTGCTTCACACAGAAAATGGAGCCTGGAGGGGAACGGCTAGCGTTTTATGAATTTTATGAATTCTCCTGGTGATGCCGGCAGGCAAGACGTCAGTGCCCACCCCCTCTTTTTGGTGGACACCGAAGAAAATAAAAGACAGTTCAGACTGCCTCTCATTTCCAAAGGGGAGAGAAATCATTCAATGGTCGGCAATCATCGAATGATTTCTCTCCCCTTCGGCCGCATGCGAGGGGATGTGATCATGTACATCCCTGTTGCATGTTACCAAGGGATTCGGCAGCACACCGGGGGTAGGGGGGGGGGGGCATTCATCTGGCCAGCGGATGGCATTAAGCCTCTCTCTAAGCAGAGAACTACCACTTTAGTGAGTGTTGTTGAATCACCCCCATAGGGTGTTTAAAGGCCACCATAAACTGGATGATTTACCTGCAATTTGGGTTATTTCCCTGTGATTGCAGTATTCAATCACAAGAACAGAACCCAAATTGCAGGTGTCTGACAGCAGTGCTGATGCAATGTGCGGTCCCATGCACTTCACACCGGACACTCTGAGTGACCTCTGCTGCAGAAGCAATCTCTTGGATTGCATCTGAGCCGGGCCGGCTTGGCACTGATTGCATCCGATTCTGCTGCCCATTAAGGTCCTGGGCGGCTCAAAGGAGAACTGCGTTCAAATTCAAGTCGCTGCAGTGTATGGGCAAGTGCCGAGATTTAAGTATAAATGTTTTTAAAAAAGAAATCCGGTTGGTTTTGAATAAAAAAAGAAATACCAACAAAAAAACCCTGCTGAGGTTTCTCTCATCCACCTGCTGAGCCCATTTTCTGACATTGCTCTTCATATGCCATTATCATAGCAATAAAACTTTTTTTTTTTTCAAAAGACAGTGTATTTAAAAAAAAATATACTGTACCATTAGTCTTTTACTCTTTCTAACACTTTTTTAAATTTAATTTTCAAAAAGGGCACCTAAACTGAATGTGATTCAATAATCCTTTTTTCTAAGATAGTAAAAAGCAAGATACTATGTTTATTTTTAGACTAACAACAACAAAAAAATGGCATTCCAACAAGACATTCCATTTTATAAGCCAGACAACCTACTGTATTAAATGAGGGAACACCTTTTTCTTATTTTGCCCAAGATGGGGGTGGTGGGTATAGGCTTTAGATTTCTATTTTTTTGCACTTATTTTTTTCAGTTATCGGCTGGTTATCACCAGCAAACAATTAACTAAGAGGGCTCATTGTTTGTAAAAGGCGACTCCCCTTTTTGAAGACCGGTTACTCATATTTGTGTGGCCAGCATGGGGGAGATGGGGACAAATGTGCCATCACTCATCTATGAAAAACTATTTTGTTCTGTATGCTGGTCGATATGGTCTGGTGATTGATCACAAGACAATAGTTGTTAAGGGAGCCACATCATTTGAAAGAGGGGACATTTACAGATGTAATTATGAGCATTCTGTAATGACTTTCCTCCTACTCACACAAAACATCTATTTTCTATAGTAGAGGGGGTTGGCACAGCATTTGAAAGAGTAGGATTTCCAATATGGGTGCATACATAGTTGATGGAGCCATTATGGTGGTGATGGGGTCCTCCCCCCATACATGGAAGTTTTCATTAGTACATGGTAACATTGTCCTAAGTTGACACAATATTTGAAATAGAATCCCGTTTCTAAAATAGTTGCCCCTGATTTTATGGATACAAGGTTTGGGGGTGGGGGTAGAGACCTCTCCCCATCCATGGACTCCATTTTTGTTTTGATCACTAGGTAATAATCTCTATGGAGGGCACATAGTTTGAAAGAGGGGACTATTATCTTCCAAGCAAGAGTTCCCCCGTCCTTATTCGTGGTGGCGTAATATAGAGGGTTGTGTATAGGGGGTTATTCAGAGTTGATCGCAAATTCGCAATCCTGTTGGTTATGGAACAGATCGTACTGTGCATGCACAAGGCCATATCGAGTCAAAAATAGCAAAAATATGTAATCGCAATCGCTTCGCAATTCGATGGACAGGAAGTTGCCATTTGGGAGTGGTATCCAAATGTTTTCTGGGAGTGTCCAAAAAACTGAGGCATGCCCCGGTTGATTCAGGGAGCGCATTCACTTACATCAGCAGCTGCCCAGCATCTCCAGTGGTCAGTGACCAAAGGGACAAAGGTTTTTCTTTTCTCTTTAGCTTCTTGCTGTGGTGGATAAGAGGGGCTTATCCTCTGCAGTCTAGATGTATATCCAAATGATTAGCCCCAAATTTTGTACAGCAAAGGGGTTTGGGGCCAGATTCTCTAAGCTTCAAAAGGGATAAAATGTAGAATGATAAACAGCCAGCCAATCAGCTCCTACCTGTTATTTTTCAGACCCAGCCTGTGACATGACAGGTAGGAGCTGATTGGCTGGCTGTTTATCACTCTACATTTTATCACTTTTGATGCTTAGAGAATCTGACTCTAAATCACTTGGCTAAATCACTGGGATCTCTATACTTGCCTTTAAGTCGCAGGCTATTACATTTGACCTGTAGCATTTACCTTGATTTTTTTGCAGTTCTGTATCAACTGTAATGCTAGTTGAAAGCAAGTTCTTTATTCATGGCAATAGTGAACTTATTTTAATATTGTTTTTACTTGAAAGGTTTCCCTAAACCTATCTAGATGAGCATTTTTCAGGAATCCGGAATCACTTTCTCAAAGTTGAGAACAATTGACTACTATATCCTTACATCTTGCCTTTGAAGCAGGACTGCAAAAGAACAGCCAGACATCTGAAACTTAGCTTTTTATGTCAGAGGTTGTATACGATTTCATTACAGCTGCATTCGCTGATGCAAGATGATGGAAGTCAGAATTCCAGCTACAGATTAGGGAACCATAATTATAATTGTGCTATTTTCCTGTCTGACTTTCCTTTCATGATCAGTTCCTGATGGCCTTATCTCCATTTATTGCCAGGATGCTGTGTCAGCATTGCTGGAGAGGACCTCTGCTGAACTGGAGGCTGTGGAACATGAATTAGCACAGGAAGAAGCCAATGAGGAGGACCAGGAGCAGACATGTTCTGTGGAGGAATGGTAAATGATCACTATACTATCTAAGGATGTTGGATTTTGCCGATCTCTCAACCCAGGCATCAGGAGAACATCGAATTGACTTAATACAATCCTGATGTTTGGGCCCCTTTTGATTTGTTATACCACAGGGAGACTAATTAAATACCCACATTTACTGTTCATATAAAGTATGTTTGAATAGAACACCTACCAATATATTTTAACATTAAGCATTACAAAGAGAGCAATTTCCAATAATATTACACTGAATAATGGTTTTGGTTTGGCTACTGTAGAATTGCTTATAAACGCATGCATTGGCAGTCATTGACCGGAAGGGCATGCTAGTGCTTGTGGTTCAAGAACCGCCGGCATGTCCTTCCAGTCTATTGCTGCCAGTGTCTACTGTAATATGTACTGAGGCAAAAACAACTGTGACTTCATTGCTACTCTCTTCTGTTCTATAAACCCCACCTTTCAGCTCCTGCAGCTAAACATCTGATACCATAAGTGGAACTTTGGCCCCTAAATCTGTTCTACTGCTCCACAGTAGAGGTAATCAATGACTTTACAGTGATTAAAAAAATATATATATATTATCCCAGTTAGACAGACACATCAACAAGCAGCGGTAAGAGTTCACTTGAGGGACACTACCCCTACGGTTGGAACAACAGAAGATCCTTCTCAGATTACAGATTTTTTTTACCATTGAAGAAAACGGCACTAAAAAGAAACCTTTATAGGAGAATACTAAGCAGAACTATGAAAACATTTGATGAATGTAGATTAATTGAACACAGGTGGTGTCCCGAGTACCCAGAGATACCTTTATGGGCATAGACTAAGTAATCGTTATGTAAGATTTATGTAAGCATAGAGATTACATGTTAACCACACAAGGTGACCTCCAAATTACTTCATGACCCCTTGTTTGCATAAGGAGATCCTCCATATATTTTGAAGATCTTCATCAGATCGGTTTAAGACATACTGTACTACACTAGATTGATGTTTCTGTTATCTCTTTGTATTCCACACCTGTGCAAGAGAATTAAAGGGAATTTATTGTCTGTATGGACAGGGAGATACTCCACCACAAAGAGGGTCCACCATGTTTAAATATACCTTTACAGTCATATACTATGTAAATTTTATGTAAGCTTAATGTACAGTAAGCTTACAATCACATTTCAAGACAGGAGGTGAACCCTTAAATATAAAGAGCACGACCCATTGTCCAGACGGTGAATCGCTTGAAAAGGGGATATTTATGCCGTGATGTGGTCATTAGGTCGACCGCTATAAGTCAACGGTCACTAAGTCAACGCATGAAATAGGTTGACATGCATTAGGTCGACATTAATTTTTCAAGGTATTTTTTTTTTTAAAGGTGGTATTTCGTACTTTACTATACAAGTGGGCATAGGGGGGATATTCAATCTCCCGCCTCCATTCCCGACGTGGAAATGGCGGCGGGGCCCATGTCAATGCTGTCTTCCCCGACAGCATTGAACAGGGTTTTCGGCAGAACGTGTCCTACTTCACAAGCAGTCAAGCACGTTCTGCTGAGAACGGCCGGGAATTGAGGAGCTCTCAGCCGCAGCTCGACGATTTCCATCCGTTTCTCAAAAAGAATCCAAGTTCAACGCTTAACCGTCTGGGACCAATTTATATACAGACTGGTCTACAGGACATCTGCTATAAGGACTGGGATATTATCCATATATACCACTGTAAAGTCGTTGATTGCCTCTACTGTGGGGCTCCACATCTATATATATTGTTGTATTGAGTTTTTCTAAGGTAAAAATGCTTAGAAGGTTGTGTGCAGCCCCTCACATGCGCAACAGAGAGTTACAATTTGTTTGTTGTATAAAAACATTCCTAGCTTGTGTTTTAATCTGTAGTTCCACAATTGGTTGTAGGTTAGAATTACCAGGGGAAGAGCAATTTGATGTCCTGGAAGAACAAGGTACCACGGGACTTCTGCAGGAGGATTACAGTCCACCATTGCAGTTTTCTGTGGAGCCAGAAGAGGCACACGCAGGAACGGATGAGGAAACGCACAGCTGGAACCCCACCTCCACTCTTCTCCCTGCTATCGAGCTGCCAACACTGGTAGGAAATAGAAGTTGTTGGTTTTGTATGATGAGATGTTGTGTCATGTGACACTAATTGATTGTGAGGCGATTTATATGTCATTGATAAATTACTTAGGTGGCCACTAGGAAATATCACTAATCCCCTATATCCATGATTTATTGTCTACCCAGTATTAGAGGTAAAGGAGATAAATGCACACCAATGTCATAGATAAAGGCTTCCTATATTATTTTTGGAATGTGTACAGTGAAAGTGGACACAGATCAAAGCGCTCATGAAATAACCAATGGGTGATATAACAAAAAAAGATGGATTTCACCAGATAACAAGTCCTAATGTAGTCCTTGAAGATGAAATAATAGGTTTTTAAATGTCTATATGGTAACATCAGCAGTATACCTATAGAGATAATCTCCCATATTGATGTTGCAGCATGGGAAATAAGGGAAAAAAGTAGAAATAGTGCAAATAACTTCTTAAAATCGTCTGGTTTTAATATACAAATTCACTTACAATAGGAAGACAATAAAAATCGCATGAATCAATATAATCCAGGCAAATACAGCCGCAGATGGTGAAGCAGGAAGGCAGTGTTGTCCCCAGTCCAAGATTCCTGTCCCGATCAGGAGCCAGAGCCAGGGATGGATGTTATTGACATGCCAAGTAGCCAAGGGATAATGGTCCAAATCAAGTTAAAATCTCACTTTCACTGTAAACATATTGTTTATTTTGAGTGATTTGAGTTATTCCGCAGCACTTGAATTTCATTGCACACTATCACATTATTTCTATCTTTATTATTTTTGGCTTATTATTATTATTATTATATGTAGGCTTTTTGTACTTGCTATTGCTAATTTCAAACCTCCCATCAATTGAATCCTGTTATTTGGGGCATGTGTCTGTATTTGAAAAGGGGACATCCCTCTGGGCCTCCCGCAGGCTCTCCTCCCTGCACTATACAGTATATTCATTATTTACCACTACTGTGCTGCAGCAGTGATAAATTGCTCCTCCATCCTCTTCCTCAGGCCATAGCACACTGTTGCTAGCAAATTCCACTAACTATGGTATGTGGGGGGTGGACCTCAATCCCCCCTCAAGGACTGTCATCAGGACCCCCCATCCCCCTTCTTGTAGCCTCGGTGTGCCCGGTGAGACCTCTGGTGTCCGCATCACAGACTGCACTACACAACCTCTACATGGCTTCAAGGGAAATGTGAACTTTGTTTATGACAAACTGTACTTAATAGACTCCAGTTCTGGGCCCCTTTTCTGTCCGGTCCTGAGACTGTAGTCCTGGAAATTACCCCTGATGAAAGGCCTGCTTCCAATCTTCCATCCCTCTGTCACCCTCTCCCATCCCCCATTACCCACTTCCTCCCTGTCACATTAGCTGTCACTTCACTTGTTTTGTGCCTCTGCAATGCTACTGTGTACTTTCTGTCTGCTGACCACACATATGTGGCAGCCCTTCTGCGGTAACTTGCTGGTGTCCCTTATGGCAAAAAAATAAAAAAAAATCATCCAGGGGGGTCCATCAATATAGATTGTAAGCTCCATGCAGTGTGGACTGATGTGAATGGCCAAATATTCTCTGTAACTCCCTGTGCGCTATAACTCTCTTTAAATAATAAATAGCTCATTTCATTTTCCAGCTGACTCCAAGAGGACGAGTGCATAGGAATATCATTTGTATGTGCTTATGCTCTATGCTGGAGGATGCAATGAAACTGCATGGGTCTTAATTAAACCGTTTTAAAATAATAATAAGAGCCACTGCACTGCTCTGCGTCCTGGTACATGATGTTTAATGAAATGAAGGACTATTGCAATTTGCTTTCAATTTGCACTCAACCAAATGTGTCCTCGTACTGTAGTCAAGTCATATACTGCAATGAATGTGATCCATTACAATAAGCAATCAAAAATTACATTTTATTAATTAAGCAATTTTTTTTTTTACAATGAAAGGTTGACAAAGAAACAAACACTGAAGAAGCCATTCATGAGAGTATACCAGTTCGGCCCAAGGACAGGAGTAGTCTTGGCTCAAGGCAGCGGCCATTTGTGCGAAACAGCATGATTGTGCGGTCGCAGACGTTCTCCCCAGGAGAGAAGAACCAGTATATATGCAGGGTAAGATTGAAAGATATTTAAAAAAAAAAAGATGTGAATGTGATTACTGGATTATACATAGACTTAAGGGAGAATGCAATTGTTTTCAGGGGTGTGATAATTATTGGGAATCTGACGGAGCAATTCAATTGTTCTAGGCACCCATTAATTATCGCTGTTGTCACTCCCAAATATACTGTGTTTAGCCTTTACCATGAATCTACCTGGCACATTTCTGCTCAACACATCAGGAGGCAGCAAACAGAATGGAGCAACAAATGAATTGCTTAATAGGGCACCCATTGATAGTGGGTGCCCAATGCAAATTTTTATCTCCTCTCCCCCCCCAACAATGGCAGTAGCAGACTTTATCCAGGTGAAACAGGTCTGTAGCCCCAAATAAAATTCACCACCCGCAGGACAAGAGACTTCTCTTCGCAAGCCCTTCTTGCTAATCACAGCCAGGCAGGCAATTTCATAGGGAGTTCTTTTCTTCCCCTGGGATTGTCATTCTGGACTGCTATAATGGCAGCCCTATTTGGCTTCCAGTGGCTGCAGCCAACGCAGTCCCTAGAAGCCTGAGCTGCCTGTTAATTTCTCTGCATACACAAAATCACGATCAAGCGCATGCATAAAATCCTTTCAGAGCGGCAGACTGGCAGAGACGAGAGAACAGCAAGAAAGCGGGCATCACAGGTAGGAGCTGCAACTGCCGCCAAGTATAAACAATACATTTGATTAATTGATGAAACATATACTTCCAGCACTGTTTCACCTTTATCTCATCTTCTCCATGCTCTGCCTTCTGAAGTACTCATATGTAATTGTCAGTAATGAATTAGGTCATGGCAGAGTACCAAGGATGGACCTCCACCTGTCTACTGCTGGAGTGCAAACATTTAAGCTATGCAGAAAATAGGTTTTGTGGTCTTAATAGCACCATACACGGCTCTCGTGGAATCTGACCCCTTTTGAAGTTAGCTAACTTTATCTGGGAGCCATCGCATGTTTAATAAACCCTGGCTCATATTCTGTGTCACTAGAGGTCACTGTGCACCTTGCAGAGTCTATAGAATTTTCATGACACAGGGAATCCATGTCCGTGATATCAAATATCATCAGATAATCTCTTTTCATTCTAAAGAACAGGGTAAATGTCTTATTTTTCAACCTTCCATTTAGTCCGCAGAAAACATTATTTAAAAATCTACTTATGATCTTTCCTTTTTGTAAACTGACTCCAGTGTCTTTAAATCACGCATTAAAAGCTGAACTCTTGCCAAAAACATAATCTGTACCTGAACAAGTCCACACCCTGCGCTTGGAAACAGCTGCAGCATTAACCCTACTGTACGTTCCTTATTTTCCTTAGAGCCAGTTATGGTTATTACTGGCCAAGAGGTTTCCTGTTATTAAACTTTTCTCATAGCTTTTACTCTTTGTAACCAGTTATGCATTCAGTATGGAAAACAACAATATTGCTTTATCTTTTTTTTTTTTTTATTAAATTAAATATACCGTATATACTCGAGTATAAGTCGACCCGAATATAAGCCGAGGCACCTAATTTTACAACCAAAAACTGGGAAAAAATCATATTGACTCAAGTGGGACCCTCACTCGAGTATAAGCCGAGGGGGGCCTTTTCAGCATAAAAAATGTACTGAAAAAGTAGGCTTATACGCGAGTATATATGGTAATTATTCCTAGAACCACACTATACTGGTGCAGATGACTGGAGTGTCTGTCCCTTCTGCACCAGGTACCAAGATGGCACCTAGGATAGAAGCTTTTAACCCATCACCCTTATGCAAATCCCTAAGAAGCCCTTAAGAACCATACACACCAGATTACTTTTTAAAATATATCACTCAAAAGGGCCCTTGGGCATTGTGGTCCTTGTAGGAGCTTTGGACCTTCTGGTCCTTGTAGGACATGGTTTACCTACAAGTAGAGGCCAGCTGTAATATAGATGAACTGCAATTTGTGTCTTGCTGATTTTCTACTCACAGTCTATGGAAGTGCAAACAGAAATCAACTATGGTAATTGGCCATATGTGCACCTATGGCTTAATTCCATGCGTTTTTATGTGAATATAGCATCAACCTGTTGTCAGGAGGCAAGCTCCAATAAGGGCTCCAATATGAGCGAAGGGCTGGAAGCACAGTGATTGTTATGCTACAGTTAGGGATGGCCGTCCCTAGCTACCGTACCACTGCTTTATGGTCTGGGACTGGACCTGTGGCCTGTGAGCAGGCATCTGGGGAATCCCTCTCTGGGGGATCCCTCTCTAAGAGAAACCCCAGTATCATAGCCTATAGTCTAATTTAGGGGTTCCCAATCTTTTTTGAATAACGCACCCTAGAGTACAATTTTTTTTTCATGGCACCCCATGGCCAAAAAAATGTAGTAAAAAAATATAAAATTAAGTGAATTATGTTTATATGTGATCATTAGGTTCAGTTATATTGTAAAGTGTACACATATTTTATGATTGGCATTCACCAGAACTGGTTTTGTCCATAAATAATTGACCATAATAATTTTAGTTGGTCTAGTAACACCAATCCGAGGCACCCCTGCAAGTGTCCAGAGGCACCCTAGGGAGACACGGAACACAGTTTGGAACCACTGATCTAATTCCATCTTCTGTCAGTTCTTTTTGGGCAGATATGGCAGAAATATTGTTTCATAAATGTGCTCCTAAGAGCTATTATAATGTAAAAAAAATGTTTGTGCTTTACATTTTTCCCCATTCTCTGTACTTCTATAATATGGGAACATATATCAAAGGCATGTTTTGGTCTGGTCTTTTCATTGGTTTGTCTGTGTGATCTTATAATAGGAAGTCCCTGAAGCTGCCGGAGACCAGCGGCGGTCGGCGCACGGAGTGTACCCACACTCGTGCGGTACTCCCGCTACCTGGGAGCTATCAGCAGAGACACAGGCACCCCTAAGCTGCACCAGTCCCCTCTCCTCCGAAAACCTGCAGAACAAACAAGCAGGCTTTAAAAGGGGTACCCGAAGATTTTACATATCTGATTATTAGGACGCCGCACTCAGATACCTATAATTTACAGAAACTGTGGACAGAGACTTTGTACTAACATGGTGAACAGATTGGACACTGTTCCCCGCCTTCACTCACAGATCAGGAGACCGTTGCCATCAATCTGACACACGCGCTCAGGGCCCTGTGTACAGTCCGTGGCACGGATCTACAGATCTGCTAGCCTAAGGCTATCCAATTGCGTCTATGAAACACTGTATGTTGTGTTCATCAATTCTATCCTTTTAAGTAAAAGCATTTGAGATTACCACTGTGTTATTCCTATTATCATATAGTTACAACACACTGTTCCGCCCATCGTGATTAACCTAAACGACTAAGACAGAGCGCAACACTAACCTGTGATTTCTATACGTTCAAATTAACAGGATCCTAGTCAGATCCTAAAGTATTTGCAGCTAGTCGCAATCATCACTCAGTGAGCAGATACACAAACAAAACTTCTCTACATGGTTGTAATGTTAGTTGACGTAATTTAACTGTTTTGGCATTATAACATACTTTGCCATCATACTTGCAGTTAATGATATAACATTACAGCGATGTTGGCATTATGCCGTCAGCATTTTCCCTTCCTCATTGACTACTGACAGAATGAGTAAATTAATATGTTAATAAATCTGCCCCTTATGTCTGAGAGCGTACACCTCTGAATCACGCTCATAATGCCTGCTTTGAGCTTTCATTTTTACTGTTCATGGCCGTGTGATCCTTTGCTGTCCAATTTTGTGTGTCACGTGTGTTATTTCTGTGACCTCTTCAAAACTTGAAGCTAAGTAATGGGATTATATGTTGAAAGCTGAGAGCCTCCTTGCATGTGTACACATCCACTGTGTACCCAAACATTACCGAAATTAGTCACTGTGAAGACATTGTACGCCTCTGGAAAATTACACAAGATTGCTTTTCAGATGTTTTTTGCTTAATATTTTTAAATGTTTTATTTCATTACCTACTCCATTTAAGCTGTTTGATGACCTCTGTCTTGCAGCTAATAAACATTTTATTTCATTACCTCCTGCATTTAAGCTACTTGATGACCTTTGTCTTGCAGTTAAATCGAAGTGACAGTGACAGCTCAACTCTCGCTAAAAAGTCTCCATTTGTGAGGAATGCGACAGAGCGGTGCAGCTTGAGAGTAAAGAGGGTATGTGTACAGAGAGCACACTGCCAGACATTACGTTACATTACATTGCATTACACTAAATGGGTGTTTAGAGACTACAGTTAGAAACTGTTGTGAAATAACTTTCATTTTTATGTACTGGTTACTGTGATTAAATCTATTACACATTGATGTATTAATAAATAATCCACAGGACAGTAATTCTGATTCTATATGCTCATCCTAAAAAGAATGGAAGACATTAGCATGGCTGTTTTCTATATAATAATACACAGTACTTCTAGTGTGTAAGCTTAAGTTTGAGTGAAACCCCTCACCCACTCGGTAAATCCCACACTTCCATCCTTTTAAATAAAATAGCACGTCGCCCGTTACGTAGTTAGTGTAGCGTCCGTGTCAGAATCAACGTAGTGTTCGCGCGGCCAGCGTAGTTAGCGTAGTCAGTCAGAAGTAGTGTAGTGTTCCCGCTAGCGTAGTCAGCATCCCTGTCAGATATGTGTTCCTGAAACACCCCCACTATCCACGTCAGCCCGAAGCGTGGCGAGCGGACGCTTTACGCATCCCCCGACCTGTTCATACCCACACTATCCACGTCGGCGTGGAGTTGATTTTATAAAGTGTGGAGAGTGTAGCGAGCCACCGAGCCTGAAGTGTGACGAGGGGATGCGGAATACATGCAGAGTAATCCGGGTCCCCTCGCGGGGCTCACCACGCTTCGGGCTCGGTGGCTCGCTGAGCTCGCTAACACTTTATAAAATCAACTACACGCCGACGTGGATAGTGGGGGGTATGAACAGGTCGGGGGACGCGTAGCGCATCCCCTCGCGGGGCTCGCCATGCTTCGAACTGGCGTGGATAGTGGGGGTTTGAAAAGGAGGCTCCCCCTGGTCAGCACAGGGGATCTCGCGGTTACCAGCGCTGTGTGAGAGGCGCTCACTAGGCTTGCCATGGACGCCGGGGACAGAGCCATGGACGCCGGGGACAGAGCCGGGCTGCCACGGAGTCACTACGCTAACTACGCTAGGCAACCGTTGGGCTGCTGTGGAGTCACTACTCTAAGTACGCTAGGCAGCCGCTGGGCTACGCTGACAGCTTAGCTTAGCCTACACTGAAAACGTAGCATAGCTGGGCGCCGTGCTATTACACAAGTACCAAAATGTGTCAGTTATTAGTGTGGGCCCCACGCTTTCTCAGGATCCAGGTTCCCCCTGAATATGAATTTTGGGTTTCCATAGAAACTTTGCTGCATTTAGCACCCAACCGTAGTAACGGATGGTTTTTATGGAACAAGTTACTTCTGTACACGGTCATGGTTGAGAATGTAAACCTTACTGTGTGCTGAAATGTTATTACTTCTGTTCTTACTATTTAGCCCATGTGCCAAGTGGTGACGAGAAGAGTCATGCACGAATGTCGTGAGCGAACCTCCCTGGACTTGGAGCTGGACCTTCAAGCATCCCGTACACGGCAGAGCCGACTGAATGATGAACTGCAGTCCCTGAGAGGACTAAAGCAGAGATTGGAGGACATGAAAGCCAGTGGAGAGACTGATTTACCTCCAGGTGTCCTTGAGGACGAACGTTTTCAGACGCTCATGAAACAAGCGGAAAAGCAGGTAATGATTCCATTTAATGGAAAATGATATGCAGTGTGCAGTGAGAAATGCAATGTGTTTGTTTTACACCAGACATGGCCACACTATGGCCCTCCAACTGTTGTGAAACTACAAGTCCCATCATGCCTTGCCACAGTTTTGCTGTTAGGGTATGCTAAAACTATTGCAAAGCATGCTGGGTTGTGTAGTTTCACAACAGCTGGAGGGCCTGTTTTACACTCTGATATTTAATAGTGATGTATGATTAGTGAGAGAACTGCTGTACAACAATAACTAAACTGTGAAACCGAAGTCACTACTTAAACTAATCTAACTTGTCATTTAACTAGGTTATCGGGCCGATTTATCACCATCACCATCCGCATCCTCAGGTGCGGATATGCTGTGATAATGTTGTTCCAATTCACAATGCAATAATTGATTGCAGTACATCGCACGGATGTATCAATTATCGCACGCATGCCAGAAAGCTCTGTCCCTGCAATGCCAGTCTGCAGCCATATCGGAGTATTTTTCACAGATAATACCCTGACCATGAGCAGCACATGCGCCGATGACGGCACCTCCTCCCCATTGCGAAAAAATTATGTTAATAAATCTGCCCCTATGTAATTTATGAGAAACTATGACCAACCATATTCTCATATACAGTATGCATAGTGCAGGGGTCCTTAAACTATTTTGCGGTGGGACCCCATTAGACAATTAAAAATAATGACAGGACCCCAGCAAGTTACTGCAGAAGGTCATCACATCACATGTGTAGTCAGCAGACATCACATACATGGCAGCATTGTGGAGGCACAAAGTGATGGGAGGAGTCTAAAGTAACAGACAACTCAACAGATTTTTCAGACTCCTTGAATCACTGACTGATGTCCGAAAAGTCATCAGCCTGATGGTCAGCAACATGGAGTCGCAACCCCATGCTAAGAAGGTTGGGACCCAAATTGTGGTCAAGGGAACCGCTGGCGTAGTGTAATGTTAACAGTGTTTCCTGGGAAAATATATGTTTGCACTGATCTAAAGGGCACATCAGCACCTAAAATCCATTGGCAACTTGTTGCGGTGTACATTGGTAATGTCATGTCATGGCCACAGGTTTGGGTTTGGTGCACTGCCTTCAATAGCATCAGCAGACCTCAACATGAGCAGCGAACCAGCCGGCCAAGCACATCCACCGCAGATGCCAATTTGTGCCGCATTGACGACACATTGAAGTTACTGATATTGCTATGAATTTCAGCTGCCGATGTGCCCTTTAGACACAGAGGTCTGATAGCACTACGCATGTTGGACCATGTTTCTGCCAGCACCGTCATTATACCACTGATGTTAGGACAGTGACTGATATGAATAGCAGTCTCATGGCCATGAAGGGAAGCAGCATCGACTTTCTCTGGCCTGGCAGGAAATTAGACTGAAATGGAGAACATGACACATGTGGGAGATCTTGTTACCTTACTTATTAAACCACCGTCACAACAGCCATGTTAGAATTTTGTGTTTTTCGTCAGGAAGTTTGAGATGTCTATGCTCACGCACAAACATAATGAGTGATAATTAAGGAGAACTGGCAGGTAAATAAGACTACAGCATATAATACAAAGTATTTCCAATCAATTATCTGCTTTATGTTATATAATTGAACTATTGCATAGTATTGTGTTCCTGTATTGTGCGTAAATGTATCCTGCCAATTTTTGTGATAACATCAGATGTCTGGCAAAAGTCCCAGAACAAGCTATTAAATGAAGTTATAATAATAATAATAATATTACTTATATAGCGCGTTTCTCCTGAAGGAGTCAAGGTGCTTGTGTAATATATTCCTGGTGATGCCACACCTGGGACTTTAACACTAGATCATGGGGTTTTTCGTCCGTAGGCTGAACAATCGAAAGAAGAACAGAAGCAAGGACTCAGTGCTGAAAAATTAATGCGAAAAGCCTCAAAGGACGTCTGCAGGTTACGTGAACAGAGCCAGAAGGTGCCTCTACAAGTGCAGTCTTTCAGGTAAGGCTCCGCTCTTCACCTGTAATACAGAACTCTCACTGAACACAACACATCTACCATGTTGTCCATTTTTAATCACCCAAAAGTAAATGAGTTTATGGAATGTCCAGTATCCGTGAGAAGCACAGGAGGCCTAAATAAGTTCTTCCATTATTATATTCTTAAAGAATAAGTAGGACTGTACCAATAGTTTACAGGTCAAGGTTTGTTTTGTATAGGCCAGGCATTTGCATATCCACAGCATAGTGGGTGAAGGGTGTGTAGAGCTCACATGTTCCTGGATGCAGGGGCGGTCCACACCACACACCCTGCACCCATATGATTATACCCCCTTCAGTGTCCCATAGGGATTGGTGCTGCAGATAGAAATCTAACAGGAAAATAGTGCAGTGGGCCGTTTTCCTGGTAGAGACCTGCACATGCACAGACAGAGAGGCCCTCTCCCTCTTGTCAAAACAGAGAGTAAAGGCAGTATAAACTTAAAGATCATAGTGTCTCTAAAATAGCAGATAAAAGCAACTGGCAATATTAGCAGCAAAGCCTTGCATGTAGATCGTACATATGTATAATGTTCAAATACACTAGGAGGCAAGTTCAAATGTAAGGACATGCTATATAAAGCAATGGTAGGAACATATAGTACATAGAACTCTAGTACATAGTAGAGTACATAGCAGAGTACATGTAAATGATGGCAGATTATTCATTTTGTGCATACTCCAACGTTATATCAACAATATTTCATAATGATAGGTAATGGTTACTTTTGTTTTCTGCTTTCACTGACTGCGATAATGGGGTTAGGATTGGTTGGTTATTAAGTTTAATTGACTCTTCCCATCTGCACAATATTTTATGTCAGTCACTGAAACACAACCCATAGCTGACCAGCTGAGCAGGCGTTGCTGCACACATTCGTGCACACAATGTTTCAGACAGTGGGAATTTGAACTGGAAGCATTTGCATGTGTATTTTTTAGCCTTTCCCTACCTTGTAGCAGTTTGAATAGAGAAGCATATAATTGTTGCATACATTTGGCGAGATTAGGAGGACCAGTGTATTCTGTCCGCAATGGTGGGGTGGTAGTAGTATTAGGGACTAGGTAGGGGGAATAGTAAAGGCACATGGCAGCTGGGGGTTATGGTGGGAGTAGTATGTACCACTGGGTCCCTCATGTAATGTGTACAGATAGTGGGCGCACTCCTGCTTTTCTGCGACCTACAAGCATCGCAGCAACAGCACATAGAGACACGTCTGTTACATTTCTCACATTTCACGAGTCAGCTATACGGTATGAGAGAGATCCTTGTCAATGATGCTATAACATTTTTTATTACATTTTTTTTTACTTTTCTATGAACTATGTATGTGCTTTGTGTGAACTCTACAAAGGAAATTCTATTTTGGTCCTCAAATAAGTGGTGTCGTTTTCAGAGTGTACTGGGTTTACCATTGCTGCTCCACCCATTATTTCCATAGTCTAGCACCATTACCTCGTTACTTAGCTGCCCAGCTCTATTACACAGCAGTAGGAAAGGAAAAGAAAATCTGTATGTGAAGTGTGAGGCATGTCTTTATTCTGTTGAACAAGCTCATGTTTTCTGTAATGGCCTATAGTCAGACAATATGGTTACACATGGGTACTGGTGGCAGACCACAGCCAGTACAAATCACACCTTGCCTTATTTCATTCCCTTTAAGCTGTGGTCTTATAATAGGGATGTTTTATATTTAATTTAATGCATGGCCTCAGTGTATGAAGTCCATTGGCCTGGAAAAGGTTACCCAAAGGGCACGCACCCTGAGGGCTGCTAAACTTTTTGAAAGAGGCAACTCTTCCCCTATTGACTTCAAAATATGCAGCTTGAGGCCAGTTTTCCCTGTAGCAGGAGGATGGGGGTTATGGTGTATTGTCATAAGTCCCTACCAGAGACCAGCATATTTTGTCTAGTGTTCAAGTTGGATGATGATTGGAGGAGGACACTATCTACTGTTTCATCTGTTTATTAAGGACACTGTGTAGACAGAAAAGTGACACAATTGTGGAACTTGTGAATTGTATACTTTGCACCTCCGCAATATGTCCTGTAGCATCACCAAACTGCTCACCCAGGTATCTCTCACCTTTATTAAAAGCCAGCACAGTTTTTCCCCAGCACTCTAATAACAACAGAAATTAGTTGTGTGTCTATTGTGTGTGTTGTATGTGTAAAATGTTATCAGACTATGGGCTCAATTCAGACCTGCAAATTTGCTGCCCTGACGATTATTGGACGACCGGGCATGCCTTCGCTGTCCGTCTGCAAGGTGTTTGACACCCTACGACTGTTTAGGGGCAGTAACCCAGCATTTTCTGGGAGTGCCCCAGAAAATGCAGGTGTTCCTTGGCCATTGGGAGGGAGGGCCACTGACGTCATCAGCGGCCGCCTTCTCCCCATGGCCTTCGCACTACTGAGTAATTCTAGACGTTTACTCTGTGTTGCGGACCCGAGGGAATCCATTTGAAGGTGAGTGATTACAAATGTATTTCACAGCATTTGTATTTGTGCACAGCAGCAAAAGCATTCACAGCTGTGCACATGGGTGGGATTTCACTCTTATCTGTAACTTTTCTGTGACCAAAGTCTTGTCTGGCTGAATCACTGCTAAAGCTGGTTATTCCCATGTGGCCAGATCCTGAAGGTCCCAGACATTGAGCACCAGGGCATGAGGGGCGTACTATTATGACAATGACTGCCTACACACAATCTGATGTGGCCATTATAGTGTTCATTCTAGCACCCGCTATCTTTGAAAACCCATGCAGTTCCTCTTCCCTGCCTGGGGTGTCGCTGTCTGCTGTGGTGAATTCTTGCACAGGTCTGGTTTGCATATCAGTGCATATACAGACCACACTGTACAAAACCTCTACAGCAGACAGCGACACCCCAGGCAGGGAAGAGGAACTGCATGGGTTTTCAAATACAGCAGGTGCTATAATGGACACTACATTATCTGTATCCTGCTCCAGGCTGGCGTTTTTATGCTTAACACCGATTGGGACCTAAGATTTAAGCATTTTTTTGCTTTCTTGCAGGGAGAAGATTGCTTACTTCACCAGAGCCAAGATCAGCATCCCGTCTCTCTCCGCTGATGATGTATAGTTGTATTTTTGATTCACAGCTGTATTTTTACAATTGCCCATCTTTTTAGACACAATTTTTGTAGCATAGCTGTTGCTTTTACCGTAAAAAAAGCAAAACTGAATATTTTTTCTACATTATGCTGTAATTTGTAAAATATCGTTACCAGAATTAATGACTAGAAGAAAGAAAAGAGAAAAAAAAAAACACCAAAAGAGAAAAACACACACACACAAAATGAAGAAACCAAAGTAGAATAATTTGGTACACCGATGGTAATCTTGTACAGTTTGTATTTGTCATATATACATTTTCTTAATGTTTTGTAAAGTTTAGAGCAAAGACCCCCCTGATGGCGTGGGGGGTTGTTTTGCTGTTATACTGCACTGTGCTCCGACATTTATTGTTCAACGGACTGATCTAACTGTTTTCATGTAAGCTGACTGTGAAAATGGCTGACAAGCCATACAACTGACTTTTGCACCATAGACTTTTTTGTGAGTCAATCTAATTTTCCAAAACTACAAGGCTGCCTCGAGAGCCAGGTGCTCCTACAGTATGACCCATAGTGGTGCCATTGCTACCTTTGGTATTCATGCAAAAAAAAAAAAAAAGAGGGGTTATAAGCTGACACAGCTCTGAAGCCGCTCTCAGGTATATGCCTGGTCAGGGTTACAGTGACGGAGGGTAAAGTTACTTTATACGCAATCCTTGCAGAAAGCTGACCGATGGACATGTCTGTATCTCTCCGCATCTATCAGATCCAATGTGTGTTGGAGGGAGCCAATCGGCATGCTGGGGTTATTAAAATTGTAGTAAAATTCACCGTACTAGTTATATTTTTGTTAACAAGATTTTATCCAATACAAAACCAAATACCATGAATGTACTGTGTATAAAACGTGTGCTTGCACAATAACACAAATGTATGTATAGGAATATCACCTGACACAATGTAAGAGTTACACCGTATATATGGAGATTGATTTATTTCCTATAAATATGATAAAATAATGGACTACAGGAGATTTGCTACTTTGAGGACATTCCTTTATAACTGCAAATACTAAGGATCCCCCAGATGCACCAAGTAGGGCTGTAGCAGATATCCCTAATCCCACCGTTTCTGACCGTAAATGCAATGTTGCAGTAGTATTTACCAGACTATGGGGGGTATTCAATATGGGATTCCGACAGTTGGAATCCCGGCCCGTTTTTGTCCGGTCCGACAGCAGATCGACAGTCTGAATTCAATGTTCCGGCTGTTGAGTGTCAAAGTCTGTGCATGGGCAAAGACAGCCGCGGATTGTCGATAAATGGCCATCAACTCGCCAATCCACGGCTGTTAATGACATCATTGAATAGGCAAGTTGAATACCCCCTATGGCTACTATATTGCTAATTGTAATGGAGTGGGATTCTCCAGATCCCTCTCTGATGACACATGGTGACTCATGCTGGCCGACAGCTGCACATGCGCATGTGCCAGAATAAGCTATTTATCAATCTTCGCTGGGACAGACAGTTATCAGAGCCTTTTCCCAGGAAGAGATTTATTTTAAATTTGTGTGGACATATTAATTTTCATTTTGCAAATGTACGTAACATATTTATCACATCCACATGAATAATGGTCCTCTAAATGCGATAGTAAGGCCTAGTTTATATGTGGGCACAGTTTGCCTATACATAAGTCTTTTGTCATATTTCTCTCCAATTAATGATATGATTGATCAGTGATGTAATGAGCCTCAGCCACCCTTATCTGTATGCATAGTGTGCCTTTAGCGTTACACAGATTTAGCAGTATGGTTTGACAATGGGAATATTTGAAAATCTTATTTTACTTTACTGATCTTACCTTTTTTTCAAAGGCTGCAATTCATTGAATTAGATTAACTTTAGTTTTAGTTATTTGTTATTTTAAGGAGCGCCCCCATTTTGTGACAAATATGCATGGGAATATCAGTGGGTTTCTTGTTTTCATGAGCACTTGATGCCTGATGCAGTCGCCTCTAACTAGGCAATGCTCTGCCCGATGATTAACAAGGTCACACATACAATATGTTATATGTAAGAGAAATCTGATTACAATGGAACACTGCCTTTCTTTATCTGCTCAAAGATTGTTTGTTGGACTGTGTTGTAGGCTAAAACCACATTTTAATCTTTTAATGGTAAAAAATAGACCTCCCAGAGTGGTGTCGCAGGGCATTGTGCTGCTTTATTATGGTGCCTGAGATTTAGCATGGGAGATTCAGCATGAGCGATTCCCCTTGAGCTTCCCTGAATCTAGATCACTCAGAACGTGCCAGTGATGTGCACCAGCGATTAAGCAAGTTAATAAAGTTTGCTGATCGCTATCGCCCACTACACAAGCCACGGGGCGATGTGCAGTCTCTTGCTAAGCGATCTGACTAGATTTATCCAGCAGGCTGTTTATACATCTCCAGACGATAGCAACGTGTGGGGCCGCGCATTGCTATCGCTATGGGCCCTACACACACAGCGATGTGTGTTTGATTTCTAAGCGATCTAGTCAAATTAAGTCAGATTGCTTAGAAAATAGCCCGGTACTTGTTTCCTAGCACGGCGCCTGCGATTTTGATTGTATCCATCGGGTCCAAAAAAATCGCGTCCATCCATGCAACCAAATCTCATGCGATGCGATCGATGCAATTTTTACATCGGAACCAATGTAAAATGGTCCCTGAGACCCGATTTTACATTGGGCCCAAAGTTAAATGCCCCCCAGACCCCAATTTTTCATTGTATACCCACCCTGATGGATCAAATGCCCCCCCATTGTTAACGCCACCCCACGGTGAACGCCAACCCGAAGCGTGGCGAGCGCAGCGAGCCCGCGAGGGGCGGCAGTACGCGTCCTCCGACCTTTTCATACCCCCACTATCCACGTCGGCGTGGAGTTGATTTTATATAGTGTGGCGAGCGCAGCGAGCCACTGAGCCTGAAGCATGGCGAGCGGACGTGCATTACTTCACAGGTATTACTTCACTCTGTGTCTCGCTGCGCTCGCCACACTATATAAAATCAACTCCGCGCCGACGTGAATAGTGGGGGTATGAAAAGTCGCACTCGCCACGCTTCAGGTTGGCGTTCATCATGGGGTGGCGTTAACAATGGGGGGCATTTCACATGTAAAATACTCATAAGGGTGGGTATACAATGAAAAATCGGGTCCATTGGCCCATTTAACATTGTTCCCTATGTAAAATCGCGTCCATCGCATCGGTCGCATCGCATGCCTTAACTTAAGGCATGCGATGGACGCAATTTTTTTTATTGTCAGGGAAAAGGCTAAAAATAGCCCTGAAATCGCGTCGTTCGGACGGGCGCCGTGGTAGGAAACAAGTACCAATAGCCCTTTATCGCTACGTGTGTAGGCCCCATTAGCATCCTGCACAGCTGAGGAGCTATAAGATACACAGGGAGCCGGCCCAGCAGCAAGCAGAGTGTGGTCTGACAGCTCAAATCGAAATCCGAGTTTTTCCAGATGAATGTAGTTCCGTGTGAACCCTGTGGGGATTTTTTTTTTATTTTATAACTGCAAACTGTACAAGGCACTAGCTTCTTCTTTAGGTTCCTGTTGAATCTCTTGTGAAGCAGTGAAATCAATCACTTCGAGTCCAACAAATTGTCCCTGTTAGAGTGATTTTGCAGTACTGTATATTCCACCCTTGCCAATTCCCATGCAGATAATCTGTATAAAATTACCCCAGCAAAATAGGATGTCAAACTGGTATGTGATTCGTGTAAGTCTATAACCAAGAGAGAAATGCTTGCAAGGATTAAACTGAATTAGGGCCAACATTGTGTATAGTACAGGTAATTATTGTAATTGAAATAGATCTCCAGTTATATTTCCAGCTCGGCTAATACAAAAGTGCTTATTCAGAGCTTTTGTTGGATGTAAAGCACTTATTTAATTTTTATAAATGTCCCCTTAGGAGTATGTGACGTTTCTATAGATAAATGACTATGCTTATATAGAGAACCTTTAGTAGACTTCGGGGGGTGGGGTGGCGTAGTGGTGCATTCAGAGGAGCAAACCTGTTGAATACCGCTTGCTTTGTTTGAATAAGTCCTCTGTTAAATTGTATCCATGCCTGAACACAATGACGGTGGCAATTATGTGGGCTGTACTACTACTTCTAACAAAGCAGACAAACATATTACCTGCATTTTGTAACATGACTGAGGCTTGTGACCGGATCCAAGTGGATTCATGCCATGCCTTTGTCTCAATGATTCGTCACGTCACCTTTTGGATAAATAGGAAACGCTTGGGCACCCCATTGTGTATTGAAGTACATCTCCTTAATTTGACTTTTAGCTTTATTCCGAGTAAGTGTAAAACATCAGATTTTCAAATACTGTGACCTATTCACAGCCGGTTGCATCAGCAAATGGCATCTTCTTGTTCCTGGCTGCAATGTCAAAAACATCTTCTTGTTCCTGGCTGCGATGGGACTGGGTTGTGACTGGAGGGGTAGTCTCATTTACAGTACAGAAAATGGTACAAATGGCAGCACACAATGGGAACATATTGACATCAATCACCAGAATATGCAGCTAACCACCCAAGTGCCTGAATTGCTCCATGAAACTGATGCAAAAAAAAAAAAAATTTCAACACTTTAACCCATTATAATTAAGAGCACAACATAACAGTAATGTCAGCTCCCGCTGGCAGCTGTGCACGCCCAAACGGAGTAACACTTGAATTTCTCCATTGGGCACCATCTAGTGGCCTGTGGCACACACAACACATGAACTCACCTCATAGGTGTGAGCAGCAGAGTTTGCCTCTTATTATATAGGATCTGCAGGATTCCCCCGTTGTGCAAAAGTCATTCTTTATTTCTGAAAAATGATAGTTCTTTACTGTGTAAAGTCGCTCAGCACTGCTTCAGTTATTTTCACATTTACAACCAATAGAATGCTGTCATCATTAGTAGCTTTGCAGTCAGCACTGTCCACTTCGCACCAGGTCAGAGCTGGTGACTGCATTTAGGACTTTTCCGGTGGCCACGGTGGACGGTACTTGAGAATACACGCTCTTCCTGTACTCTTATTGTGACCGCACACCCACTGCCGGCGCATACATGTACAAGTCCCGCCCTTATATGCCCATTCCTACCCAGGTCTCTGCCCCCAAGTTACAGAAAGTCGCAAGTCAGGCTTAACACCAAAAAAAAATTGCAAATTGTGAAAATCTGCCATTGCGCAGTTTCTAAACTGCAAGGTGAGGAAAAAACTCTCACCTTCTATCTGCAAAACGTTCAAATACAATCCGTGCTGCACATAATAAAATAATAACCCTCTCGCTGTCCCCGACTTTCCTGAATCCTGTATATTTCGTAGACCTGAGCAGCTCTTTCTACAGGTTACCACATGGCTTATCTGTACGTGACTTGGAGAGTAGTTCTGGCTTTGCACAGATGGAAGGTTTGCCAAACGGCAGCTTAAGTGTAAGCTAACTTTGCTACAACACAGTAAGGTGCATATTATTTTGGTCAGCCTTTATTTGTTACTTGCTGATGTATTGTGTGGCACTGTACACTGTGGGTATAATAATATCTGAAGACAAAGGTGACTTTCCTCAAATGTGCTTATAGTCTAAAATGTGCTCGAACAAATATACACAAGGCAGTGGAATACCAGTTGTAACTAATGCAGGCTATTGTGAGCCAGAAGCATGAGCAAGCCATATTAAAGCTGCGTGTTTGGGCAACTATGATTAGTGTAGAATTGGTATAACAGCTTCTGCCAACCATGAGTGTCCCTTATTCATCTGCACAGACCATCCTTCCACTCCTGGGGCCAGTCTCAGATATGGATGCAAACACAACACAATTATCGTCTAAGTCTCTCTGCGCATGTACCACAATGGTCATGATGGTAGCAGAGAAGGTTTATTCGTAATGTGGCTGATGGACTGTTTGGGAGATGGTTATGATGAGTGGCAACAAACACAGGTGCGTTGTGACCATTTTCAAGGTATGTCTAGACCAGGCATGTCCAAACTATGGCCCTCCAGATGTTTTGAAACTGCAAGTCCCATAATGCCTTGCCACAGTTTTGCTATTAGGGAATGCTAAAACTATGGCAAGGCACGCTGGGATGTGTAGTTTCACAACAGCTGAAGGGCCACAGTTTGGACATGCCTGGTCTAGACTGTAATACCATACACAGCTGCAATGGCTCTCGCATCCATAGGGCCAATGAGAAGTTTGAAAATCCACTGATCTTTGAAATCCTCTGTGTCTTTGAAAAACATCAATGGGACTCGCAAAGCTACTGTTGTGCGTCAAATCCAGGGGGCTGCATCAGGCCCCTGGTTCTGGGGAAGGAATTGTATGTCATGCTATATGTGCACTCTTTTAGGTGACATTTGGACAAATTAACTAGATGATCTAGTAACTTTCGGCATTCTGTGAAGAAACCTTCATTTTCGTGAAACGTGTACGTGATGGGAAAATCCATTAATCCCAATAGTACACAAAGCATTTATTTAATGCTGGTCACAAACACAGTCATTAACTTGCCAAATAGTGTTACATTAGCTTATCATGCCGTGCTTAGACTTGCAATTTTTCTATGTCATAACTAAAGCAATAATAAGATACTGATAGATAATTTTTTCTGTTTCAAGTGAATTGTAGTCTTACATCTAAAGGCTTTGAGTCTTGACCAAACTGTACATGTGGACCAGTATAGCAATTGCTACTCCTATTTTATACCCGGTTATATTATATTGTATATTCTGGAGTTACGTTAAACCTTAATTACTTATTAATTACTTCAAATCTTAGGGATGGCCAACGATTCTCAAAAAACATTGATGGTCTTCGCCCGATGTTGAATACTTTTACCATCAATGGGGGAGAACCAGAGGGTTTCCTGCCATTGATAGTGCAGAACCAATCTTTTGATTTATTTTCTACATGGCGCTGTACTAGGGACCCAATTCTGCCCTCTGATGCACTCATGAAGCCCCACCCCCATGCTTTTATTGTCCCACACCCCAGAGAATAGTAAACCAGGGATTGACCATCAGTAGGTGAAACCATTGATGGTTACATTGCAGATGGGTTTACACCATTGATAGTGACCATCAATGATGGCTGCAATTCCTACTAAACAGACATTGTTCAGCTTGAAATAATGTTTTAATCTAATCGGATCATAAATATTCACCCAAAACCAAACAATAAAAAATTACTCCTTCATTTAGAATTCATATTTTTACACAGTTGACCTGTTTTTGAATAATTTTGCATTAGTTGTAAAATTCACTATTACGTTACATCTAAATTATGTGTGCAAGACTAAACCCTGTGTAAAAATCATACACATGACTGGTATACCGTGTTTTATTTCTTCAGCACAAGTTGAATGGCTGGCTTTGCCGTCTCACTATTAGATGAATGTATTCTCTCTATGTGCTATGTCATATCCAATATGAATGTTTGTAAAACTGTCATGTGACCCTGTCACATGACTACATGTGACCCTGTCACATCTCTAGCCCCAAAATGTGTAACACCTCTAGAGGAAGAATATGTACCAACAATATTGCTTCCATTGGTCTGAGGCTCTGTGGTTGCCCTCTAAAACCACATTTTAGATCTCTCCCTTATTTAAAACCATTGGCTCAGTGGAATAACTGTATATCTCCCTAGGTAGTATGCCTCTAGTGTAGAGGGCACCACGCTTCTGCCCATCTTCTGTTCTCATATCATGGCTCATTCCACTATACAAATGTGAAATGTGGATAACCAAAATGTTGACAGCACACTGATTAAAAGTGGTATATGCAGATGGTTTCAGGTGTCTGTCTAAAGACAATCAAGTATTATTGTGAACAAAATGCATTGAATTCCAGTGAGCTGGTTCAAGACTGAATACTGCTATACTAGGGTTACGTAACCTGTGGCTCCACAGCCGTTGTTAAGCAACTCTTCCATCTGGCTAGCTAAAGAACAATTGTAAGTCCACAGGTTACCGAGCCCTGCTCTAAACTCTACCTGCTTTTAAGACTACTAGAAGTCACATATGTACTTGTAAGGTCAAAGATTTGGGGAGGGCGTAATATGAAGTTATTTAACAGCAATAATGTGTGTTGCATAACCCTTGGTCTGTGAAGGGTGTATTGTAAAGGATTAATGAAGGTTTCCTGTGTGTTTTGTCAGCTTGATTTTGTAAAACGTAGACTTATGTGTAGAGCTGTTTGTATCGTTTTAATGATTTACTATCTCCACTTATTTATTTACTGTCTTATTTATGTTTTGATGTAGTTCAGTTCTGGTCATTTTAAAATTGGTCATAAGTGAAGCCAATAAAATCATTTGCAGCTTGTTCTACAGTTTGGCACTGTTACTTATTTATATTTTAATTTCATAATTACATTTTCCATTTCTAGCACGGGGCCAGTAATTGACATATGAAACAGTGAGACATCATTAGGAGCCCCTGGCTGTGATCTAATGGAGTCTGATCTGGAATACATAGATGTTCTCTGTTCCAACTATATTCACCTTTGCACGTTCATCAATCATGGTTTCCTGTGATTGGCTGGTTTGAAGGCTAAGAAATTAATGAAAACCATGGTTAAACCATGGAGAAAATAGATTGCTAATTAATTTTTAATAAAACCAGAAATCTCTTAATTGTGCAAGCTTCTTTTCAATGTCAACAATATACATTCACACCAGGTAACAGCCAGGAAACTTTCGGTGGTAAGAAGTTGGAAAAGCTGGAGCATAATATTACTATTAATGGTTGGTAGAAATGCTGAATCCATTTTGGAACATACTGAATTCCAGAAATAAATAGATACATTTTTGAATAGTAAATACATGTTATGGTATATCAGATAAATAGTTCCCATATAATGTAGCACAGTTTAGGTAACTTCTAAAACATGCTATTGCCTAACAGCCGCTACACATGTTCCCTTCCCAGCCATCAGTAAGCCATTACAGAGGATAATATCAGATTGCGGTGATGTCCTGCAAACCTTGTCATTAGAAGGTGACAATTTTACTACCAAAGGTGTTGCATTTATGGAGCTAGGTTGAATTAAAATTGAATTGTCATATCTATCTTAACTTAAATCAAGTGTTCAGGGGAATAAACCAGAACAGAATTGCTATAATAGTTTGTTTCAAATATTCTTTACTATTAACAATCACCTTCCCATTCAATGAGTTGAAGTAAACCTCGGCACCCGGAGCCTCTCTTTAGGTGTTGTTGAACTACAGGTCTTGGTTGGGACTTTCAGTTTCATGGTGGGGGGTGACATGTATGCGTTGCAGGATATGTACACTGTTCACTATTTTTAAATATACTTATGAATATGTATACTTAGTAAATATATTTAGTATTATTTTAAGCTATTATTACTATGCTATTACAAGTATATATATATATCACAATCAAAGTATTACAGCCACATGTAAAAAAAAACATACATTCAGCCAAAGGAACAAAGTTTTAGCATGTTGCTGAAATAAAATGTTTTACTATGTTTTTCCCCTTGTTATAGCATACTTCATTGTTTTAAAATTAAAAAAAAAATGCTCAGAACTGAACTAAATATGTAATCAGGTTAATTCTGAATGTGTTTTTCATTGTGTCCCTTGTCTGTTATATTATGAAATGCTACCATCACATAGATCAACATCGTCTCTGTACCTTCCATGTGTCTCAGTGATTTGAACAAAAAAATACATTTTTTAACAAAAGAAATGGTGTTGGCCTATTATTTCAATGCGTAATGTTTTATGGCTTCTGGATTAATTCCAAAAATTCTCTATGGACAATAAATATCATCGTTGTTGAAGTCCCCCTACGGGAGGAGATGTCTGCTAGCTCAGCCAGTGGGGTGTAGATCAGGAGCATGGTGCTGCCTGGGAGGCTGTGCAGGGGGGGGGGGATGATGGTGGGGTCATGTAATCTTGGCCATGCTTCCAATATACAATGCTGAGATTACCGGCACTGTACAGCAGGGAGTATGGCTACAATGATGCGATTGGGGAGTCTGGCAGCAAGGACTATCTGGGAGAACAGGAGTGGGTTTGCTACTCGCACAGGACCCTCAAAAATATTTGAGGAAAGGAGGTGGACCCCTAAAGTATTCATATATACAGATATGTATTTATCACAAGGGGTGTGCTACCACTGGACACAAAGAGATAAGGACAATTGACAAGAGAGAAAAGTGTATCCTGATGTGGTGCACCTAAATAAATTTCAACGATTAAAATCTAGCTTTTATTGATAACTTTTTAAAGGCGAAATATAAAAACACACAGACAAAACAAAATGTATGTGAATGTGTTTAAAAAGCGGTGGCTCTCCAACTCTCTACCCGTTTTGGCTAGAGGTAAAATATCAATATCCCCACAGGTGTGGTATGCCGACACTTTAATTACCAGTAATATGTCAATATAATGTAACAGTGTCAAAGTGGCTCAAATCCCCTTCATGTAGGTACGCACATACTAACACCAGTGCAATAATAAAATGTAAATCTGAACAGATTGACTGGTGACTTCAGAAAATCACTGTGATTAATATGTTAGATTATCACTGTTGCTCTCAATCACAGAGGGCTATGGTGTCAATCGATCACTATGACATAGAGTTACTCAAACCTCTATTGTATTGGCTAGAATTGCCTTTATTGTGAGGGAGATTCTATGTCTGTCATAATGAGTAAACTGTTCTTACTTCACAAAAGTATATATCAAGGTTTATTCAGTTCAATGATTATACTTAGTACAGTGGACTTAGAGTGTTGTCAAATGTATAACAAAATGAAATAAGTCAACGCAGATGTCGGCCCACCCGGGTGTCGACTAATTCTCAATGCACCATGGGTTATTCAAACCTCTATTGTGCAGGCTATAAGTGCCCTTAAAATAAGGTAGCCTCAGTGTCGAGATAGGGTATCCTTGTCTACTTTTATTAGTAGACTGTGTGGGTTAACATGGCATTACAAAAAGAAAGAGAAAGGTTGGTACATCAATTGACCAACACTAGTAACGACATATATGAAATTTCCTCAAAATCCTCTTATTGAGCTGGAATTGCTCTTATGGAGGAGAGAAAATATGCGTAGCTCTTATACTTTAAAGAGTTTTTTATAGCCAGTGTGCGTCGACAAATATTTAAAGTTGACATGAATTATGACAATCACTCATTTGTGAAAAAGATTTAATACACTCTTTAATTAGAACAGTAGATCGATTGTTCCCAGGTACTGTTTATTTTAATTTTTAGTGTTGTTAGTACATCCGGGCAACCAACACCGGTGTTGCCTGTCAAAAAGTGTCAATTTTAACAGTCTTAACAATCATTGATTGGTGTATAACGTTTCAATACGTTCTTTGAGGCAACAGTGATTCAGTAGTGCTCAAGCACAATTTATTTTATAATAGTCAGGGACACATTGCGGACACATAGGTCGTGGGCACTGCCAGCAGCTGATAGTGGATACTTTATTAGTGATCCACATATATTATCCACACTAATACCAAAATAAGATAAGATCGAGTAAGGTATGGATTTGCTATACGTGATGGATAAATTGCAGCCTGCCCTTCTATTACCAATCTGAGCGTGAAAACCACTCCTTAAATAGCAGTATGTTTCTTTAAATAAGATCACAGATAGTATACATGTGCCCTCAGTAAATAGCTCATGGGCACTTGACAAAAATGTCACCCAGTGGTGTCTGCCATTTAGCGTACAGGCACCGTGCGTTTATAGTGGTCACTAAAACACGCTTGGGTCAATTTGAGCAGGGGAATTGACTATCTGGGAGCAGATACAGGGATTGGGGTTGCCACACGATTTTTAGGAGCCTCCAGGCTGTTCTGGTAGAGTACGCGAGTATGTTTTATAGTAATGTACCAGAACAGAACCAGAACACACTTGCCAATGTATTATAATGTACCAATGGTTAGCACTTTTTTTTTAGTGATACAGTATTATTGTTAAAATGTGTAAAAAGAAAAACCAAAAAAACAAACAAATAATTTGTGGTTACAGAATACTCAAGTTAGGGGTCCATAACATTGCACAGAATGGGTGATAGTATTGTATCAGGAATGGCTTGATTTTTATTTTTTTTATAATAGTTGAAAAATAAGCTTTGTTCCAATATTTAATGAAAATTAGCTACCCCATTGGTTCTCAAAATTTCTTGAATCATGGCACCCTGGAGTATCAGTATTTTTTCAAAGCACCCCTAATCCAAAAGTTTATATACTGGTAGGGTGTGTGTTTTTTAATGTCCTTTAATGTCCTGCATGCTGGTACTTGTGGTTCTCCAAATACGAGCATGCGGGGGAAGCTTATTTTTCTAATTTGAATACAAATTCTATCAACACGGCACGTATTGCCCAGGGGTGCCAGGGATAGCCCTGGGTTTCAGTCCTGGCCCTGGGTGCCCTGGAGGGGGGGATCCCTTTATTGGGGGGTCCCCACTCCCACAGGGACCCCGTCCAGGGCAAACTAGTAAGGGGGTAATGTTATGGCTGCAGGGACTTATATAAAAGGGTCACCCAGCTGTGTTTTATTACCTTACTGATTAGTGGAGCCCAGTGCAGGATTTTAATATATGGGGGGACCCCTACACTTTTGTACCTCACATTTTGGAAACCAAAACCAGGCCAAGTGCCTGGTGCTTGTTTGTTAAATACAGGAGAATCCTAGCCAGTTTTCCCCTTTATTTTTGAACCAGCACCGGCTCAAAGAGCCCACTGTCGGTAATGCTTAGGAGGGAGGACTCTACGCCATTTTTTTATTTAATTTGACCTTTCTTTTACTTTTGCACACAGAAGCATTGCACAGATATGACTGATCCGTCCGTGCATGCTTCTACAAACTCGAATAGCAAAAGGTGGTTTATTTAACATTCTTATTTTTAGCTGAATTCATAGCCGACTTTGCTCATGCGAATGATGGTAAATTTCTGGTGCCTATGGAAAGTCCTACAATGTTTGGTCGATGGTCTATTGACTTGTACTACAGTGATTTAGCAAAAAGTTTAGTATATTTCCGATGTGCGATTCCCAGCCGAGAATCGGACATTTGTACCCATTTGATCTAAATTCGTGCCCATGGGATCTTAGTAAATTTTCCTATAAATGTATAAAAAGAAATGTATATTTTTTTACAAGAAATGCTTTTGCTAAAAAAAAATATATTTTAAGTGTAACTATTATTATTCATTGCATTCTTTTAGAATTTGCAGAAAAATAACATCAAGAAGTAATTGTAACACATGATCATAGTCATTGTTGTTTTAAATTGATTCAGGAACTTACAGATAAAACTTCAAGCCAGGCCATAGAGGTTAATTATAAATCTCTCAGCCGTGAAACTAAGTAATTCAATATTCTTATAGACAAATGATGATAGTATAATTCTTATTTCAGTATGCTGACCACATTCTCATCAGCTTTTTCCACAGTTGCGCAGATTGATTCCTGATTCTCAATTTCTGTTTTAAGACTAAGGTCAGCACTGGATTTTTTTGTTAACTCTTTGAGTGCTAATCTCTGTGAGAGATGTGCAAAATATCCGCTAAAAATGCCAGCGTCGCTCACTTTTGTTGTGTAAAAAATATATTTCCTATATAAGGTAAACATAACAGGTCATTATAATGAATAAAAATGATTGCTTGGCAATTTTCACATCCTATTTTGACAAATTTGCTTGGCACTCAAAGGGTTAAGGGTTAAAAGTGACTTTGTTTTTTATTTTATTGATCTTTTGTTTTGATTTTTGTTTTGTAGGTAGTTTGATTGCAGAGCCTATCATCTGTATGGTTCACATTATCTTACACAAAACCACTTGAGCTCCTTCCAACCATATTCTCAATGTGGTACAATTGTTGTCAGTGAAACTAAGGGACACATCACAGGGGGGTATGAATTAATTGTGGTGGTGGTAACATCAGAAAGCAACAACACTATAGCAGCAGGAAATCTTGGCAGCCATAGCCCCTGAGTTGACTTATTGGGGGAAATGTACTAAAGAAAATTTGTAAAAAAAAAAATAGGTGTATTTGTATCCAGAAATACACTTATTTTTGACATTTACTATCCCGAAAATACGGCAATTCGTAGTCGTTTTGATGTGCTATCAATACGAATACGTATTGCCGTATTTTCAGGATGGTAAATGTCAAAAATAAGTGTATTTCTGGATACAAATACACCTATTTTTTACAAATTTCCTTTAGTAAATTTCCCCCATTGTCTGCTCAGGTATAACCTACAACTATGGAGGGGATTTCAGTTGCAGATGATAACCTGTTTTCACGTGAAAATTTTCTCTTTTCGTGAAAAGTGGTAATCGGCTAATACAATTGCAAGTGACGGTAACATGCGATAATTCTCCATAAGATTTAACACATTTTTTTTAACCATCTCTTAAGCAGGAATAAAGTTTGGCAAAATCTCTATTTTAAAGGTAAAAATTACTTGGTTCAGAACCACCAGGACACCCTCCTAATGATTAATTATCCAATATTAAGATTCATATTTAATCTTTATTTCAACAATAATGACATGTCATTTGTGGGTTGAAATGTACAAAATGCAAGAAAATGGGTAAAATGAGGTGGGACAGGTATATGGGGGTGCTGTATGACGGGAGCAACAGTGGGAAAAAATAACAGCCAATTTGACACAATTTAAGATTATTAGTTTATCTTAATAGACCATAGTGTTATCCAATAAGAGCTTATCTTTTTGGGGGTATACGCAGATTTACTGTCTGTATAATGTAGGTTATGTATAATCAGGGGATAAGAGAGGAGGAGACCCATGTGCAGCCTCCTCCATTTGCCCCCCCCCCCCCCCCTCTCTCCAGGCCGCAGCGCCGCACACTTCACAGTGCAGTACAGTCTGAGCACTAGAGGGCTCAGACTCTACTGCGCATGCACAGAACTCTATAATAAAAGAAAATAGTGCTGCAGACATTTTTCAGAGATATCAACAGTGCTGTTGCCTTCATTGCGGGACTTCGGACAGGTAAGTATTAAACAATGGGTGCAGAGTGCGCAGTGTGGCCCCCCTGGAACTCAGGAGCCTGTGTGTACCATCCACATGGCACCCATTCTAAATACGCCACTGTATATAATGTAGGTCATGTATTACTCTGCTGTGCACAATTGAATTCATGTCCCTTTCATGTTTGTACAGAAGCAGAACAAAAGCTTCAATAACAAAGGTTGGCTTTACAGGAGTGTTACAGGATACTTTATAGATTATCTTGTTGTTGCAAAAGAAGTGAAAGAGCCATATTTTATATCAACAATGGGCCTTATTCTGGTTCACTCTTAGAGGCAAATTCCTTCTCAATTTATTTATTTATTTACAGTTTCTTATATAGCGCAGCAGATTTACAATAGTAGACAGTGATAAAACAAACTGGGTAACAACAGACAGACTTGGAGGTAGGAGGGCCCTGCTGCAAGCTTACAATCTCAAATGGACAAACCATATGCACTGCAGTTGGGGTGGATGTAAAATGTGCAGAGAGAGTTACATTTGGGTGGGGTGATTCTTCAAAGTGAGATCTATATTGCAGTGTAGAAATAAGGCAGACAGTATTTTCCCTGCACAGAAAAAAATAACTCACCTAAATCTATCGCTCTCTGCACGTTACATCTGCCCCACCTGCAGTGCACATGGTGTTGTCCATTTGAGAAGGAATTTGCCATGATTAGGACATAACAGTAACATTGTAAGTTTTATCAAAACCATTATTACTGTCAGTGGCGTAACTATTAATTTTTCCTCTACCTCCCCATGGCAGCATACATATGGGTTACGCCCTCTTGGGTAGATCTCTGGAAAGGAACACAAAAAAACAGACACTGCCCCTATATAAGGACCTCCTCCCTTGGGCTCTGTGTCTTTTTTTCCTTTCCGGGTAGATGTGCATGGCTTACCCTGTGAAGTGGCTGAGAAGAAGGCTGGCTCCCCTGCCGAGTGCAGTAAGGGGCAATGGCGTTTTGGGACCCCCGCTGTCGAGGGCAGTTGGGACGTCCATCTGCTGGAGTACCCCGCCGCCAGGAGCGGTTGCGGGTAACGACGCCGGCATCAGCAGCAGGCATGGATGCAGAGGGAGAGGCGCACTTCCGTGACGCGACGCGTGATGACGCAGGGCGTCACGCGTGGTACATAGGAGACGCCTTAGAGCGTCTGAGGTCATCGGAAGGCGTCTCAGAGTGTCTGGATGCCGGTGATCGTGCACAGGACTGTGTCCATACGGAGGTGCAGACAAGCGGAAAGCGTGCGTTTGATACCAGCAGACCGGGGTAAGGTCCCGACAAGCAGCAGCGCTGCTGGGACTTGGTTGTTTTACTTACCTATAACGGAGGTCTCATGTTGTTTCAGTGAGTCTGTGATAAAATAATAATGGAGGAAGAGAAAAAACAGCCGAGTAAGCCAGGGTAAGCTATATTGAAATAGCGCTGTTTTGGCTAAGGAAAAATTTTTTTGTTTGATACATATAACTAAAATAGGGTTTTCTTGCTAGGTCTGATACTGGCAAAGAAAAAGGAGAAGTTAAGGCTAAGCACAAAAGGAAGTGCTCATCCTGTGATAAAGTATTACCTGATAAATGCTCAGGTCCTGAATGCAGCAAATGCAGGAGCTCGGTGCAGATGGGATCTATACAGATAACTGATTTAGTGAAGTTGCTTAAAACTGAGCTGGCAGACACCTTTATGTCTAAAGATGAGTTTGTCAAGTCCTCAGGGAAGAGGCCTAGGGCAGTGCGTTCTGACTCCGAAGGATCAGAGCCAGGCCCCTCTGGGAAGCCGGAGGAAGAGATGGAGGAAGGAGAAGTATTCCAGGAAAAAGATGGGGTGGAGTTTAACCCTGACTTACTGGAGAACCTACTTTGCTTAGTGCATAAGTCACTCAACATAGAGGACCCTCAGGAGGAGGGTAAGCTGCAGGATCTTTTGTTTAAGGACAAAAAGAGGAAAAATAAAGCCTTTCCATTATCCAAAACGCTACAAGAGGTAGTGGAAGAGGAATGGGGACACCCCGATAAAAAGGTGGCAGTACCCTTAAGAGTATCTAAGATGTACCCCTTTGACCATGAGCAGGTCAAAAAGTGGGATGAGGCACCCAAGGTGGATGCGGCTATAGCACGTATCTCAAGGAAAACGACGCTCCCATTAGAGGATGCGAACATATTTAAGGACTCGATGGAAAGAAAAATTGAGATGAGTCTGAGGAAGCAACATACCACAATAGGGGCTTCTATGAAGGCTTCATCAGCAGCAGCAGTAACTACCAGGGTCCTAAGATCATGGTGCCAGGACCTGGAGTCCGACATGTTGGATGGCATTAAGAGGTCAGAACTGCTGAAGGTGGTACAAAACATACAGGTCGCTGTAGAATTTTTATGTGATGCTTCCCTGGATATGGTACGGTTGGCGGCCAGATCTAACGCTACAACTGCGGTAATAAGAAGGGCCTTGTGGCTGAAGCCTTGGGCGGCGGACAGTCAGTCCAAAAACAAACTTATCTCTTTGCCCTTCCAAGGGAGTTACTTGTTTGGGCAACAATTAGACGAAATTATCACTAAAGTATCAGGTGGTAAATCGGTATGGCTACCGCAAGATAAGGCCGCAAGAAGGGGGTCATTCAATAAATCATCCCGGTACCAATCCACGGACTTCAGAGAAGCGAAAACATATAGGCCAGGCAGAGGCTTTCGCAGGCCTTGGCTGGGTAACAGATATAATTTTCGTGGACAAAGAGGCAGAGATGGCAGGTTTGCCTTCAGGCAAAACCAGCAATGACGCCAGAGAGAAAGTAGGCGGCAGGCTGATGCAATATCAACAGGCTTGGCATCAGTCAGTACAGGACAAGTGGGTATTGGAAGTAGTCTCATCAGGCTACAAAATAGAATTTGTCACAGTACCAGGAAGCTGGATGGAAGTATCACCTATCCCCAGCAATTCGGAAGAAAGAGCTGCCTTATTCAGCAGCCTACAGACCATGATAGAACAAGGAGTGGTCATAAGAATTCCCAAACAAGACGAAGATCTGGGATGGTTTTCAAGATTCTTTGTCGTAAAAAAACCGTCAGGGGGGTTCAGAACTATATTAGACCTAAGAAGGCTAAATACCTATGTTCATGTGAAACGATTCAGAATGGAGTCAATCAGATCCATCATACCAGATATAGAAAGAGGGATGTTTCTAACAACAATCGATCTAAAGGATGCATACTTACACGTCCCGATATTTCTGGGACACCAAAGGTTTCTCAGGTTTCGCCTAAGACAAATAACATACCAGTTCACATCGCTGCCGTTCGGCCTGTCTACATCCCCGAGAACTTTTACAAAAATTCTGGTGGTTCTGGTGGCCAACTTAAGGGTGTTAGGCATTGCAATCTGGCCATACTTGGACGACCTTTTGATTGCGGCAGATACCAACGAAATGGCGGAAGCACATACAAGGATAGTGCTAGACTACTTGAGACAACACGGATGGTTAATCAACATCCAAAAAAGTCAGCTAGTACCGACACAAGAGGTGAAGTACCTAGGGATCATTCTGGATACAAAAGAAATGACTATAAAATTAACAGAAGACAGACGCCTAAAGCTTCTACAGGAGGTGAAAGGGATGTTAAGGAAAAAGGTGGTGTACTCAGAAGACTGCATGAGGGTACTCGGTATCCTGTCGGCCGCATTAGATACGACCAGTTGGGCCAGATTCCACATCAGGACGCTGCAGAATTGCTTCTTGAGACAGTGGAACGGGGATGCGAAGGACCGAAGACAGAGAATATATCTGTCAAAAGGAGCGATAGAAGATCTGCTCTGGTGGTCAAAAGCACACAGGCTGACCAAGGGGAAGTCATTCGCGACCAATCCACAAGTAGTGGTCACGACGGACGCCAGCGAGACAGGATGGGGCGCTCTGTGCGAAGAGCAGTCGACACAAGGAGAATGGGACCAGGCTATGGGCCGGCAACATTCAAACGTAAGAGAGATGCGGGCGGTGTTCTTGGCATGTCAAGAATTTCAAGAGCTAATAAGAGGCAAAGATCTGATAATAAGATCGGACAACCAGTCAGTGGTCATGTACCTGAACAAACAAGGGGGTACAAGGAGCCGGAAACTGATGGCAGAAGTCACGCTTATCCTGAAATGGGCAGAACGTCATGTCAGGAGCATCTCTGCAGTGTTCGTGGCAGGAAGAGAAAACGTCAGGGCAGACGCTCTGAGCAGGTACAGGCTAGTCCCAGGAGAGTGGCAGTTGTCAGCAGCGGTGTTTACACAACTGACAAAAGAATGGGGGGTACCAGAAGTGGACCTGATGGCAACGGCAAGCAATGCAAAGGTTCCAAGGTTCATCTCCAGACACTGGGAGCCGACAGCATGGCAGACGGACGCTCTCACGGCGAAGTGGGGAGCGGAGCTGGTATATGCGTTTCCCCCGTTTACAATCATCCACAGATTCCTGAACAAAGTACAGCGAGAGACTGCCACGGTAATAACAATCCTGCCCTACTGGCCAAGAAGACCTTGGTTTGCCAAACTAGTAAGGATGGCGATAGCGGGGCCATGGTTCCTACCCGACCACGAGGATCTCATCGGGCAAGGTCGGTTTCATCAGCGACAGCCAGCAAGCTGGAGCCTGGCGGCTTGGTTACTGAAACCAGGACACTCAGAGGGAAAGGGTTTTCCCAGAAGGTAGTCGACACATTACTGAAAGCAAGGAAGAAGTCGACATCCGTGACTTATTATAGAATATGGAGCAAGTATGTATTCTTCTGTAAAGAAAATAACAAAAACCCTAGGTTAATACCTACCATTCTGGACTTCCTGCAAGCAGGACTAGAGAAAAAGCTGGCGGCAAATTCTTTAAAAGTACAGATTTCGGCCATTGGGGCGATGTTAGATACAAAAATTGCGGACAATAAGTACATCCAGAGGTTCGTTCAGGCGATTAAAAAGATCAGGCCAACCTTCCACAACCCTATGGCCCCGTGGGATCTTAATCTGGTACTTAACGCACTGACGGAGGCTCCATTCGAGCCTATAGAGGAGATATCGCTTAAATATCTTACGATGAAGGTGGTTTTTCTTATAGCCATTACGTCAGCAAGGAGAGTATCTGAGCTCCAGGCCCTGTGGGTGCAAGAACCATTTTTAAACTTCTTCGAAGACAGGGCAGTGCTGAGGACGAATCCTACATTTTTACCTAAAGTAGTTTCCAGCTTCCATCTCAACCAAGAAATAATCCTTCCTTCATTCTGTGCGAATCCTAAGAATACTAAAGAAGAAAGGCTACACAATCTAGATGTGACGAGGGCCTTAAAGGCGTACATAAGAAGGGTACAGGCTTTTAGGAAATCAAAAAGACTGTTCGTACTGATGGAAGGCAGGAATAAAGGGCTGGGAGCTACAAAAACTACCATTTCAAGATGGATTAAAGCATGCATCAGTGAAGCATACAAAATTAGGAAAGTGGAAATCCCGGTGGGGCTTAAAGCCCATTCGACCAGGTCCTTGGCGGCATCCTGGGCCGAAAGGGAGTCCACATCAATAGAAGAAGTATGCAGAGCAGCGTGCTGGTCATCTGCACACACGTTTACCAAGCACTACAGGGTAGACGTCACAGCGTCCCAAGATGCCAGCATGGGGCGCAAAATATTGAGCGCAGTCGTATGATAGTAATACGTACAAGCTACAGACGGAGGTGGTGAAGTAACCGTATCCTTTCATAATTATGTATGTCCCACCCAGTGAAGTAAAACTGCTTGGGTATACCCATATGTATGCTGCCATGGGGAGGTAGAGGAAAGTACAGATTAGTACCTGTTAATAGGCTTTCCTCTACTCCACCATGGCAGCCGTTTTTCCCGTCCCATTTAAGTATTTAAGTATTATGTTATAAGGAGCTGTTTAATAAGACACAGAGCCCAAGGGAGGAGGTCCTTATATAGGGGCAGTGTCTGTTTTTTTGTGTTCCTTTCCAGAGATCTACCCAAGAGGGCGTAACCCATATGTATGCTGCCATGGTGGAGTAGAGGAAAGCCTATTAACAGGTACTAATCTGTACTTTCTCCCCCCTGCCAAAAAAAATAATGTTAGTAGCACTCCCCCCCCAGCCCCATACCCACCCGCGCCTTACCCCTCCCGCATCCGCCGCTGGTCTGGAAGAAAATGGATGTGTTTATCTATATCTCAATTATTTTTCATCAACTTTCTGCCGCTGCCTCTCATCAATTTGGACCTGCAGTTCTATAGAAATAGTTATTGATAATGTTTCTCCAGCTCCTCTGCACATATCACTTAAGCTTCAATGTCAACCAAGATACAGATATTGTACTTGTAATGGCTTCCATACTGTCTACTACTCCGATGTTCTGGATATATGTAATTTCTCATCGCTGCTCTATCTTATGGTCCGATCTCTGGTTATTGACAGGGTATGGGTGAAAACCGGACCAGGACAAAACCCCCGAAACACTGGACCGGACATCAAACTGCATTTTGTAGCTTGTAGCCTCCGGTCTTGTAAGGGGGAGGGGTGTCTTGTAAGGGGGAGGGGGGGGGGGGGGTAGAATAAAGAATTTTGATGTCCTGTCCGGGGGGTCCGGAGTGAAGTCCGGGTCCGGTTTTTACATAGTCCCTTATTTACATTCCCGGCTGTGACTCTAGTGAGCCAGAGGTGAAAGCTTGATTAAGGAAACTGGGCAGATTCAGTTAATTCCTGTGCACGGGCAGTAATGAGGAGATTTAGGAACGGTATTCATATTGCTCATATTGGCCCCGAACTGATGAAACTAATATTTGGCTGGAGCCTAGTTTATGAGGCACATATCAAGTTGGACCCGATGATGCAGATGTTGGGCTGAAACTGATGACACACTGCACCGGACTAAAACCGAAGAGGCTTATATCGGACTGGAACCAAAGAGGTTTATAAGCTACAGACAGGTCTGAAGCAATGGGTACCAGTGAAGCTAGTTTACAGCTAAACAATACTTCCAGGGGAAGTAGGAATATGCTGCAGAAAGCAGACCGTGGAAAACTACAGCAAGTAGTAACCGGATATCTGGAGCCCAAGTATGAAGCTCTGTGAAGCAATCTTGTTCAAGGCACTTTTCATTTGTCCGAGCTTCCCTTCTATCCCCTTATTCATTGGTGATTGGATGGCAGTCAGCTGACCGCTGCAGAAGCTGTGGTTGGAGAATGAAGAATACTATATACCCAGTTTTAATCTTCCTGTTCTATCACTGCTTATGACCATATACTCGCACAAATCCATTGATCTCTGTCGTCTGTATTCACCCCATCTTTAACTAAAATATGTTATAACTCTTTTGTTATTAGCCTATTTTCATCATTATTCAAGGATGCAGGGATTACTCCTAATATAAAAAAATCTCCTTAATGAGATATCTATATGCTCATTAAAATAGTAGCCATTTTACTCCATTATAGAAGTTTTATTTCATAAACAGCAACTGGAGTGAGATCCTATACGTTTCATCGAGGAACATAGTGCACATGGCATAACTTCTAAATCTATAAAGAATAAGGGCCAAATGTAATAAGGTGAGAATTTCACAAAGTGAGAGATTTGGGGAAATGATTCGGCAATCATTTACACTGATAAATGTTGCCATATACCAGGGTCCAAATCACCCTGGTATTGGATGGAATATGGGGTTAGGTTGATTATCTGGTAGTAACTGGTAAAGAGCAGATATTGGGTGATATTCAATCTTCCGCAGCCATCTCCCGAAGGGGGAGAGGGCTGCAGGGGCCTATTGCTGTTTTCCCCGACAGCATTGAACAGGGGATCTCAGCAGAACGAGCCCCACTTTACAAGCAGTCAGGCTCGTTCTGCCGAGAACGACTGGGAATTGACAAGCTCCCGGCTGCAGCTCACCAATTCCCAGCCGCAGCTCAAGGCCACTCCCCTTCTTGTCCCACAGCAGGCGGGACATTGAATCCCGCCTGCAAATTCTTGTTCGAGCAAACCGGGAACGGGACAGGGTCACGGCTGTTGGGCCAGCTCGACAGCCTTGACCCAACATTGAATACCCCTGTAGGGAAATTGTGGTGAAATGCAAAGATCCCTTTCCTACTGCTTTTTTCATTGCTAACTATTCTTGTTTCATACAAACATTATAATCCCTAGGCCTTCAGGACACTCAAAGGGCCTAATTCAGCATCAGTTGTAGTTTTGAAACTACAATTGCTGTCATGATGCGATAGCTTCTTAAGGGCAGGAGGCAGGTGCTGGGCTGCCATGTTTTAGGACGCAGCTGCAGTGCCCCCCCCCCCCCCCCCACACACACAGATGGTCAAAACACTTCTGTGCCCCTGCAACATAGTGTCAACAGTCACCCCCACAATTGCCGAGTCCCCACCCCCACCAGCTCTTGTACTGTGGTCACGTTTTCAAGAATGCCACTGCAGTTTCAGTGCTCGTGCATGTGCACTACCGCTTGCGCGCATGCACAGATGTTCAAATATCGCCTAATAGCTCATTTTTAGCTAATCAGAGATCTATGCTGTACTTACACAGTGGTGTCTGTTGGTGCTTCTCTGGATCTACCTCCTCTCCCCTCTTAATTATAATCTGTATGCAGATTATACCCCAATTTACCTGTCCATTACCAAATCATCTCTGGGACCTGCAGTGAGACTCCAATTGGAGGCTTGCTCTAAGGGTAGTTTGACTTTCTTTTTATTGCTAAAATATATATATCAATTGTTAGTGGTGGTAAGGGGGGGGGGGGGGTGTTTCACATTAATTCTGGGCTAGGAGAAGTATTTTATTTACTTCCATGTATGATTCCAGGAGGGTAGGACCCAGAACTGAGGGCAGCAGTGTAGCACTGTTATTCCAGCAGGGTGGATAGAACTGAGGGGCAGATTTATTAAGCTTGGAGAAGAGATAAACTGGAGATAAAGTGGAGAAAAGGTAAAAGGAGATAAAGCACCAGCCAATCAACTCCCAAAAAACACAGCTGATTGGCTGGTGCTTTATCTCCTTTTACCTTTTCTCCGCTTTATCTCCAGTTTATCTCTTCTCCAAGCTTAATAAATCTGCCCCACAGTTACTAGTTAGGGAACTCAAAACAGCAACGTAATGCTACTGAGGGACATTTCAAATCTAGAGCAAAGCTTTAAACCCACAGTGAAAGCATTAGATGAACAGAGTGTGTTAAAGCTTGGTGAGGTGGTAGAGCCAGATTGCTGGGTTACAGTCAGAAGGGGAAGTAGGAGCAGGAAGAAACAGATCAGTGCTGACTTAACAAATCCCAGTAGATTCTCCAGAGTGGACAAGGCTACTGTGTATGATATTTCAGTACTGGCGGGGCCAGATGTGACTGATCCTCTAGCGACCAGTATATCAGTATCAGGCTTAGAGGGGGATAAGATTACTCAGGCATCAAGGGAGATTGTGGTGGTAGGAATGTCATTAGAAAGACAGACAGGGCAATCTGCTACTGAGACCAGGATTGCTGTACAGTCTGGTCTACGGGTCGTTTGGGTATAACATCATGGACCAGGTAGACAGATTCCTGGGTGGTGCTGGGAAAGAACTTGTGGCCATGGTGCAAGTGGGCACCAATGACTGAGTTAGAGGCAGGTGGGGTGTCCTTAAATATGATTTTAGGGATTTAGGCAAGACCATGGAGACAGAGGGAACCTAGGGAGATGAATGAAAGGAGGGGTTTGGGTTCCTAGAGCACTGGAAGAACTTCCCACGCAGGGTCTATCTTAACAGCAGAGATGGATTGCACTTACACAAGGAGAGGGCAGCCTTTCTAGGGGATAGGATGTTAAGAAGGTTGGCGGTCTTTAAACTAGATGATAGGTCGGAGGGAAATAGTAATCAACTATGGGCTAGAACTGGAAAGTAGTGAGAAAAGCTATAGTAAGAGACTGAGGGGGGGAGCAAGATTAAAATAAGAAACAAATCAAAAACACATACTGAGATAAAAACATGGCTAAGAGAAGGGGTGGGGGGGGGGGGGGTGGGATGAGATGAGAGGCTTGCTTGCCCACACAAGAATCCTCTAAGGCAAAATAGGTGAACTAGAACTTTTGGCTACAATGGACCATTATGATAGGCGAAACGGAGACATGGTGCAATGAAACACAGGTTTAGGATTAAAACAATGAGGGATAATATACCTTTTTCAAATAGAACATGGAGAAAAGAAGGGGAGGTAGAGTCTGCCTTTACGTAAGATCTAAGTTAAAATCTATCTTAAAAGATATAGCTTCTGGGAATAATGGGGATAATATTGTGGGCAGAGATAATTGATGATAGCAAGTTTAAATAAATTCATACTTGCCTACCCTCCCGGAATGGCCGGGAGGGTCCTGCAAATTGGGTTCCCCTCCCGGCCCCCCGGGAAGGTGGGTAAGTCTCCTGCCTTTGACCACAGCCACGGCTCCCCCCCTTCCCCGCAGTATAAAATGCAGATTTCCGTGGGTCCGTGGGAGGGGGTGGGGCTAAAATGACGCTAATCGCCCCTCCCCCATCCACAGACCTGCGATTTAATGTGACTGCTTCTTGTGGGGGTGGGGCTATGTGACATCAGCATCGTCCCGCCCCCGAAACTTTGCCTCGTGCCGCCCGCCATTCACTCCTCTCCAGGCTTCTCCCAGAGAGGAGTTTTTAAAAGTCAGCAAGTATGAATAAATTGCTAATGCAATGAGCCGCCGAACATTAAAGAATCTGATGAGGCACTGCTAGAACAAATCAGTACATCAGCAGAAAGAGTGCAGGTAATAATTATCGGTACTCTTTACTTAGAAGGGCGCCCACGATTTTGATCGTGGGCATCGTTAGTAAAAAATCTCGGGCATTGAATGCACTAAAAAATCGGGTGCGATCAACCGACGAGATGCCCGAGATTTCCCATAGGGAACAATGTTAAATGTCTCAATTGACCCAATTTTCCTGTTCAATGCCTCAATTGACCCGATTTTTCCATAGGAAACAATGTTAAATGGACCACAGAGGCCAAATAGGCACCCTGAAGTGTATAATGGCCACCCGAATTGTTAACGCCACCCCACGATCAACGTCAACCCGATGCGTGGCGAGCGGCGGCGGTACGCGTCCTACGACCTTTTCATACCCCCACTATCCACGTCGGCGTGGAGTTGAGAATAGAAAGTGTGGCGAGCGCAGCGAGCCACAGAGCCCGAAGCGTGGCGAGCGCACGCGGACAGCTGTGAAGCCCGCGAGGGGACGCGGATACCTGTGAAGGTATCTGCGTCCCCTCGCGGGGCTCGCTGCGCTCGCCACGCTTCGGGCTCGGTGGCTCGCTGCGCTCGCCACACTTTCTATTCTCAACTCCACGCCGACGTGGATAGTGGGGGTATGAAAAGGTCGTAGGACGCGTACCGCCGCCCCTCGCGGGCTCGCTGCGCTCGCCACGCTTCGGGTTGACGTTGATCGTGGGGTGGCGTTAACAATTCGGGTGGCCATTATTCACTTCAGGGTGCCTATTTGGCCTCTGTGGCCCATTTAACATTGTTTTCTATGGAAAAATTGGGTCAATTGAGGCATTGAACAGGAAAATCGGGTCAATTGAGACATTTAACATTGTTCCCTATGGGAAATCTCGGGCATCTCGTCTGTCGCATCGCACCTGATTTTTTAGTGCATTCAATGCCCGAGATGCCCGAGATGGGCGCCCTTCTAAGTAAAGAGTACCTAATTATCCAGACATGGAATGGACTAATGTGACGAGAACATCACCCAAAACGTAGGAGTTACTTTCTGAGCATACTGAAGGACTCAGACTGTGGCGTGGCCTTACTAGACTTAATATTGACAAATAATGTGGAAGTGGGAAGGACACTTTCAATGGGGGCAGTCGGGATGGATCCGCAGACAACTACAGTATCTGCGGGTCCCAGCAGGGATGTAACAATAGCCCTCACAGACCCCCTGTACCTACAAGGGGCTATTGCTACTAGTGCCTTGGTTACAATGAATCAACAGCGTAATAACTCGATTTCCCCCAACCCATGTTTTAGCAGCATTTGGATTGGAAGCAGTTACATTCTCTTTAGGGTGGGATAATTGCTACATTTCTTCCAAAGCAATATCAAGTAATTATGAATACAAGAATGTCAAGTGGTAAAAGCATGACATAATAATACAGTTACTGTAGCTTGTCAAGTGAAAATGCCAGCTGTAATTAATGTTTATATGCACCATTAATTTAAACTTTGAAATGTGTGCAGTAATAACAGACTTAGTTAAAAGCCCATCAAAATGATGGCTTCTGCATTGTACTTTGACAGTTTTTATTTTCACTTTGAGCTGTGACAGTTTTTAGCCCACAAACTCTCCACCCCACTCCATATCCAGCAAGTTTGAAAGTGTCCCTGCAAAAGTTGCTTCACAAAGGAGTAATTTGGTCCATCGTGTGGCTTCTAGTGGTCACTGGCGGTACTTCACCTCATAGAGGTAAGGAGTAGTTAGCCTTATATACAGTTCACATTTCCCAGCCCACCCAGCAGGTGCACAGGTGCACTCATTACTCACTGGTGCATTTTAAAAAATCCACAGGTGGAGCTAAATACTTCACTTGTGATTCTGTGAGGAGACCTGGGAAATGTTAACTGCTCTTGAGGACTGGAGTTGGCTACCACTGGTCTAGCTGCAGGCTCGGAAGCAGGTAGAGAATGCTAAGATGGGAGTTCTATTGAAGATGGGATGTTGCCCAGAGCCACCAATCAGATTCTATCAATTATATTCTAGAATCTGATTGGCAACATTCTCTACCTGCCTCACATGAAGCTCCAGCCAGCCCCAAAATCATCGGCCCTGCCCAGTGGTCCTATACCTGAAGATGGCTCTGCATTTGATTGCTTTTTATTTGGACTTTGACAGCCACTACCATTTGCTTGCTATGGGTTGTTCATAGCAACAATTACTTTAGCAAAATTGCTTTGCTTCATTAAATAGATTTGTGAAAATGTAAAAGAAAGTGGCAACTCTGTTTCCTCTTTATTATTGACTGAAACTGAAATGCTGTAACTATGTTCCCTACTGAGTGAGTAGTATCCTATTTATCTGTCCAGTATAAATTATATTGGGGATCTGTATATTTGCCAACCTGCCCAAATGCATGTCAACTCGCTTTTATGATGACGCACTGACAGCTGTGTCATAAATATTTTGGTACTTGTGTATTATAGCGGCGCCCCCGATGTGCATCGTGCGATGTTTATATCGCGTAGCATGCGATGCGACGCGATTTTTGCCCCCTATGCAATGGAAGATCTACTAAGCACCATAAAGGGTGCTTTTAAGCACCCTAATGGGTGCTTACAATGTGAAATGCACCCCCACGCCACCCACCCCCCCACTATAAACGTGAACCCGAAGCGTGGTGAGCGCAGCGAGCCCGCGAGGGGCGTCGTTATGCGTCCTCCGACCATACCCCCACTATCCACGTCGGCGTGGAGTTGAGAATAGAAAGTGTGGCGAGCGCAGCGAAGCGTGCGGACGCGGATACCTTCACAGGTATCGGAGTCCCCTCGCGGGCTTCACAGGTATCCGCGTCCGCTCTCCACGCTTCGGGTTCACGTTTATAGTGGGGGGGGGGTGGCGTGGGGGTGCATTTCACATTGTAAGCACCCATTAGGGTGCTTATACAATGTTTAATCGCGTTGCATCGCATTGTATGGCATTGTATGCCATGTACAATGTCATACAATTTTAAAATTGTATGACATTGTACAGCATCGCGCGATATCGCATACCATCGTATGCCTTATGGTATGCGATGCGATGGGCTCCACCAAAATACACAAGTACCAATATTTTTCTCACAGAATACTGTAATATTCATTTGACACATAAAGTTTATAGCTTATTGTCTTTTGAGTAATTAATCCTCCTTATTCATAGTTCACTAAAGGATTTATTAATCATTTGTCATATGCTGGGACATACATTTATGGCGTTCACAATATGAAGTCATTGTACTAATTGCAGCTAGCTCACGGTTATCCAGGTTTCTTGTTAGTTCTGTAAGGTCTTATGCAGCTATTATACATCAGTCACTGGTGTTATTTCAATTCTAAGCCGCTATTATCGCTGACACAGTGTGAGTTCATTCACAGTGTGACCAAGGTGGAGGTATTCTCCTCACTGGGGGGCAGATATACAAAAGCTGGGTACACATTGGGCAATATATTGCCGTGGATTTGAGCAACATATCAGGTACATCGTCTAATTTTACCCATGATGTGCGCTCCCATGGGTTGACATCCGCTGTCAACCATTCAGCAGAGTCGGCAATAGATGTGGGTAGCGATGACATGCTGCAGAATGCAGCATTGTCACATACTTCCCATCAGGGCTTGGCATCAGCAATTGCCCCTATTCAGGGTTCTATCTGCAGTGATGTCGAACTGGGCACCCATCATCTAGTGTGTACCCAGCCTAAGTCGTGGAGAGAGATAAACTACCAACTAATCACCTCATGTAATTTTGCAAACTTAGGGCCAGGTGCACTAAGCTTCAAAAGTGATAAAACGGAGAGTGATAGTCAACCAATCAGCTCCTGCCTGACATTTTTTCAAACACAGTCTGTGACATCACAGGTAGGAGACGATTGGCTGGCTGTTTATTACTCTCCATTTTATCAATTTTGAAGAAGCTTAGTGCATCTGGCCCTTAGCCTGTAAATGGCAGTTAGGAGCTGACTGGCTGGTACTTTATCTCTCTCCAGTATGTCTGTCCAAGGCTTAGTACCCCCACCCCTAGCCATTCTTGTCATTCTCCAGTATACTCTGGAGTTTTTACTATAGAAATTATATAAAAAATACAAAGAATGACATAAAATAAAAGGTTAATGCTGCTCCTCACCTCTATGGGGGGGGGGGGGGATTCAAGTGTTGTGTTCGCCGGCGGCCACTATATCTCACCTGATGGAGCAAGTGCTGCTCAATCTGTCTCATGCATTATGGCCCTTATTCTAGTTGAATCGGACGGATGCGTATTTCGGACAGGAACCCAGTGTTCTTAGCCCCGCCTATCGTGCGGATTGCTAACATCGTTAGCGTGCGAGTGGATGTTTCATGTGAACACCTCCCCCATCCTCCGATGGTCGCCAACCATGGAATGATGGACCGAGTGGTCAGACAGCACCAAGTGCTCTAGACCACTTGGACATTTCTCTGTATGAAAGCAGGGATATGGGCAGGCAGCTGACATCCAGCTGTGTCAGCTGTCCGCGCCCCCCCCCCACACGTGCGTCATGGCTGCATTACCATACGTACGCCCAGCGTTTTCATGGGAACGCCCATGAAACGCAGGACATACGCATATAGTAATGAGCCCAAACAGCCCTTCACACCCCTCTCCACCCCCTGCTTGGATAGTTCCATACGACCATTTTCTGCACGGACCTCACGCCGTGTACGTGTGAGGCGTTCGCACATCCGCAGATACGCCTCTGCACATGCGCAAACACCAACCATCGCCTGTCCGTCCGCACTTAAAGCCATCCGACTCAATCAGAATAAGGGCCTATGTGACTATCTGGCTCTGATACAAGCCATTAGTATCCGGTTGATAGGTTGACATGCAATAGGTAGGCATTGACAAAAGGTGAATTTATTCAAAAGTTCGACATGCTAGTAGTGGACACATGAAAAAGTCAAAGTGTTTTCTTTTCACTAACTTACTTACTTCTCCATCCATGTCGCAGATGTTTGTACTGATATTATATCAAGTAATTTTGCAAATCTGTGTCAAACTGTAAGAAACTGTTATTGAGGCTTTCTATCTGTGCTCAGGGTCAGATTAAAATCAATCGCAGCGTTATACCAGCATTAAACCAAAGGAAAACAGAAGGAACGCATAGTTATATGCAGCGGGATCCGTCCGAACAGCGGAGGCAGTTGGGAGCTTGTAGCCGCATTTTGCCGGGCGGTGGGGTGGGATGTGGCTGCTGAATATTTTGAAAAGACTGGCCGGATGTTGATTGGCTGAGAGAATTCTCTCAGGCCAGTCATTTCAAAATATTCAGCAGCAGCATCCTGCCGCTCGTCAAAACGCTGCTACAAGCTACCAGCCGCCACTGCTGCTCAGATGGACCCCACTGCCCACCACTACGAGCTGCCCGCCCTACGGACCACACTGCCCACCCCCTGCCACACAGGGAGGGAGGTCCCAGGTCGGGTGGTCGGATGGCCAGCAGCTCCGACTACTGACTCAGGTCCGATGCGCACCGGACTTGAGGGGACATCAAACTGACTATTTCAAGGCCCAATTCATCGGAAACGTCCGAAATCGGCTCAGTGTATGGGCACCTCAACAGACAACAGATAATCTCTCTACTTTTTAAGAAGAAGTATACAGTGGGTAAACCTCTCTTTGCAACACTTACTGCTATCCCCAGTAGCAAATAATCACTCTACTGAATCCAGGCCCATAGTAACTTTCACTCAACATTACAGGAACCCAGCCATTATTAGGTGGGTGACTACATTGCCTTTATATCTCTCCACAAATGATGATATTGCATAAGACACATTATTCATATAGCCATCAGTGAATAAGGAGAATTGGTCACACAGTAAGCAATAAAGTATAAGCTATATGTGCTATGTGAATATTACAGAATACTGTGAGAGTTTTATGATACAATAGACAATCTTCATAAAAGCAATCTGATGCTAATCAGCCCAGGGCTTGCCAAATATGCAAATCCCCAATATAATTTAAATTGGGCAGATAATACAGAAGATGAACAGTGAACGGAAACAAAAAGAAATAAGAATGTCAAACGAGCAGTCCGCAATCAGGAGGCTGTAACCATATTAAAATAAAACTCCATTATCTTTATATAAGAGTTACAACATATTAAAGGGATTAAACAGCCATTTACTGACTAATGCTGTTTTGCAGCCCATCTAAATCACCTGTGTATTTGCTTTAATGTGCAGCGTGATCTTAAATTATTTGCTAATCAGGTTTGCGAAACCTTGTAAATATTTTATTTTAAATACACACAAACAGAAAGTACAAATAAATGCAGGCCAGAAACGTCATTTCACACGGTCTGAAATCTTTAAAAATAAAAGTTCTACGCAGCAATCGCTAATGACAATGATTGCGTAATGACAGGTGGGGCCGGGGGGGTACAAAGATGGAGGCTGTTAAGGGTTTTTTAGGGCAGTATAGGTTTGTGGTGATTGTAAGAGCTAGCCGTTTGGATTCTATACGTAAAATATCATTAGAGAGGTGCAAAACTTTTATCAATATTTGTACTGAAAATTCAGAAATGCGTGAAATGTGCTTCCATGTTTTTCTCAAAATAATGGGTTTAGGGGGGTAATTCAGACGTGATCTCTGCTGTACAAATTCTCACAGCGGATGAGTATTGATAAACTGCACATGCGTATGTCAAAATGGGCATGCGCAATGCCTGCTAGCAATGGAATCCAGCGACTTTTTTCCTTTGCTATCCATCTGCAGGTGACTGACAGGAAGTAGGAGTCGCAGGAGTCTGGGCGTGGTAACTGGCAGGGGCCATATGTACTAAGCTTGAAAGGTGATAAAATGGAGAGCCAATCAGCTCCTACGTGAAATGACAGGTAGGAGCTGATTGGTTAGTGGTTTATCACTCTTCGTTTTATCGCTTTTCTAGCTTAGTACATCTGGCCCCAGGTGTTTTAGGGGATGCTACTGAACTAATTGAGCATCTACCACTACCTGTATGTATGTTGTTAGAGGCAGAAGGGAGCCCATATTAGGAGGAGATGTGGGTCCTGATATGCCACATGGAGTAGTCCGGGGTTGCTCCAAGGTAGGTAGCTCTTAGTTTGGATATATCAAGTAAGGAGCCATTATCATGTGGCTCCTTGCTGGTTAATCGTAGACCCAATTTAGGGTAACGGTGGTGTGGGGTGCGGTGCTCCTGGACTGGATGGGCTGGGTGGCTTTAGTGCGACATGCCCTTACATTCTATTAACACTTTTCCCTCACTAACACTATTTCTATCCTATTTTTAATTACATTCATTTATTTCTCTTTTTATATAGCTTCGGCTTCCTATCACTAATTATTAACACTTAGTATATCACTGGCATGCCGCGCTGGGCTTCCCAGCTTATGATGGTTTTTTGGGGTGCCGCACCCTGCACCTAGATATAGCGCTAGGGACCCCCAATATACAGAGAAGCCTTGATGCGGCTTGGGGGCTTAGCATACACCTGCGCAGGTATATGTAACCAATATCTCTGAATTCTATTATCATGTAGTGTTCTAGATTGGTTACTAGCATTGCTCAGTGTGTTGAGGGAAAAAATGTCTTGTTTTAGGGGAGGGTTTGTGATGTCAGCAGCAGGTCGGCTATGCCTGTATTCATCCCAGCCGCCCAGTAAGTCCCGGGCTACGCGGCACTCACATAGGGTGGTGACCAGTGTAAAAACATTCGATGGTGAGCACCAGGATTCAGACATTTTGGCTTGGCTGCAAATTCTCGGCTAGCCGTACACATCCATTTGCATGGCGGTATTTCACTATAGAGGGGCAGGGTCTACCTGTTCTCTGACCGCTACACATTCACACAGCAGCGATCCGGTATGAATTACCCTCTTAATGCTTCAATATGTCAGGAAGATATTACTTTATTATAGACCTCGTGACAGATTAGCATCCACAAATCCAATAATCTAAGAATAGAACCTTGTGGAACACGGGGAATTATACAAACTAGTAATATTCTTTTTCCCACTCGTTACCAATGATAAATGGTGCTGCGGCTAATCAGGTCCTGTCGACGTGCTTGAAAATTGGCGAGATAACCATTTATAACGAGTGATTTATAACGAGTTTCATGGCCATGTACTGAACCTAGATTCTTTCTTTGTTATATGTGAACCTCAGGAAATTAGAGAAAATTCTGTAAATATTCCACAAAAATGATGTTCCTCTCGCAAGGAGCCAGATGCACTAAGCTTCAAGAGATAAAATAGAGAGTGATAAACAACCAACCAATCAGCTCCTGCCTGACATTTTTCAAACACCGTCTGTGACATGGCAGGTAGGAGCTGATTGGCTGGCTGTTTATCACTCTCCATTTTATCACTTTTGAAGTTTAGTGCATCTGGCCCAAGATGAGAAACACTCCGGTGTCAAAACCAGCATCTGCGCTTCATGAGACAGGTGTGTGCAAGTACATTATGCCCTGAACTAGATGGATTATCAGGAGTCTATAAAGGGTTACACAAACAATGCTTTGTAATTTGGCCTCCCTGAAACACTGTCAGCTAGACACTTTCTCCCCTGTAGGTGACAATCCATTTCTCGGAAATGGATTAACATGGCTGTGCTGTAACATGTGTGATGGATATACAGTAATGAATGGATGACTGCTTCTAAATAATCCTTTTAATGTGCAATTGTTAGGGAGAAGTCATGCACTACTCTTGTCTGCTGCTATGTCCCATGATTTATGTCTGCAAACAACTGAAACGACTGAACTGCGAGTCCTGTCTACCATAGGGAAAACTATTGCTGCTACCACTAACTTATGTACTGCTTTGATTGCTGCTGCTAACTTACTGTACTTGCAGTATCGCACTATATCCTGATATTACATGAACGTTACACAATCAAGGTGAGCCCTACAGTAACAGTCAGCTACGCATGAAGGAAGACTACGAAACAAGCATAAAGGTATTGTAGTTCTTGAATTTAGTGTTCTGATTGGGAACATAGAATCTTCCGTAATGTATTAAGATTGACAAGTTAGGGCAGTGACATCATACTTAATGCCGCTGTATAAAATACTATACAAACAAAGTGCTTTGCCTTAAGACATGATAGTTAAGTTTTGTTTAGCTTAAGAAGTGACTTTCAGCTAAAATAATACTACAGTTATAACAACACATTTAGAAAACTGAAAACATGCATTATTCCTGGGATTTGTAATATTCACTTTCTAAACATCATACAATAGCATATTTATAAGATCTACTATACTAACTAATACAGATACATTAAGATGATTCCTCCATCCTTAAAGTGCTGGATGTGGGCATTCAAGCAGTTTCCATTGTAGTATAAATATATATGCAAGTATTTAAGTACTTGATCAATGTTCGTCCAGGTTCTCGTGGAGTATACAGTCATAACAGGGTATCTGCCAAGTTCCATGGTCTTCAGATGATCAGATCTGGGCATCTGCTTGTTAGAGAAGAAGGTTCATATATTTGTCTGAGTGTATTTTTATTGAAGCTCTGGACATTTGCCTTTTCCGACACTAGAAGCAAAGAGCAAAACAGCAATGATCCCCCAAAGATAAGGAAGAATGAGCCAAACCAGCACATGAACATAGCTTCTCCAAACTCCCACCTGGGGACAATTTCTGGGATTGATTCATCCCAAAATTCTTGGACTAAATCATAAGCCATCCAAGAGACTGGAACTAGTGTTATAATGCCTGAGGCCCAGAACAAAGTTCCTCCAAAAATGGTAAATTTTCTCTTAGCGTCCATTTCTCCAGTCTTTAAGCAATCCAAGCACATGACCGACACCAAGAGACCAACAATGCCCAAGCCGTCCGAGAGAAACATCAGGATTCTAGACATCCGGAGCTGAAATGGCAATGCCAGAAATGAATCAAAATCCTTGCACTCAGTAGGACCTTCATCTTGCACTATACAAGTCTGCCACAATCCCATGTTCCATATTTCCAGTTCATTCAGATCTAGGTTGAGATTCTTCCAGAGAGGCACAAAAGTGCTAACACAGGTAAGCACACATCCTAGCAATGCAAAAAACATTGCCCCATATTGCAGATGCATCCTGTAGATTGCAGCCATTTACTCTAGAGTCTATGTTGGCGAATGGTCGGAGAATGAGTAGGTGCTCAGTGACTGGTGTATTAGAGCAAAGTGATGTGTTTGTATTGTGCTTAGTGGTGTTAAATATAAGCTATTAAATGTCATTTAAATTCTTCGAAATGTATGCCTAGGTTTTAGTGAATGAGGTTCTCAGTTTCAGTTACTGGATTGGAGCCAATAAAGCACTACTGTCTTACAGACAAAGATGAACACTAAGGTGTGGGAGGGGCTTGCACGGAGCACATTCAGATTTGTAGCTATTTTTAACTCTGAATCGAAGTTTATAGCCCAGTACAGTGATTCTATTGATGAATTTCACAATATTTTGCTTTTCACTGGCAACTGCACAACATTAAATACAAAAAATGCTTTGTTTAAAGAGTAATACAGCTTTTATGGAAGCTAATTATAACACTATATGCTCTACATATTGAATAATATAGTAGTATACACATAATATATAGTAAGACATGCAATTATTATATAATTTCTGCAGAATGGATTAACACAGTTAAGGGGTTTACAAAGAATTTGCAGTACAAACATCACTTTTCAGAAATAAATTACAAATTTAAACATTACAGCAGAATTTATTTTAAAATTAGATTATTTTATTTTATAATATGGTTGTTGCATTAAAATGATAAAGCATATCATTAAAGAGTAATGTTAATGCATTTATCCTCTGTTGTCATTTATTCACTCAACTCAGGATTCTAAAAACCGATTCAGGGCTGGGCAATTGCGGCCCTCCAGATGTTGAGGAACTACAGATCCCAGCATGCCTTGCATCAATTTCAGCATGGCCACATAGCAAAACTAATGCAAAGCATCCTGGGATGTGTAGTTCCTCAACATCTGGAGGGCTGCAATTGCCCAGCCCTGGATTAGATGAATACATATACAACTTAAATTTCTACAAGAACTGTTTTGTTCCCCTTTGTTTCCAACTTTTATTGATTGCAGACCGGGCCGGTTGTAGATCATGGGAAGCCCAGGGAGCACACCCCCCCCCCCCCCCCCCCAAAAAAAAAAAAAGATAAGGCACTATCAAAAATGGGCATGGATCATTAGGTCGACAGTCATTACGTCGACCACTATTGGTTGACAGGAAGTACAGTAGGTTGACACATAAAAAAAAGTTGGCATGCAAAAGGTTGACCAAAAAAGTCAACATTAATCTTTTTTTAGTTTTTTTTTTTTCTTGTCTATGTCAACACAGGTCGTCATGGACCCCATATAAGTGTACCGCGCCCCCTCGCATAGCTTGCTGCACTCGCCATGCTTGGCGTGGCGGGCATGGCGAGTGCAGCAAGCTATGCAAGGGGGCACGGTAGCGGTACCTCGGTGGAGGGACTTTAGTACCCCCAATAATGGTGCGTTTGTGTGTTTATACAGTATGTGGTAGGGAATAAAGGGCCCAATTCAGACCTGCTCACTGGGCTGTGAGGTTTTTTTTTGCACATGAGGGGAAAACCATTCGAAATCACTCACCATCAAATGGTTTTCCCCTCTGTTTGCAGCCTAGGCTCACCCAGTGCTGGGAAGGCCGTGTGCAGAAGGAAGCCGCTGATGATGTCACCGGCTCTCCCTCCCAACGGCACTCCCCCAAAACGCTGTGCTAGTGCCCTCAAACAGCCGCAGGGTGTCAATCACCCTGAGCATGGACAGTGAAGGATAGTCTTCACTAGATCCATTCATACAGGCGAGCCGTCTGCACATGAGTGCAGAGTACCATGCGCATACGCTATTGTCCGATAATCGGCAGGGCTGCCAATTTACAGCACCGCGTATAGGTCTGAATCGGGCCCATAGATTGTAAGCTCCACTAGGGCAGGGACTGATGTGAATGCTTAAATATTCTCTGTAAAGTGCTGCAGAATATGTGTGCGCTATACACAGCGGTGTAGCTAGGTGCCATGGTGCCCGGAGCAAGGGCATGTTGCGCTATTTAGACACTGTAACGGAATCTGCTGCGCTATATAAGACACTGTAACGGAATCTGCTCCGCTATATAAGACCCTGTAATGGAATATGCTGCGCTATCTAAGACGCTGTAACGGAATCTGCTACGCTATATAAGGTGCTGTAACGGAATCTGCTGCGCTATATAAGGACCTGTAACGGAATCTGCTGCACTATATAAGACACTGTAACGGAATCTGCTGCGCTATATAAGACACTGTAACGGAATCTGCTACGCTATATAAAACACTGTAACGGAATCTTCTGCGCTATATAAGACCCTGTAATGGAATATGCTGCGCTATCTAAGACGCTGTAACGGAATCTGCTACGCTATATAAGGTGCTGTAACGGAATCTACTGCGCTATATAAGACACTGTAACGGAATCTGCTGCGCTATATAAGACACTGTAACGGAATCTGCTGCGCTATATAAGACACTGTAACGGAATCTGCTACGCTATATAAGGTGCTGTAACGGAATCTACTGCGCTATATAAGACACTGTAACGGAATCTGCTGCGCTATATAAGAGACTGTAACGGAATCTGCTGCGCTATATAAGAGACTGTAACGGAATCTGCTGCGCTATATATGACACTGTAACGGAATCTGCTGCGCTATATAAGACACTGTAACGGAATCTGCTACGCTATATAAGGTGCTGTAACGGAATCTACTGCGCTATATAAGACACTGTAACGGAATCTGCTGCGCTATATAAGACACTGTAACGGAATCTGCTGCGCTATATAAGACACTGTAACGGAATCTGCTAGGCTATATAAGGTGCTGTAACGGAATCTACTGCGCTATATAAGACACTGTAACGGAATCTGCTGCGCTATATAAAACACTGTAACGGAATCTGCTGCGCTATATAAGACGCTGTAACGGAATATGCTGCGCTATATAAGACGCTGTAACGGAATCTTCTGCGCTATATAAGACCCTGTAACGGAATATGCTGCGCTATATAAGACGCTGTAACGGAATCTGCTGCGCTATATAAGACACTATAACAGAATCTGCTGCGCTATATAAGACACTATAACGGAATCTGCTGCGCTATATAAGAAACTGTAACGGAATCTGCTGCGCTATATAAGACGCTGTAACGGAATCTTCTGCGCTATATAAGACCCTGTAACGGAATATGCTGCGCTATATAAGACGCTGTAACGGAATCTGCTGCGCTATATAAGACCCTGTAACGGAATCTGCTGCGCTATATAAGACCCTGTAACGGAATATGCTGCGCTATATAAGACGCTGTAACTGAATCTGCTGCGCTATATAAGACGCTGTAACGGAATCAGCTGCCCTATATAAGACCCTTTAACGGAATATGCTGCGCTATATAAGACGCTGTAACGGAATCTGCTGCGCTATATAAGACGCTGTAACGGAATCTGCTGCGCTATATAAGACGCTGTAACGGAATCTGCTGCGCTATATAAGACAATGTAACGGAATCTGCTGCGCTATATAAGACGCTGTAACTGAATCTGCTGCGCTATATAAGACAATGTAACGGAATCTGCTGCGCTATATGAGAAAATGGAATGGAATCTGCTGCGCTATATGACGCTGTAACGGAATCTGCTACGATCCGGCCCAGGAGGGGGGGGGGGTGGCCAGTAACTGAGGCGGCAGGCTGGCCAATGGAGTAGGACCTAAAGATCCTGCATAGACAACTGACATCCCCAACTCTAAATTACAAAATCTGCGGTGGGAAGGTATTGTGCTGTTGGCGACACTCACCAGCTGGAGCTCCGTGCAGATCTCTCAGCGCTGTTACAGCCCGGGACCCAGAAGCACGTGAAAAGTCCCCAGACGCGGCCTCCTGATCAGCGCTGCTTCCTCCAGCACTGTCGGTGGCGTGCGGAACCGCTATCCCACACTTCCTGGCCGTGTGGTGCTGCTGGAGGGCGCAGCGTGTATACATGGCGTGCCGCAGGCCGCCATGTCATTCCACGGCTGATGCGGGGGTGGGGGGGCTGCAAACCGGGTGAGCAGGGCAGGAGGCAGGAGCCGGCGAACGCTTTGCAGAGGGGGGGGCGGGCCGGTGGCGCCATTCGGCCAATCGGCGCCCGGAGCGTGAGCTCCATTGGTTCCGCCCTCCCTACGCCTCTGGCTATACAGTGGCGTAACTTCCCTTGTGTGCTGCGGAGACCCAGCGTGGAGGTGAGGAGACTCGGCGCGCAGCTTCATGGCACTTATGTGCGGTGTCTAGACCCGGCAGTGCAGAGACCCGAAAGGGAAGGAGAAGTAGCGTCATGAGGGAGGGAGGGGGTACCTGTATTCAAATTAAAAGGTTCACAGCGGCACCTTAAAGGAAGGGAGTAATGTAAGAAGCACACAGTGCCATCTGTACTGGTAGAGGCAGGGCCGGCGCCACCACTAGGCAGGTCTAGGCATTTATGCCTAGGGCGCCGGCCACTGGAGGGCGGTAATGAGCCGCCGAGGAGAGGTACCATAAAGGTACCATAGAAAGCTTGGACTTTAAGACAGGTAAGACAGTGTGCTTCTTCCCTCTCCCCTCCCCATCCCGCCCGTGATCAAAGCTGCATTCCCCCCTCCTCCCCGGACACGGTATCGCCCGCACACCCCCCCCCGGAGGGCGGGCACCTGCCGCAGCATCTCCCTGGACTAGGTAACGGCAGCGGTATCGCCGGCAAACCCCCCCCCCCCCCCGGAGAGCAGGCGCCCGCAAACACCCCCCCCCCCCCCCCGGCTTGCACCGGCCCTGGGTAGAGGTCTCCCTCTAACCTTAGCCCTGTCTCTCCCCAGTAACCTCTCTCTCTTGCTTGCCCTGTCTCTCACTGACACACTCTCTCCCCATCTCTTGCTGACACTCTCTCCCTTGCTCCCCTTTTTCTCTCTCCCTGATATCACTCCTACTCACCCCCTCCCTTTCTCTCTTGATCCCTCTCTTCTCTCTCTTTCACTCTCCCTCTTTTTCCATGAAGCCCCCTCCCCCTTTCTCCCCCCCCCCCCTAGTCCATTACTCTTTCTTCTACCGTCCCCCTCCAAAAATGGGCATTGTAGTGACAATGGGGGGGGATGCATGCCAAGATGTTGCTATTGGGCCCTCATCATTATTGTTACGCCTCTGGTGCTATATAAATATAACTGGTAATACATAAATTACATTTGTCATTCATCTGAGGAGCTACACCCTAGAGAGAGTGGGAGGCACCAAGCCCAGCCTCAGGTGACAGGAAATCCCAGTCTTTAGTTGTTTTATGTAGGAGCTGCGCCTAATGAGTGAGGAAACAAAGAAGTGTTTTGTCTATTGCCAGAAGGCTAAATTTGAGATTTCAGATATTTATTCAGATTCTGGGGTGGATAGCAACGATTTTTGTGGACAGGTGATTGTAGCATTAAGATTATGTAACGTTATAAAATGGAGATATCTGTTTGCAGGGCTAGCACAGTTGATGAAGCGATGTTACTAGAGCTTGTGAACTCACCTCCCAACAATAAGCCTCACACAGCCACAATTATACACACTACATTCACGCCAACTTATCTAAAATGACTACATGGACAACTGAATTGGTGTGAAATGGGTCAGCTTTTTATTTTAGGAGGGCAACCTGCTTGAAACTAGCTTTGATAAAATTAGCCCTCCTCTTACTTTGGAAGCCGGGAGAAGAACGGTTATAAAAGCATTATCATTAAATCAAAAATAGAATAAAAATCACTCAAAAATAAAAGTCAGCCCTGATGGCCAAGGATGGACCTGCTGCAACTTCTCTTTGACCATAAATTGACTTGCAAGGGTTTCCCTCCCAGAATGCCCCATGCCCTTTGGCATCACAAAGGACAGCTTTTATCGCAAGAGCTGTCCTTTGCCTTACTAATCGCATATGTTAGAGCATATGCGTTTAGTATCCATACGATTGTCGGTGGAGGGGGGCAAAATCTGGCGGCGGATGTTCGAACATCCCGCCCTCTGTGTGTGCAGCTACTTAGGTGCAGTCTAATAAGTTGGAAGGGTGCTGTCTCTGTTCTGGTGTCCAATTTGGCTTCCTGAAATATTATTAAATACATGATTCTAAAATAAATAGTTCCTCATACTTAACTACCCTCCAGAAATGGTCCGGGAGCATCCCAAAAAATGGGTCCCCCTCCCAGCCCCCCCGGAAGGGTGGGCAAGATTCCCACATTTAGCGGGGCCCACCCTGCATTAGCCCCAGCACCCCCTCCCTCTGCCAGTCAAATTGCATTATTTAGTACCACTTACTCCCAGAAGAGCCGCAAATAGCTTCACTTTCCGGCATTGGCATGGCTAAATGGGGACGGGGCTTAATGACAACAAGCCCCAACCCCCTGGAAAAGCTGCAGAGAGTCTCATCCCCGGGCTTCTCCTGGAGAGGAGACAATTTAGGTATGGCAGTACCAACCAATCGGCTGCCCCCCCCCCCATCGCTCCCATGTCACTTCCCCCTGCAACTTCCTTCCGATCTCCCGAGTGCCAAACGCTGACTAGGGCAGCAGCAGCAGGAAAGCAGCTACAGCCGCAGGGGTATTTTTGGGGCAAGAAAAAAGGTGTGCCATGCCCCAGAAAAGCCCACCACCAAAGGGATTATGGGCCCAATTCAGACCTGCTCACTATGCAGTGTATATTCACTGTCTAAAGAGCCGGGAAACGCCCACCCCAAGCAGGTATGGACATGCCTGCAGTGTAACGGGCCCCCTGTCCACCCATTAGTGAATGAATGCCCTGGCGAATGTGAAACTCGCCAAAGGCGTTCGCTCTGGGGGTTTGCACATTCTCATATACACGCATGTGCACAACCTCACCATCGGCTGGGGGAGTGAATTCGGACCACATTGAGCAGGTCTGAATCACCCCATAAATGTATTGCCATGCAGATGTCTAATCCATTTATTAAGGGCGTAATTATGAGTTAGGAATAAAGTAAGAAAGAGCGAATAACTGCACAAAGGCACATTGCACTGCAGGTGGGGCAGGTTCAAATTTGCACATTGATTTTGATTTGGCGTTTCCCAAGCTCAAATGTAAATTGCAGTATAATAAAGCTGTCCAGAATTTGAGGGTCACTTGCAAAAGCAGCCAGTATTTACCTTGCATGGAAAAATAAATATATAAAAAATTCGGTACTTATGTATTATCTGGGTTCCCGATTTTTTTCATTGCATGCCACTACATGTAAAGTTATCCACATCCCCTCGCGGGGCTCGCTGCGCTCGCCACGTTTCGGGCTCGATGGCTCGCTGTGCTCGCCACACTATATAAAATCAACTCCATGCGTAGTTTGATAGTGGGGGTATGAAATCACCCATGGTTGACTATACAATTAAAAATCAGGTCTTGCAATGATAGTTTTTGGGGTGCCACACCCTGCACCTAGATATAGCGCTAGGGACCCCCAATATACAGAGAAGCCTTGATGTGGCTTGGCGGCATATCATACACCTGTGCAGGTATATGTAACCAATATCTCTACATTCTGGGCCTTATTTTGGTTCATTCTTTCTGACAAAATCCTTCTTAGATGGGCAAAACCATGTGCACTGCAGGTGGGGCAGATGTAACATGTGCAGAGAGAATTAGATTTGGGTGGGGTTTTACTTCAAAGTGAGATCTATATTGCAGTGTAAAAATAAAGCAGTCAGTATTTTCCCTGCACAGAAACAAAATTACTCGCCCAAATCTAATTCTCTCTGTACATGTTACATCTGCCCCCCTGCAGTGCACATGGTTTTGTCCATCTAAGAAGGATTTTGTCAGAAAGAATGAACCAAAATAAGGCCCTCTATTATCATGTAGTGTTCAAGATTGGTTAATAATACCATTCAGTGAGCTGGGGGAACAAATGTCTTGTTTTACTTACTCGGTATTAACCCCTCCCTTGCATGCACCTGAATGGTATTACTGAACTAATTTGAGCATCTACCACTATATGTATGTACAGTGTAACTATTACACAGATGGGCAGCATACAATGTAGAAGGTAAAGGTGACTGACAGAATGAGAATGCAGATTCCTCTGCTTATAGGAGCTGGGTTTGGTAGCTCGGCAAACTGAGGATAGAGGGTATCACTACTACAGCCTAGGAGAAAGGGTGTCACTACTACAGCCTACACCATCACCTGACAGCAGCATCCCAATTCTGGCGCCCCAGTGGAGCAGGTAGCAATTACCAGGGCCGGATTAACAATGGGCCTGATGGAGCTACAGCTCCATGCCCACTCTCCAAATAGGCCCATTTTGTAGCTGAGGGATTGGGCTTTCCAACGAGCCTGGCCCCTCGTCGCTAGCCCCCCTGGAACCGGAGATACCGCCAGGCAAAGCTGGAACGTTTTCCCCATAGGATAACATAGGACCCGCTAATTCCGACCCCCACCCAGTTCCAACGGCTGCCAGTTCTCCCTCCGGCATCACAGAAGCTCGAGGTTGATTCGAACCCAAATCGCTGGGTTCATTGGTTCCAGAGATATTGCGGGTAAACCAATTTTTTTATTTCTGAAATGTAATTTCATGGCTGTTCATGCTGTTTGAGGGCAGATTTCTCTCTAACAAACAGCCCAGTTTCACGTGACCAACATCATTCGAAGCCCACTCAAAAATTCTTAAATATGTTACTGGTCTCATGCAAATGTGCCAGTTGGTTCCAAAGATATAGCCGGTCGGTTAAAGGTTCTCTCTCCCTCACACCAGAAAATTCAGGGACAAGGCTGGTGTAAAAGGGGCCTGGAATTATTATTTATTTATTTATTAGCAGTTTCTTATATAGCGCACACAGATTCCACAGCGCTTTACAGAGAATATTTGACCATTCACAACAGTCCCTGCCCCAGTGGAGCTTACAATCTATATTCCCTACCACATGTACACACACAGACATTCTAGGGTTAATTTTTTGGGAGCCAATTGACCTACCAGTATATTTTTGGATTGTGGGAGGAAACCCACGCAAGTACGGGGAGAATATGCAAACTCCGCACAGTTAGGGCCATGGTGGGTATTGAACCCATTACCTCAGTTCTGTGAGGCAGTAATGCTAAACATTACACCATCCGTACTGCCCCAATGTCCCTGCATGATCCTGGGACCATATTACCAGGTAAATCCCTGCATTTTCTGGTGTGAAAGGGGTATTATTTCAAATAGCTGGGACCTGCAGTGCTCTGAATACAGCAGGGCAGCCCCCTGCTCTCTGCCTGGCTGTCAATGGCTGTCATTTGTGCCCGGCGGCAGCTGTCCCCAGTTACTGCGAGCATGTATTCCCCCATGGCAATGAACTTGTAATCTCACATGGCAACAAGCATGGAACCCCTGGCAATGAGCATTTAGGTAAGCAGCACTTACAGTATGTAGCATAATTTTTAATAGGCATTATGGTGTTTGGCATAATACGTAAAGGACATTATGGTGCGTGGCTTAACATGTAATGGGCATTATGGTGTAAATTTTTAATGCGCGCCTTTGGCGCACAATGCCCCTGTTTATGAAGCATATTGTGCATTATTGCTCAATCTGTTTGGTATAGTGTGTATTTTGGCTCAATCCACATGGCCAAATGTGAATTTTGCCTTAATCTGTGTGGTATAATGTGAATCTTGACTCAATAAGTGTGCCATAGTGTGAATTTTGGCTCAGTCCGGGTGAATTTTGGCTAATTCCATGTGGCATAATGTGTAAGAGCAATAACACCAAGCGCTTGTATTTGACAATTACAGTAGATCTAAAGGAGAGAGTTTAAAGTTAAAGTGAGGAGGAATAGATTAGGAATAAAGACAGATGAGAAAGTTAAAGAATAAAAATAATAAAAAAAATTTAAAATTTAATATTTCTTTTTATTCACCTTTACTTTTATCTTTTTTTTATTATTATTATTTTTATCTTTATCTTTATTTTTTTTTTATTCTTTACTTTTCTCATTTGTCTTTTATTCCTTATCTATTCCTCTTCGCTTTAACCTTAAACCCTCTCCTTCCTATCTACTGTTATTGTCAAATATAAGCGCTTGGTGTAATTGCTTCTAGCAAAACCTTCCAAATTACGAATACTAGCGCAAATTCGTTATTTGGGACAACCTCCCATCAATCCCTCCATAATGTGTAAGAGGCAAGTACAGTATAAGGGGGTTACTATTGTGTTGTATGATTTGTATAAGGGGTATATGGTAAAGTAACCTTAGGTGACCACATAAAAGGTGCTGAAATGTTGTCTACCAAGTTTTGGCTTTCAGTATTTTTTTTATGACTGAAATGCCGCTTCACCCCGCAAGTATTTTAGGACATCGGCATCCTGCGGGTGCACCTTTGGAGGGCACCCACCAATATATCTCCCTGCATTTTTCTTATGCCAGCCCCCTGTCTTTTCCAGGCATATATAATTAGTTTAAAGTATTTACACAAATAGAGACACACCCACGAGCAGACCACCCAAACAGAACACTGGTCACGCCCCCCACATTATTAGGTGCTGGCCACAACCCCTATTATTGCGCATAATAGGCCCTTGATAATTTTCAGCTCCAGGCCGATTTTGACCTTAATCTGGCACTGGCCCTTACTATTCAAGACCGCACCTGTCTGAAGCTGCCAGTGCACACATCCCCTTTCTGAACAGCACCAGAAGCAGCAGCTCATAGGGTGGCTGGTCCCATGGAATGGGTCAGCCTCCATGGAGCCCAGAAGCCAGTCAATGATGCAAGCACAGGGGAGAGGGCCCCTCTTTTGATTGGACTACCTCCTCCCATGGACAGCGATGCTGGGAGTCAGTGTACAATAATGAGTCAATCTGGCTCTTTATAGTACCTCTCTGGCTGGCCTGCATAATGCCAAAAGACCCTTGGGCCCCTTCATTGCAACATGCATTGTATCTGCTGCAACATTGCTAGTTCCATCAATACCCATAATAATCTTACATGGCAGCCCAATGTCTGCAGGGTATTAGTTATTTCAGCCCTAATCTCAGTGCTCAATCCATGGCCCCCACTTCACATTACAAAGCCTGTTATTAAGGACTACTCCCTGGCAGTGCCAGGCTCAATGATTAGCTCAGCTGTGCCTGTGGGGGTTAAATGGAAGTACAGCAGATGGATCCCATCTTTGTGGAGCTTTATTCATACACCTAGCGTCTATATGCCATGTGGTGTGAGACGGCTGGTGGACTGAGGCACTGTGAGAGGAGAAGCATATGTGATGGCAGCCCCTGCAACTGTAGACTGAACAATGACGTACTGTACCTGGATCGGGTGACGGCAGTGGATTCTGGATATCTTCACAGCCCTTGTTAGCTGAAGACAGACACTGAAGGCAGGAGAGGGGACACCCCAGGAAGGACCCACAAAGAAGAGAAGGCAAACATGGCTAGCAGCAATAGATATTTATTAATGAAAGACGTGGTGTAATTGCTGCGATACCTTTCAAGTATTTTGTGCAAACATCCAACAAGAAGAAAAAGACATTTAAATATTCCTGTAGAATTTAGTAGCAAATGACCACATAAGAACAGTTAATGGCCAATCTGCAGTGATCATTTACCATCCCTTACTGAAAGACAATAACAAACACCTGTTGTATATGAAAGGACATAACATAATGACTTCAGAAAGATATTACAATAGAACGAAGATAAAGACGGTCTGAGAAAGAATGATATCAATTGAAATAAGACTGGCACTTAACCACGCTACTGTAACTAAACTGCGTTACCACCAAATGTCCGCCAGGTGGCGCTATACCTTATACCTATGCAGGCTATACTGTAGTCCCAGATGCGACATAGGGGGAAATTTACTAAAGGAAATGTGTAAAAAATAGGTGTAAAAATAGGTGTATTTGTATCCAGAAATACACTTATTTTTGACATTTTCTATCGCGGAAATACGGCAATTCGTATTGATAGCACATCAATACGAATTGCCGTATTTTCGGGATAGAAAATGTCAAAAATAAGTGTATTTCTGGATACAAATACACCTATTTTTACACCTATTTTTTACACATTTCCTTTAGTAAATTTCCCCCATAGTCTCTAAAGGTGAATAAAGGTCCCACGAAGAACAAGTCCTCACTAATGAATCAGGGCCCTATTTTTAGTGTGCACACTACTATTGAATAGGACAATAAAGTTAACAGTCCTCAGAAGAGGGACAGGCGAGCCCCCGTTACCTAGGGCAACTCCCTGTTAAAGAGACAGCAAACAAACTGTAGCGCTAACGTCAATGCAACAATAGCCTCTGCGATGGGGTCCATGGCTCTGCAAAAGGCCCGTTATGGCGATGGATAGGGCAATATTATGGTTGAGCTGCTAGGGTATGCGGGGTCTTGATGCCTCAATACCCTATGGAGGCACTTTTTATTACAGCGCAGCAAAGCACAGGAGAGTACAGAGTGTCAGTGTCCCGGTAGACAGGGCCTTAGAGATAGGCCGGTTCCGATTGAAAGTGTCCCCGGTGCAAGAGACCTAAAGTATGGTGGTGGTGGGTGATAGGGGGTACCGGGCAGATACAAGAGGCAAGGTCCCTGGGATAAGGTCTGTATACCTGTGGTTACCCGCTGCCATTGCCGGCTGGTCTCGGGTGACGGCAGTGGATTCTGGATATCGTCACGGCCCTTGTTAGCTGATGACAGACACTCCCGCTGTCAATCACCGGTGGCTGGCGTCCTTCGGGCAGTACTGCCCTCTCCCTTGTCCCGCTACCAATTACAGGCCGGGGCTCTCCTCCGCGCTAATCTCCGGCCGCACGCTGCTTCTCCTTCACGTTGGTCTCTGGCTGCACGCGGCTTCTCCTTTACGCTTCTTCTTCCACTGTGCATCGCTCTGCAAAAACAGGTCAGCCACGCTTTTCTGTTCCTCGGCAGTACGCTGGATCCCTCCTGCACGCTTCCAGACATGCTGCACAGCTCTGCAGATCCGTCACCTCTGACCTCCCTTGGCGCAATCTCTCCGCCAGCCAATCAGGAGCATAACAGGCTCCGTTCACGTGCAAGGGACCTGAGGCACTGCTGGGCCTGTTAACTCCTTCTGCTCCAATTAACCGTTCATGCGCCAGTCTATGTTTAACATAACCTTGGGGTGAATGAAGGAGAAAAAAGGGAGAGGGGACACCACTGCAGTGGGGTGCCACACATACCATATTCACAGATGTAGTAAAACCAGGGCCGGCGCCACCACTAGGCAGGTTTAGGCATTTGGCCACTGGAGGGCGGTAGTGAGCAGCAGGAGGAGCAGCAGACCAGCAGCAGAAAAGCTACGCAGAGGAGAGCAGGAGGAAGGAAGCGAAGCTGCAGCTGTCAACTTCTAGCACTCAGCTACTCGGTGAGTGATTCGTGCCCTCCCTCCCCTGCTCTAGCCTGCCCGTTTTAAACTTGCTGCACCCATCCCTGGCTGGTATTCAGCCACCAGGCCCTGGCAGCAACCCCCCCCCCTGATCTAACATACATCCTTGATCCTTCCTATTCCTATGATGGGGCCCCCCTTTCCCCCCATTCGCGACACCCGCGACCCCCCCTCCCCCCATTCGCGGCACCCGCGACCCCCCCTCCCCCACACAGTCTACCCCCCTCATGCTCTCTCTCTCTCTCCTCACATCCTCAACCCCCCCCTACCCCCATTCGCGGCACCCGCGACCCCCCCTCCCCCACACAGTATACCCCCCTCATGTTCTCTCTCCCCTTACAGCTCTAAACCCCCCCATTCATGGCACCCACGCCCCCCCTCCCCCACACAGCCCCCCACAGGTTACCCCCTCATGCTCTCTCTCCCCTCAAATCTCCAAACCACCCCCCCCCCCATTTGTGGCACCAGAAACTCCCCCCCCACCCCTTACACAGGCTACCCTCTCATGCCTCCCCTTCACAGCTCCAATCCCCCCTTACCACAGGCTACCCCCCTCATTCTCTCTCTCTCCCCTCACAACTCCAATCTCCCCCCACTGGCTACCATGATATGTTTTGTCTCCTAACAGCTCCATACCCCCTACACACATTGCGTTGCCCTCTAATGCTCTTTCTCACCTAACAGCACATCTGCAGAACCAAAGACCCCCACATGGGTTACCTGGTTACCCTCTCCTGTTATTTCTCCATTCACAGGTCCAACCTCCCCTTCTTGTATTATTAACAGTGTTCTGACAGCAGTCAGAATGCCAGCGTCGGCATAATGAACACCAGGCCCTATATACTGGGCATTACCATGTGTGACATACTGTAATGTGTAATTGGCATTGTGGAGTGTGGTATAATGTGCAATGGTGCAATATACTGTGTGTGGCATATGGTGTTACGGACATTAAGGTGTGTAACATTGTGTAATGGGCATAACGATGTTTGACAGAAACTTTTTACCTGGGGCAATCCAAATGATTAGTTACGCTGTACTAAACACCGCTCCTACCAACAGGGCAGCCGAGAGGGAGGGGGAGCGGGTACTAATTACCCGGGCCCAGGATTGCTGGAGGGGCCCTGCAGGGGCCCTGGTCCGACCCCTCCCTTCCCCCACCGTCCCTCCCAGGTAGCAACACTTCTCCAGCATGTGCTGTGCTGATAGCAGGCTCAGCATGAGCATCTCACTGACAACGTGTGCGCTAATGCTGAGCCTACTGTCAGCACAGCACATGCTGTAGGTATGTGCTGCTGCTGCTGAGTTTAGTTTTTAGAGTTTTCCTTAACCCTCCTCTAAACATTTTGGGGGCGTGGCCTAAGTATGGGAGGTAGCCACTCCTCCCACACTTAGGCCTCTCCCCTACATTTTACCGGGGCACGGCATTCCTCTCGGCTGCCCTGCCTACCAATATCAACCCTGCCTGGACAAGTGCACATCACCGCAGACAGCACCGCCGACAGACGGGGGTGCTATTGGCAGGAGCAGTGTTTGGGGGAAGGGGGTGCTGGTAGAGATGTCTGCGGAGGCATTAGTAGGAACGTGGTGTGTGTTATCAGTAGTGTCTGTAGTGGCAGTGTTCAGGAATGGGAGGGTTGCTGGTGGCAACGGTGATGTCCCGGGAAGCTAAGGTGGAATATGTTTTGGTCACGGAGGGCCCCTGCAAAAGTTGTTTTCTTCAGCAGCTGCACCTTTCTAGTGCCTCAGAGGTTTTGGCTGCCTAAAGATGGCCACATCTATAAATCACATACAGTATACACTATACACTGCATATTTCTGTGTGTGTGTGTGTGTGTGTGTGTGTGTATGTGTATATATATATATATATATATATATATATATTAGTGTTGTTTGAAGGAGGGGGGGGGGCTTGCAGAATATTTGCCTAGGGTGCTGAGAAACCTTGCACCGGCCCTGAGTAAAACACTACTCAAAGTGTACAAGAGACGATGGGCTGCAAACTTAACAGCACAGCACTTGCTTTTAAACACAAAGATGTAGCACAATGGAACTTGGTGCCACCACATTAAATTGAACAATGCAAGCAAGCAACGGAGTTGTGTAGTTCCAGTTACTTTATTTAGGCAAATATGATGCACTGCAGATTTGCACAGGACCTGCCGAGCAGAGTAGACCTGTTTGGTACAACTTGAGCAACAGTGTTTAAGGACATATGAGCACTGATGTGTTCAACAAACCTGAATTGCTTAGGAAACAATTCAGTGAACACTGTAGGCAACTTTATAAACTAAACAGTGCACAGGCATCCCAACTGACATTAGTTAAGATGCCGGCCCTGGAATCCTGGGCTGGCAGGGATGCTGAACGTAAATATACCAGGCCAAGGTAGGGTCAGGTCAGGGAAAGGTGGGATTAGGCTTAGGCAATAGGGGGGAATTTAGGGTTAAGTTGCTGGGGTGTGTGTGTGTGGGGGGTGTTAGGCGGTGGGGAGGGAGGGGTTAGATTTAGGCACTTAGTGGGGAGGGTTTGGCTTCAGTTTGGGGGTGTTAGGGAGGGAGAGTTATGGTTGGGGCAGGGATTCCCTCCATTGGAATGCTGGCATTGGTATTATGATCACCGGCATCCCAACCACTAGCCACCATGTATAACTCCTAAGTATAATGTCACCACGGGCATCTGAAAATGACAGTATCAAATTATCACAAAGTCTATTCCATTGTATGTACTATACACTGTGAATATATAACCATTGATCTGTTATAAAGGAGGCACCATTATGCAAAACTATTGTAGTTTAGTGCCTTATTCAAACCTTCATGGTGGAGGGTGTGTTATGTAATATACAAAAGAGATTTGATATGGCTTAGTATCTTTCTCCTCATCTAATAGAGTGTATGCAAATGGCCAAATAATGGGGCAGATGTATTAAGCCTGGAGGAGAGATAAACTGGAGATAAAGTGAAAGGACATAAAGCACCAGCCAATGAACTGTGTTGGAAAATGACAGCTGGGAGTTCATTGGCTGGTGCTTTATCTTCTTTTTACCTTATCTCCACTTTATCTCTAGTTTATCTCTTCTCCAGGCTTAATATATCTGCCCCATTATCTGTAAAATGCTGTGGAATATGCGTGTTCTATATAAATATCTATTAATTTTACATCAATGATATACGCACACGGACCTCTGAAAAATGGCTGGATGCTCTGTGTAAAAGGTGAACAATATTCTATTTATGTTCTTGAAGCCATGTCTTCAAAGTTCTTGTTGTCCTTCCAACATAAGTTGGCATGAACACTGAGCAAGAGAAGGTGAAGTTTTGTAAGTAAAAGTGTGTGTAACGTGCAAGGTGTTGACAAGATAATTTAAGCGATAAAGGAAATACTTGTACACAATAACATATTTAATATGTGCCAGGTTCCTTTTCACTATAATGCTGGCCATACACTAAACCAACTTTCATCCAACTTTTTAATTAGTTGGATGGAATAAAAATACTGCATGGTACTGGATTTGAGCACACGTAATTTGTAATTCAATAATTTGCTCCCAAAATATGGAAATGGACAAATATATAACTGTAGTTGAATATGCTTGATTGAAACAATTTGATTGAATGCTTTTGTCAGTTTTTATGGGTTTATGATCACATTTTTATTTGCTCCCATCCACTACCAGATTTTCAGTTCAATTAACTAGTTGGCTAGATGGATGACAGTTGGTCAGCATAAGACATTTCACAATGAAAGTTTGAGTGGAAAATCTATCAAGCAAATACTTAAATGTATAGCTTCCTTTGTAGTATGCTAACAGGTTAAACAATTTGTGTCTATTGCAACCAAAACAACCCTAAATTGTTCTTGACTGGCTATATATCTTTAATTGGCTTTAATTTATTTTTAATTGCCATCCATGGCTTTGTCACCAATGAATGATGGTTTTAAATCATCCATTAGAAATTATTGAGGCCTGAACCATCACGCACAGGCGGTCCCACACATATGAAGACCACAACTAGCACTGACCATATAGGCTGTTACCAATGTTCACCATTGGTAATCTTCCATTGATGGAGAAACTAGTCACATCACCATCAGATCAGAATCAGAATCAACTTTATTGGCCATGTATTCTCGCGTATACTAGGAATTTTTGTGGATTACAGAGCAGCTGCAAGCAAGGGAATAAGCAAGGGAACACGGGGGGAGGTGAGACATACAGAGACATTTCAACTTTTTTGCGTACATACATTGGATATTTAACGTTTCAATGATGAGCATAGTTAGACAAGTTCTGTTTGAATTCGTTTGTAACACATTGTTCAATTGGCGAATAGCTAATGGAAAGAAGCTATTCGTGGATCTGGATGATTTGGCAGGGATCGATCTGAAGCGTTTGCCCAATGGGAGAATGTCAAATAGGTTGTGCCCAGGGTGAAGCTTGTCTGTTGCGATCTTCCACACATGCTTCTTTAATCTGACTGTGTGCAGTTCCTGTACAGGGGGGAGGCCAGCCCCATGATCTTTTCTGCTGTACTCACCACCCTTTGTAGTCTGTAGCCCTGGGGAGCACCAGTGCTGATCGTGAGTGGGGTAGATGTGTAGGCCCTGGCTTTCACTACTTGTTCCCTATCTGTTAGGAAGTTCACAATCCAGGAGCATGTTGGTTCTGGAACTCCTAAGGTAAGAAGTTTGGGCTGTAGGATACAGGGGTGGATTGTGTTGAACGCAGAGCTGAAGTCGATGAATAGGACTCTCGCATATGTGCCCGGGCAGTCTAGGTTTTTCAGGATGTAGTGTAACACTTGGTTAACTGCGTCTTCAATGCTTCTGTTCGCACGGTAGGCGAACTGTAAGGGGTCAAGATGGGGGTTGGTCACCTCTCTCAGGTGCCTCAGCACCAGTCTTTTGAGTACTTTCGTGGCCACTGGTGTTAGAGCAATTGGCCTGTAGTCATTTAGCTCTTTCGCAGGTGACTTCTTTGATACCGGAACAATGATTGATAATTTAAAGCAGGTGGGGACCGTGCACGTTTCCATTGAGGCATTGAAGATTGTAGCAAAGATGGGGGCGAGCTGCACCACACAGGACTTTAGGGTGGAAGGGGACACTACGTCAGGGCCTACAGCCTTTCTTGGTTTGACCCTTTTGAACAAGGCTTCAACCTCTTCTTTGTCCACCTGGAGGGCCTTGGAGAGGGCACCAGGGGGAAGAGGTAATGGAGCAGTTTTACTCTGGTCAGGGAGAGGGCTGGAGATTGGGGGGCTCCTATCAAATCTGCAGTAGAATGTGTTCAGCTCGTTTGCCAGTTCCTGGTGCATTTCAGCCGGCCTAGGGGCATTCTTGTAGCTGGTGATGGCTTGCATGCTTTTCCAGACCGCCGCATGGTCGTTGGCCGAGAGGTTGTTTGTCAGCTTGTTGGCGTATTGCTTTTTTGCAAGCTTGATTTGTCGATTCAGGGAGTTCCTGGCCTTTTTGTATGCGTCCCTGTTCCCGGTGCTGTAGGCCTCCTCCTTGGCTCGGCAGAGCTTCCTTAGTTGACTGCCAAACCAAGGCTTGTTGTTTCTGAAGGATCGGACGTTTTTTGTTGGTACACACAGGTTCTTTCAGAAGTTGACATAGGCCGTCACAACATCCGCTAGCTTGTTTAGATTAGAGGCAGAGGCTTCGAAGACCCTCCAGATAATCAGTGGTTGCCAACCCTAACCAATGATGATAATGTTTAATTTCTAATAAATATTACAAAATAGCAATTTTTTTACTAAAATGTTAATCTGACATGATGTCCTAACCCCAGGTTCGCCAACCCGTCACTTGAGAGCAACGGTAGCTCGCCGGGTGTTCAGCTGTAGCTCGACGTGTTGAGGGTCCTCACTTGGTGGCAGTAGGTGAAATGCGCAAGATAGTGACCTCCTGCCGCTCCGCCAACGTGTAGCGGTTCCTCGCTTGGTGGCAGGAGGTCAGAAAGTGACCTTCTGCCGCTCCACCGTCGTGTAGCGGTTCCTCACTTGGCGGTAGGAGGTCAACACTGCAAGAAAGTGACCTCCGGCTGCAAAGTGACTCTCTTTGCAGCCGGAGGTCAATTTATTGCGGCGGGAGGTGACTTCCCCAGTGGGAGATTTCACGCCTTCTCCCTCATGCCGTGCTCCTTTGTTGCCGCCACCGCCGTTGCTCCACTTGGGCCTCCTGGATCTGGTAACTCTCACTTTGATTTTTTTCTTAAAACTTTGTGTGTGTGTGTGTGTGCGCGCTGGCTATTTGCTTGCACAGGCTTTGTGCAGTGCGCATTCATACAGTAGTTGAATTTGCCAGTGACCCGTCTGAGACACGTGCACTCCTGCCTGCCTGCCTGTGAGGAAACACCACCACACTTCTGACCTTCACGATCCACAGGCACGGTCAGTGCTTGTATTATTGGAAGTGAGTCTGGAGACCTTGAAAAAGCAAAGGCTGAGCTGGGGAAGAAGTTCTGCTGGAAGTTCCAAAGAGGTAATGCACTGCTTTCACTGCTGTATAATGGGCATCATGTGTGTGGTATGTGTATAATGAGCATCAAGGTGTGGGGCATATGTATAATGGGCATATGTATAATGAGCATCATGTGTGTGGCATATGTATAATGGGCATCATGTGTGTGGCATATGTATAATGAGCATCAAGGTGTGGGGCATAAGTATAATGGGCACCATGTGTGTGGTATATGTATAATGGAGCATCACAGTGTGGGGCATATGTATAATGGGCATCATGTGTGTGGCATATGTATAATGAGCATCAAGGTGGTGGGCATATGTATAATGGAGCATCACAGAGTGGGGCATATGTATAATGGGCATATGTATAATGGGTATCATGTATGTGGCATATGAATAATGAGCATCAAGGTGTGGGGCATATGTATAATGGAGCATCACGGTGTGTGGCATCACGGACTGTACTATTGGGGTCATATGTGTATCATGCCCCCATTTTTGGCGCCCCCAGCAGTGCCGTATATACACATGCCAGCAGTAATGCCAGATATACACATGCCACCATCAGTGCCAGTTATACAACACCTCCAATACCCTCAGTAATGCCAGATAAACAATGCCCCCCATACAGTGGTGCAAGTCTAAAAAATTACTTAGTGGTACTGTGTGTGTGCACCAAATTTGTGTATATATGGCACTGTTGAGGGCATAATGTGTTAAAAAAAAGTTTATTTATTTATCCATAGGTCATCCGCATGTGTCACCTGCAATAACAAGTAACAGTCATCCGCTGTGTCACCTGCAATTCACAGTAACAGTCATCCGCTGTCACCTGCAATTCAAAGTAACAGTCATCCGCTGTGTCACCTGCAATTCAAAGTAACAGTCATCCGCTGTGTCACCTGCAATTCAAAGTAACAGTCATCCGCTGTGTCACCTGCAATTCAAAGTAACAGTCATCCACTGTGTCACCTGCAATTCAAAGTAACAGTCATCCGCTGTGTCACCTGCAATTCAAAGTAACAGTCATCCGCTGTGTCATCTGCAATTCAAAGTTACAGTCATCTGCTGTCTCACCTGCAATTCAAAGTAACAGTCATCCGCTGTGTCACCTGCAATTCAAAGTAAACAGTCATCCGCTGTGTCACCTGCAATTCAAAGTAACAATCATCCGCTGTCTCACCTGCAATTCAAAGTAACAGTCATCCTCTGTGTCACCTGCAATTCAAAGTAACAGTTATCCGCTGTCTCACCTGCAGTAACAAGTAACAGTCATCCGCTTGTGTCACCTGCAGTACCAAGCAATAGTCATCTGTGTCACCTACAAATATAGAACAAGAAACGTCAACCGCAGTCTAACTACTTTCTCAATTGCAAATATCAACCTGGAAAGTCATCTGCTGTCTCACCACTATCTCACCTGCAAATACAAACCGGAAAAAGTAATCTGCTGTGTCAACTGCAAATACAGATCAAGAATCGTCATCCGCTGTGTCGCCTGCAAATACAGATCAAGAAACGGCATCCGCTGTGTCACCTGCAAATACAGATCAAGAAACGGCATCCACTGTCTCGCCTGTAAATACAGTGTGCGGTTCAGTAAAATGAGTGTCCTAAAAAAGAAAAAGAATTATTACTTTCATCCAGAATGGGAACATGATTATTTCTTTACAGAAATTAAAGGCAAATGTGTTTGCTTATTATGCAGTGAAAGTTTATCCATTGAAAAAAGTGCAATGTTGAAAAACACATCAAAACAAACCATTCCAAAATTGATCATCAATTCCTGTTAAAGAGTAACTTAAGAAAAGAAAAAGTGAGACAAATAAAAAAGGACTAACAGGCCAGCAATAATTTTTCACGAAAATTAAGAACAAAAACCCATCTGTAACTCTTGCTTCTTAATTGCCAAGAACAAAAAAAAAATTGAGGATGCAGAAATCATGAAAGAAGCTTTTTTGGAAGCTGCAGATGCAATGTTTGACAATTTTAAAAATAAATCTGAAAAAAATTCTGCCATTAAAAGCACAACCTCTCAGCCAATACAGTTATGAGACGAGTTGAGGTTATGTCAGATAACTTTGTCAATTAAAAAAGGATCTGAACGAGTGCTGCTTTTTTTCTTTACAGCTGGATGAGTCTGTTGATGCAACTGACATATCTCAGTTGTCTATATTTGTAAGGATGGTATTTGATCATTTTAGTACTAAAGAAGAACTTTTGAAAATCCTTCCATTGAAAGAACGTACAAGAGGAGAAGACCTTTTTACAGAGATTACAAAATGTTTTTCTTCATAAAATATCCCTCTTCACAAGTTTGTTTGTATTACGACAGATGGCGCTCCAGCATTTACAGGTGTCAATAAGGGGATTTCTGTAAAAACTTACCGATCAAATCCCTTTCTCTGAATCCATCCTGGTGACACAGCTCAACCATGGGATGTAGGAGGGTCCGCAGGAGCCAGGCACCTATGCTAAAGATTTGAGACAGGAAGGCTCCTCCCTTCTGCATCCCAGCATTCCTCAGTTCAATTTCCAGAGCACATTAGGATGCATTACTCAGTACAACGCCTGAACATATTAATATGCACAATCAAGTAATTATAACCATCATAACATGACAACACATGAAATGGTATTACTTACGTAAGCGTAAGGGAGGGATCGCTGTGTCACCAGAATGTATTCAGAGAAAGGGATTTGAATGGTAAATTCTAACAAAAATCCCCTTTTACTCTTTCATCCATCCTGGTGACACAGCTCAACCATGGGACGTTTAAGAGCCAGTCCTTTGGGAGGGTACGCTCAGGCCCGCAGCTCTCTTCACTGCTTGCCCGAATGTGAACTCGTGGAACCTGTAGAATTTGGTGAAAGTGTGAACAGAGGACCAAGTGGCAGCCCTGCATACTTGTTTCGCAGTAGCCCCATGCCGCACAGCCCAAGAGGAAGCAACAGACCTGTTGGTATGAGCATTATTCTGGAGGGCACTGGACTGCCAACTTTAGTGTATGCAAATGCAATGACTGACCGTAACCATCTAGTAATGGTCTGCTTAGAAGTTGGCCACCCTTTCTTATGTACATCATTCAGTACCAGTAACAAGTCAGTTTTACAAAACTCCTTTACCCTGTCCACGTAAACACGCAGTGCGTGAGCAACATTACATTTCTTCAGTTTGTCCCTGTTCCGAACCTCCTCTGGAGGACAAAACACCAGGAGCACAATCTCCTGGTTTAAATGAAAAGTGGATACCACTTTTGGCAAAAATTTTGGAACTGTTCTCAAAACAGCCCTGTCTTCATGAAATACCAAAAATGGAGACTTGCAAGACAAGGCCCCCAATTCAGACACACGTCTAGCCGAAGCAATAGCCAATAGAAACGTAAGTTTCCAGGTCAGAAATTTAAGGTCAGCCGACCTTAATGGTTCAAAAGGTGGTTTCTGCAGTACTGCCACCAGTGACAGATCCCAAGGTGCCACAGGTTGTCTATAGGGAGGTTTAAGATGAGTAACCCCCTGGAGGATCATCTGTACCTCTGGCAACAAAGCCAATTTCTTTTGAAAGAAAACAGACAAGGCAGACAACTGTACCTTCAAGGATTGCAGGCTCAACCCAGTGGAAAATCCATCCTGCAGGAATTCTAGAAACCTTAAATCTGGAGGTGTGAATTTTCAGTCTCTCACACCACCTAATGTACGTCTTCCAAACTCTATAATAATTTGCAGGTGATACCGGTTTCCGTGCACTAATCATAGTACGGATAACTGCCTCCGAGAAACCTTTCTTCTTCAAGATGGAGGTTTCAAGAGCCAAGCCGTCAAATTGAGCTGAGCTAGGTCCTGATGGAGAAAAGGACTTTGCTTGAGAAGGTCTGGTTGAAGTGGAAGACGCCATGACGCTATTGACAAGCTCAGTATGTTGGAATACCAAGACCTCCTTGGCCAATCCAAAACTATCAGAATGATCTTTGCCCCTTGTGTCCTCACTCTCTTGAGAACCTAAGCCAGCATAGGAAATGGTGGGAAGACATAAGCGATGCTGAAGCACTACGGAACCGTCATGGCATCCACTGCCCACGACATTGGATCCCTGGTTCTCGAACAGAACTTGGGTACCTGACAATTGTGTCTGGATGCCATCAAGTCCACCTCTGGGAGCCCCCAAAGAGACACAATTTCCTGGAGCACCTCCAGGTCTGCCCTGCTGGGAAAATCTGCTTCCACATTCCAAATCCCCAGAATGAACACAGCCGATAGAGCCGGAACATTTGCTTTTGCCCACCAGAAAATCTGAGAGATTTTCTGCATTGCCATCCTGCTGCGAGTGCCCCTTTGGTGGTTCAAATAAGCCACAGCCATGGCATTGCCCGACTGAATTTGAATGGGAGACCCTTCAGAAACTCCTCCGCCTTCATATGCGTCTTCCAGAACGCCCACAGCTCCAGTATATTGATTGGCAATGAAGACTCCACACTGGACCATAGACCCTGCAATCTCAGGTTCAGGGTTACCGCCCCTGAGGCTGGCATCGGTTGTGACAACCACCCAGTCCCATGACCGAAGGGATTCCAGATCCGTCCACCACAGTAATGAGTCCCGAGTATCCTGAGCCAGAAGAACTGTCTCTTGCTTCATGGACTTTGGATTCCCCAACCAACTGGACAGTATGTTCCATTGAAAAGGTCTTGAGTGGAACGTTGCATACTGAAGGGTCTCAAAGGTCAAAACCATCTTGCCCAGTAGTTTTAAACACTGCTATACTGAAGGACCTGGCGACTGCAGAATGGCTAACACTAACAGACGAATGCCCCTGGCCTTTGCCTCTGGAAGAAAAACCCGATGAAGGTGAGTATCCAGAATTACTCCCAAAAACTGAAGCCTCTGAGTGGGACACAGCTGGGACTTTGGCAGATTCAATATCCACCCATGGCTCTGCAAGAAATGAGTTGCAGCTGCTAGATTTTCCTGCAGCTTCTCTGCTGACTCCGCCTTGAACAAGAGATCGTCCAAGTACGGGATAATTACAATTCCTTGAGTCTGAGAGCTGCCACCATGACCGCCATAATCTACGTGAACACCCTTGGCGCTATCGCCAGCCCGAAGGGGAGAGCCTGAAATTGCAGATGGAGGTCTCCTATCGCAAAACGCAGCAAAGACTGATGTTGAATGTCCACGGATGCTAGGAATTCCCCCGGCTCCAAACTCAAGAGAAACGTCCTCAGAGATTCCATCCTGAAGTGGTCCACCCACAGGTGAAGGTTCAGCGATTTCAGGTTCAGGATAGACCTGAAAGAACCGTCTGGTTTGGGGACCAAGAAAAGAATGGAGTAAAACACCTTCTTCCTTTCCTCCCACGGTACCGGAGTCACCTCACCCTTCTCTAGGAGAGACTTTGCCACCCCCAAAAGGGCATTTCTCAAGTGTGCCTCCCCTGGCAAAGGGTAGGAAGATATCTCTTTGGAGGAACTACCTTGAGACTGATCCTGTATCCTTGAGAAACAACACTAAGAACCCAAGGATCCTGGGCGGATAGAGCCCAAACGTCCCGGTATAGCAGGAGGCGACCCCCCACTCTGTTCCCAGAACAGGGAGCCTCCAACCCGTCATGAGGAGGGCTTCTCCTCCCCCTTGGCAACCTGCTTTCTTGCGAAGGCACCAAAACGGGACTTGGGAGCCTTTCCTTTTCCTGCTGGAAATCTTCCTCTACCAGATTGCCCTCTGGTGGAAGCATCCCCCCCCCCCCCCAAAGGAGGGATGAGTGAAAGGCAGCAAGCCTTGAAGCTCCCTGTGTTGCAGCAGTTGTGGGGGAAAAAAAGTGCTCTTCCCACCTGTGGCCTGTTTGATAAAGGATTCTAGTTTTGAGCCAAAAAGCAACTCCCCCTTAAAAGCCAGTGCTTCAAGAGACTTCTTGTACTCATTATCAGCTTACCAAGCCTTAAGCCATAAGGCCCTCCTGGCCGTCACTGAAATGGCCGACACTTTTGACGCCATCTTAACTCCCTCTTCTCCAGCCTCACAAGTATATTCAGCCGCAGCCTTTAACTTTTCTGCCAAAGCAAACACTTCCGAATCAGGCTGAAGCAGTGAACACAGGATAGTCGCCAAAACCATCATGGCCTTAGAGAGCCAGGCTGATGCAATGATAGGCCTTAAAGTAAAACCAACTCCTTTAACCCCTTCTCGACATTTGACGTATATATACGTCATGGCCGGGATGTACTTCCCGACACATGACGTATATACAGTATATACGTCATGACTTTAAACTGTCCCCGCGTCTATAGACGCGGTGACAGTTTAAACATGTCTGCTGTTCCTCCCCCCGTCGGCGATCGCTGTGATTGGCTGTTCAATGTGAACAGCCAGTCGCAGCGTTTTCCTGTGTTACCGGCGAATCAGACGCTCGGTAACACAGGTGTCAATCACCGCCGGGTGTGAGGGGGCGTGAGGGGGTCACCGGTGATGACCACACCTCACCCCACCTCACCCCACCTGCCCCCACGGCTGTGATTGGTCCGTCGGACCGACGGACCAATCACAGCCATAGCGCGTGATTTAAACTAACGGTGACTGCGCTGCAGACGCCATTCCGGTCTGGAATTGCGTGCAGAGCGGTCACCGACCAATCTGTCGTGATATACATACCTGATCCTTGCCTGATACTTACCTGATCACCGCTGGTAGCGTGCTGCCAGCAGCTGGATGCTTCCTGGATCTTGTCACTTCCTGTGTGCTGCTGCTGCAGTGTCATAGAGTGACAGATAGTGACAGATAGTGACAGATAGTGACAGATAGTGAGAGATAGTGACAGAGAGTGATAGAGAGTGATAGAGAGTGCTATATTTTGTGTCTGCTGCAACCCCTTTTGTGCTGATCAGTATATCTGTGCTGATCAGCAACTTTTTGGGGGTGCAGGGGTTATTTTTTTTATATATATACCTGTCAGTTGCACCAAAGCTTGTGCTGCCTGTGCAACTGACTGCTGCCCCCCTGCTGCCCCCCCTTTTGTGCTGATCAGTATAAATTAACTGATCAGCAACTTTTTGGGGGTCCAGGTTTTTTTTTATATATACCCTGTCAGGTTGCACCCACAGTTGTGTGCCTGCTGCCCCTCACTGCTAATCAGTGTTGCATCACTGCATCACTGATCTGCAGGTTTTTTTTTTTGGAGAGTGCAGTGGGGTTTTGTTTTTACACCCACGTTGCTTTTGTGGGTGTCCTGTGGCCGCTGAGCGCTGATCAGTGACGTACATCACTGAACAGCATTTTTGGCACAGGGTTGATATAATTTTTTTTCTGCAGTTTTTTTAAATTGTTTTTTTTTTGGAGAGTGCAGTGGGGTTTTGTTTTTACACCCACGTTGCTTTTGTGGGTGTCCTGTGGCCGCTGAGCGCTGATCAGTGACGTACATCACTGAACAGCATTTTTGGCACAGGGTTGATATAATTTTTTTTCTGCAGTTTTTTTAAATTGTTTTTTTTTTTGGAGAGTGCTGTGGTTTATTTTTTTTAAATTGTTTTTACACCCACGTTGCTTTTGTGGGTGTCCTGTGGCCGCTGAGCGCTGATCAGTGACGTACATCACTGAACAGCATTTTTGGCACAGGGTTGATATAATTTTTTTTTTGGGGATCAAATTCCTGTTGCCTTTGAGCGCTGTTCAGTGACGGACGTTACTGACCAACATCTGTGCTCAATTTTTGGCGCAGGACCTTTTTTTTTTTTTTTTTAACCCCTTCAATTTTTTTTTTTTATTATTGGGATCAAATTCCTGTATAAAGTATTTTTTTTTCTGCACTACATACACACTACACACTACATACCCCCGTGTTGAAATAAAGTTTGTACCCCCCCTACACTATACACGTGTTGAAACATTACACTTACAGAAACACAAAAATAAAAATGTCATCCCAAAGGTCATCCCAAATGTCATCCCAAATGTCATCCCAGTCATCCAGAAGAATGAATTCAGCGGAGGAGGCATATGCCATGCTTGCCTCTGACTCTGACACAGCCAGTGATGCAAGCGGGGAATTTGAAGGATTCGTCTTAAGCTCCTCTTCCTCCTCTAGTGATGAGGGACCCCCTCAAAGACGCCCCCGTAGAGCAGCTGAGACCCCCCCCCCCAAATGATTGATCCCGTATGGACCCCACCACCAGACAATTTAGAGCCCCAGGTTCCTGAGTTTTTGGCCATCCCAGGAATCCAATTTGATTCAACAGGTCTCAGAGAAATTGACTTTTTCAAATTATTTTTCTCTGATGATTTTATAAATTTAATGGTGGACCAAAGTAATTTATATGCCCAGCAGTTTATTGCTCAAAACCCCACGTCATCATTTGCTAGGTGGACCCCTGTAGATGCAGTAGAGATGATGACGTTTTGGGGTCTGGTGTTACATATGGGCATAGTAAAAAAGCCAGAAATTAGGCAATATTGGAGTACAGATGTTCTGTACAGCACCCCACTTTACCGTATGGCCATGACTCGGACTCGTTTTGAGATAATCCTTAAATTTTTACATTACACCGATAATGCAAAGTGCCCACCCAGAGATGATCCCACCTTTGACCGGCTATTCAAAGTCAGGCCGGTCATTGATCATTTCAGTGCCAAATTTGCAGAGTTGTACATCCCTGAAAAATTTATTTGTATCGACGAGTCCCTTATACATTTTAAAGGAAGGGTTAAATTCCGCCAGTACCTTCCCAGTAAGAGGGCAAGGTATGGCATAAAAATGTATAAACTGTGTGAAAGCACCTCAGGGTACACCCACAGGTTTAGGGTATATGAAGGGAAGGATTCAAGAATTGAACCACCAGAATGCCCCCCCTCCCTCGTAGGTGTTAGTGGAAAAATTGTCTGGGATTTAGTGCACCCCTTCCTGGATAAAGGTTATCACCTCTATGTGGATAACTTTTACACTAGCATCCCCCTGTTTAAGGCCCTTGGTTCAAGAGGTACAGCAGCTTGCGGTACTGTGCGCAAGAACCAAAGAGGCCTCCCAAAAATGCACATTGCCCAAGTACTGAGAAGGGGTGAAAGCAGGGGAATATGCACCGAAAATATGTTGTTGGTCAAATATAAGGACAAGAGGGATGTCCTTATACTGACAACAATTCACGGAGACAGTACCACCTCCGTCCCTGTACGAGGTACCAGTACCCACACCTCAAAACCGAATTGTATCCTAGATTACAATAAGTACATGGGCGGAGTGGATCTTTCAGATCAGGTACTGAAGCCGTACAGTGCCCTGCGGAAAACAAAAATCTGGTACAAGAAGCTGGCCGTGTATATCATCCAGATGGCACTGTATAACGCTTACGTGCTATTCCGTTCTACCAGCCAGAGGGGGACATTTATGCACTTTCAAGAGGAAGTCATAAAGGGCCTAATATTTGGGAACCAGCAGGCAGAGGGCCCCAGTACTTCAAGTACTGGCCCCCGTATTGTACCAGGGCAGCATTTTCCTAACGAAATCCCCTCCACTGCAAAAAAGGGCAGGACACAAAAAAGGTGCAAAGTTTGCTATAAAAAGGGAATAAGAAAGGATACTATTTTCCACTGTGAAACTTGCCCCGACAAACCCGGCCTATGTATAAAGGAGTGTTTTAAAATATACCACACATCTATGGATTATTAGGTTCATCATTTCACCGTGCTTCGGGGGTCTTGCTAATGCCACATAGCATCCACCATTCATTCCACCAGAATCTGAGCTGCAAAATCCAAAAATCACTCCTTCCCTTCTGAGTCCTGCCATGCACCCAACTGGTATTTTTTGGTCACATATGAGGCATTGCCATACTCGGGAGAAATTGGGGCACAGATGTTGGGGTGCTTTTTCTCCTTCATACCTTATGAAAATGAAAAATTTTGAGCCAGAACTGCATTTTTGTGTAAAAAAATGTAATTTTTCATTTGCACAGCCCAGTTGTATCAAAATTGATGAAACCCCTGGGGGTTTGAAATGTACACTATACCCCTAGATGAATTCCCTGAGGGGTGTAGTTTGCAAAATGGGGTCACTTGTGGGGGGGGTTCCACTGTATTGGTGCTTTGGGGGTCTTGCTAATGCGACATAGCACCCACCAACATTCCACCAGAATCTGTGCTGCAAAATCCAAATATCACTCCTTCCCTTCTGAGTCCTGCCATTTTTTGGTCACACATGAGGCATTGCCGTACTCGGGAGAAATTGGGGCACAGATTTTGGGGTGCTTTGTCTCCTTCATTCCTTGTGAAAATGAAAAATTTTGAGCCAGAACTGCATTTTTGTGTAAAAATTTTAATTTTTCATTTTCACTGCCCAGTTGTACCACAATTGGTGAAACCCCTGGGGGTTTGAAATGTACACTATACCCCTAGATGAATTCCCTGAGGGGTGTAGTTTGCAAAATGGGGTCACTTGTGGGGGGATTCCACTGTATTGGTGCTTCGGGGGTCTTGCTAATGCGACATAGCACCCACCATTCATTCCACCAGAATCTGAGCTGCAAAATCCAAAAATCACTCCTTCCCTTCTGAGTCCTGCCATGCACCCAACTGGTATTTTTTGGTCACATGTGAGGCATTGCCGTACTCGGGAGAAATTGGGGCACAGATTTTGGGGTGCTTTTTCTCCTTCATACCTTATGAAAATGAAAAATTTTGAGCCAGAACTGCATTTTTGTGTAAAAAAATTTAATTTTTCATTTACACAGCCCAGTTGTATCAAAATTGGTGAAACCCCTGGGGGTTTGAAATGTACACTATACCCCTAGATGAATTCCCTGAGGGGTGTAGTTTGCAAAATGGGGTCACTTGTGGGGGGGTTCCACTGTATTGGTGCTTCGGGGGTCATGCTAATGCGACATAGCACCCACCAACATTCCACCAGAATCTGAGCTGCAAAATCCAAAAATCACTCCTTCCCTTCTGAGTCCTGCCATGCACCCAAATGGTATTTTTTGGTCACATGTGAGGCATTGCCGTACTCGGGAGAAATTGGGGCACAGATTTTGGGGTGCTTTGTCTCCTTCATTCCTTGTGAAAATGAAAAATTTTGAGCCAGAACTGCATTTTTGTGTAAAAAATGTAATTTTTCATTTTCACTGCCCAGTTGTACCGGCGACCATCGAATGATTTTGCAATCGCTCGCAGATCTCAGACACCTCTGTGGTGTCTGAGATCTGCGAGCGCCCTGTGCGGGAAGTGGGGTGGCAGCTGAAATCCGCTGACGTCAGCTGCCTGCCCTCCACACCCGCGTCATTGGGGAATTACCATGAGAATGGCCAGCATTTTCATGGGAACGCCCATGAAACGCTGGGTGTTCCCATGGGCGAATTCCCTGTCCCGCTGTCCCACAGTCCCCCCACCCGCTCTGTTGTGTTCAAGAGCCCGGCGAATAATCTATTTTTCCATACACACAGTGTCTGCACATGTGCATAAATAACTACACACATGTGCAGTCGCAAAACATCGATCCCCTGCGAGTACACACAGGGCAGCGTGTAAATTAGAATAGGCTGCTATGTGTGATGTAATGTGAATAAGATTGTGCTACTATGTGGCATAATTTGAATTGGGGATACTGTTGAATGACCACATCCCTTCCATGTAATACCACACTCTTTTTTTGAAGAATGAGCCTTTAAGGTGCACTTCCCTGTATTCCATATAGGATGGAGGGTGCAAATGTATCTGCAGGGGGGTGCTGAGCACCCTAGCACCAGTCCTGATGATAAGTGTAGCATAATCTTCTACACCTAAAGGGATACAGTTGTCTCCATTTGTTTTAAGTTTTTTTTACCCGTTGAAGCTACAGGAATTTGAGTATTGCAGACATACAGAATTTGGAACATCTAAAATATTCTAACTATAAAACACTTCCCTAACTTAACAATCACTGACTTGGAAAAGGCTCTGGTGTATTCCAGAAAGACACTATCTTCCAGTATGTATGTAGAATTATTCTTAAATACTTTTCACTACACCTACCTTTCGCCAATGCGTTGACTCCAACTGGGGACGATTGACAATTCAGCATGCCCAAGATGCCACCAAACAGAAGCAGATATTTTCCATTGCCTCTGGGCATGCCCATTTGTTCAATACTTCTGGCACATGATACGCAGATACACGGAAGCTAGGTTAATAAATTACGTCCCATTCACGCCAGAATGGGCGATCTTAGGTATACTTTCCCCTCAACAGCGCGCGACTAGGCACGTTAAAAAATGCTATTGGTCCTTAGTGCTGCAGGACGTAAAACAATTTTGCAGGGATGGCTAGACAGCTCACCACCGCAATTTCCTTTATTCCTAAGCAAAGTTAGCCATATTTTTAGAATGGAATGGACGGAGGCATTACTGTTAAAAGAAAAGAAGGTGGAAAATTTCCTGTCCTCATGGGAACCTTATATAGACAATCTACCAGTGGCCACTAGGAAGCAACTGCACAATAGTTTTAAAAATACAACCTGGTATATAACACAACTTGCATGTAACAACACCCCAATAAACCTAAGTTGATAGAAAGGTTCAGAGTTGGAAACCCCAGGCTCTGGAAAATGATATCTGCTCCAACACTATGGAACATAGTAATGACTATGTCTGCAAGGTTATAGATAATCCAATCTAAAACAAATCATAAACCATGTCCTATGTTTGAAAGAAACAGAAACACTCAGAAACGACTCAATGTTAAAGTGATATTGTTTTATTATTCATTGTTGTTATGTAACAGCTGTCAAATGTTGCAATGTATGTTCTCGATATAATGGTAAACTGTATTGTGAAATAATATGCCTCAATAAAAAAAATAAAAAAAAAAAATATTCTAACTAAACAGACTATGTGCTGCATTGGTATTACGGTATATTATATCATAATCTTTATCACTTGTTCTATACAAACACGATTTGTAAATAAATTATACATCCTGTTTAATAAAAAGGAGAATACTTGGCAGCCCCGTTGTATATAACACCTGTTCCATTGAATAATCCTAAAATAAGAAAACGAGACAAATCATAATTAAAATAAATAAATATACCCAAATAAAGCTTCTTATATATCTGCTTACAACAATGGGACTAATTATATGCTCATCTAAAATGTCATTGCATGGTGTTACTCTCATATTTCATGTACTCCCAAAACTTGGAAGTATATTAAGGTGCTCAGCCAACACAGCTTTGTTTAGGTGTTTATCCTTAACCCCTTCCCGACATTTGACGTATATATACGTCATGGCCGGGAAGTACTTCCCGACACATGACGTATATATACGTCATGACTTCTAACTGTCACTGCGTCTAGAGACGCAGTGACAGAGGGACGATGTCTGCTGTCCCTGACAGCAGACATGTCCCTGCATGCCCAGGGGGGGCTGCGATGCCGCCCCCCCGTCGGCGATCGCTGTGATTGGCTGTTCAGTGTGAACAGCCATTCACAGCGTTTTCTGTGTCACCGGCGAATAACGTTCGCCGGTGACACAGGGATCGGAGGTGATTGGTGCTGTAAAGTACAGCACCAATCACCGCGGGGTGTAAGGGTGACACTGGTGTCACCCCACCTCACCCCGCCCGCCCCCAAAGGCCGTGATTGGTTCGTCGGACCGACGAACCAATCACAGCCATGGAGGGGGGTTTAAACTAACGGTGACTGCACTGCAGACGCCATTCCGGTCTGGAATTGCGTGCAGTGCGGTCACCGTACCCAGCTGCCGCGATATACTGACCAGAACCCCTCTAAATACTTACCTGATCACTGCCTGGATCTTGCTTATTCTTGTGACATCCTGTGACATCCTGTGACATCCTGTGCTGTGTTGTGCTGCTGCGAGTTATTAGATAGAGAGATAGAGAGAGAGATAGAGAGAGATAGAGAGGCCTAGTGACAGAGAGTGCTATATTTTGTGCTGCTGCAGTGTGATAGAGCTAGAGATAGAGAGAGATAGAGAGAGATAGAGAGAGAGAGATAGAGAGAGATAGAGAGATAGTGACAGATTGTGCTATATATTTTTTATATAACTGACTGCTGCCCCCCCTTTTGTGCTGATCAGTATAAATTAACTGATCAGCAACTTTTTGGGGGCGCAGGTTTTTTTTTTAGATATATATACCTGTCAGTGCTGCTGCTGCAGTGTCATAGAGTGAGAGATAGAGAGATAGAGAGAGATAGTGACAGAGAGTGATAGAGACTGCTATATTTTGTGTCTGCTGCCCCCCTTTTGTGTACCCCCAGCAACTTTTTGGGGGTGCAGGGGTTATTTTTCATATATATAACTGTCAGTGCTGCTGCTGCAGTGTCATAGAGTGATAGATAGTGAGAGATAGAGAGATAGAGAGAGATAGTGACAGAGAGTGATAGAGAGTGATATATTTTGTGTCTGCTGCCCCCGCCTTTTGTGCTGATCACTATATCTGAGGTGATCAGCAACTTTTTGGGGGTGCAGAGGTTTTTTTTTTTTATATATATACCTGTCAGTTGCTGCCAGTTGCACTGTCAGTTGCACCAAAGGTTGTGCACCTGCTGCCCCTCACTGGTAATCAGTGTTGCATCACTGATCACCTTTTTTTTTTTTTGTGGGTGCTGTGGGGTCTTTTTTTAATTTTTTTTTTACACACACTGTGATTTTGTGGGTGTCCTGTGGCCACTGTGCGCTGATCAGTGACGTACATCACTGATCAGCTTTTTCGGCACAGGGTTGATCTATTTTGTATTTTTTTTTTGATCAAATTCCTGTTGCCTTTGAGCGCTGTTCAGTGACGGACGTTACTGACCAACATCTGTGCTCAATTTTTGGCGCAGGACCTTTTTTTTTTTTTTTTTTAACCCCTTCAATTTTTTTTTTTAACCCCTTCAATTTTTTTTTTAACCCCTTCAATTTTTTTTTTTCTGCACTACATACACACTACACACTACATACCCCCCGGGTTGAAATAAAGTTTGTACCCCCCCCCTACACTATACACTATACACGTGTTGAAACATTTCACTACCAGTAACACAAAAATAAAAATGGCATCCCAAATGTCATCCCAGTCATCCCAAATGTCATCCCAGTCATCCAGAAGAATGTATTCAGTGGAGGAGGCATATGCCATGCTTGCCTCTGACTCTGACACAGCCAGTGATGCAAGCGGGGAATTTGAAGGATTCGTCTTAAGCTCCTCTTCCTCCTCTGGTGATGAGGGACCCCCTCAAAGACGCCCCCGTAGAGCAGCTGAGACCCCCCCCCCAATAATTGATCTCGTATGGACCCCACCACCAGACAATTTTGAGCCCCAGGTTCCTGAGTTTTTGGCCATGCCAGGAATCCAATTTGATTCCACAGGTCTCAGAGAAATTGACTTTTTCAAATTATTTTTCTCTGATGATTTTATAAATTTAATGGTGGACCAAACTAATTTATATGCCCAGCAGTTTATTGCTCAAAACCCCACGTCATCATTTGCTAGGTGGACCCCTGTAGATGCAGTAGAGATGATGACGTTTTGGGGTCTGGTGTTTCATATGGGCATAGTAAAAAAGCCAGAAATTAGGCAATATTGGAGTACAGATGTTCTGTACAGCACCCCATTTTACCGTATGGCCATGCCCCGGGCTCGATTTGAGACGATCCTTAAATTTTTGCATTACAACGATAATGCACAGTGCCCACCCAGAGATGATCCCACCTTTGACCGGCTATTCAAAGTCAGGCCGGTCATTGATCATTTCAGTGCCAAATTTGAAGAGATGTACATCCCAGATAAATTCATTTGCATAGACGAGTCCCTTATACATTTTAAAGGAAGGGATAAATTCCGCCAGTACCTTCCCAGTAAGAGGGCAAGGTATGGCATAAAAATGTATAAGCTGTGTGAAAGCACCTCAGGGTACACTCACAGGTTTAGGGTATATGAAGGGAAGGATTCAAGAATTGAACCGCCAGAATGCCCCCCCTCCCTCGTAGGTGTTAGTGGAAAAATTGTCTGGGATTTAGTGCACCCCTTCCTGGATAAAGGTTATCACCTCTATGTGGATAACTTTTACACTAGCATCCCCCTGTTTAAGGCCCTTGGTTCAAGAGGTACAGCAGCTTGCGGTACTGTGCGCAAGAACCAAAGAGGCCTCCCAAAAACGCACATTGCCCAAGTAATGAGAAGGGGTGAAAGCAGGGGAATATGCACCGAAAATATGTTGTTGGTCAAATATAAGGACAAGAGGGATGTCCTTATACTGACAACAATTCACGGAGACAGTACCACCTCCGTCCCTGTACGAGGTACCAGTACCCACACCTCAAAACCTAATTGTATCCTGGATTACAATAGGTACATGGGCGGAGTGGATCTTTCAGATCAGGTACTGAAGCCGTACAGTGCCCTGCGGAAAAAAAAAAATCTGGTACAAGAAGCTGGCCGTGTATATCATCCAGATGGCACTGTATAACGCTTACGTGCTATTCCGTTCTACCGGCCAGAGGGGGACATTTATGCACTTTCAAGAGGAAGTCATAAAGGGCCTAATATTTGGGAACCAGCAGGCAGAGGGCCCCAGTACTTCTAGTACTGGCCCCCGTATTGTACCAGGGCAGCATTTTCCGAACGAAATCCCCTCCACTGCAAGAAAGGGCAGGACACAAAAAAGGTGCAAAGTTTGCTATAAAAAGGGAATAAGAAAGGAAACTATTTTCCACTGTGAAACTTGCCCCGACAAACCCGGCCTATGTATAAAGGAGTGTTTTAAAATATACCACACATCTATGGATTATTAGGTTCATCATTTCACCGTGCTTCGGGGGTCTTGCTAATGCCACATAGCACCCACCAACATTCCACCAGAATCTGAGCTGCAAAATCCAAAAATCACTCCTTCCCTTCTGAGTCCTGCCATGCACCCAACTGGTATTTTTTGGTCACATATGAGGCATTGCCATACTCGGGAGAAATTGGGGCACAGATTTTGGGGTGCTTTTTCTCCTTCATACCTTCTGAAAATGAAAAATTTTGAGCCAGAACTGCATTTTTGTGTAAAAAAATGTAATTTTTCATTTTCACTGCCCAGTTGTACCACAATTGGTGAAACCCCTGGGGGTTTGAAATGTACACTATACCCCTAGATGAATTCCCTGAGGGGTGTAGTTTGCAAAATGGGGTCACTTGTGGGGGGGTTCCACTGTATTGGTGCTTGGGGGGTCTTGCTAATGCGACATAGCACCCACCAACATTCCACCAGAATTTGTGCTGCAAAATCCAAATATCACTCCTTCCCTTCTGAGTCCTGCCACTTTTTGGTCACACATGAGGCATTGCCGTACTCGGGAGAAATTGGGGCACAGATTTTGGGGTGCTTTTTCTCCTTCATACCTTCTGAAAATGAAAAATTTTGAGCCAGAACTGCATTTTTGTGTAAAAAAATGTAATTTTTCATTTTCACTGCCCAGTTGTATCAAAATTGGTGAAACCCCTGGGGGTTTGAAATGTACACTATACCCCTAGATGAATTCCCTGAGGGGTGTAGTTTGCAAAATGGGGTCACTTGTGGGGGGGTTCCACTGTATTGGTGCTTGGGGGGTCTTGCTAATGCGACATAGCACCCACCAAAATTCCACCAGAATCTGAGCTGCAAAATCCAAAAATCACTCCTTCCCTTCTGAGTCCTGCCGTGCACCCAAATGGTATTTTTTGGTCACATGTGAGGCATTGCCGTACTCGGGAGAAATTGGGGCACAGATTTTGGGGTGCTTTTTCTCCTTCATACCTTCTGAAAATGAAAAATTTTGAGCCAGAACTGCATTTTTGTGTAAAAAAATGTAATTTTTCATTTTCACTGCCCAGTTGTATCAAAATTGGTGAAACCCCTGGGGGTTTGAAATGTACACTATACCCCTAGATGAATTCCCTGAGGGGTGTAGTTTGCAAAATGGGGTCACTTGTGGGGGGGTTCCTAACTTTTAGCATCTTATGGTGCCTAGAAACCTACATGGTGCCTAAAAAATAATCTCATAAAAAGGAGGCTCCAAAATCAAGTAGGTGCTCCTTCTATTATGAAGCCTGTGGTTTGGTCAACGTGCACACTAGGGCCACATATAGGATATTTATGAAAACAAAAGAATTGGGGGAATAAATTTTTAGTCACATTTCTCTAGTAAAATCTACTGTGTTCCTTAGAAAAATGTATTAAAATTGCAAATCTGCAAAAAAAATGAAATTTTGAAATTTCACCTACACTTTGTTTTAATTCCTGTGAAACACCTAAAGGGTTAACAAACTTCCAAAATGCTGTTTTGAATACTGTGAGGGGTGCAGTTTTTGAAATGGCATCATTTATGGGGGTGTCTCACATACAAGTCCCTCAAAGTCACATCAGAACTGAACTGGTCCCTAAAAAAATCAGTGTTTGACATTTTCTTGAAAATTTGAGAATTTGCTATTCATATTTTAAGCCTCCTAGTGTCCAAAAAAATTAAAAGGAGGTTGAAATAATGATGGAAACATAAAGTAGACATATGGTCTATGTTAGTTATTAACTATTTTGAGTGGTATGATTATTTGTCTCACAAGCAGAAAATTTAACATTTTGAAAATTGCTAAATTTTCCATTTTTTGTACGACATTTTGGTATTTTTCACAAAAAAACACAGACTGTATCGACCCAAATTTACCACTAATTTGAAGTACAATGTGTCACGAGAAAACAATCTCAAAATCACTGGGATAAGTAAAAGCAAAAAAAAGTTATCCCCACTTAAGTGATACATGTCAGATTTGAAAAAAAGGGCTCTGTCAGGAAGGCAAAAACAGGCTGCGGCGGGAAGGGGTTAAAAACTGCTTTGAAACAACCCTCCAATTTCTTATCCACAATTTTACATGCTCCTCTGGCATAGCATACAAGCTCAAAAACCTTTTGGGCATAGTATACCATAATATATACATACCGTTTGTGGGTAACATATACGATCTCATTTGCTAAGGAGCACTCATACTCCCAGTGACTCCTAGAACAGGGGGCTCAAGCTTAGTAGGATAAGGGTGGCCAATAATGGCAAAATCCCTTAGTTCTTGACCTATGGATGGATATATAGTTTGACTATAGGTTTTTTAGTCCTTTTTTGCAAGAAGTACTATTAATATAAATAATAATAAAATAAGTACTCCATATTTTGAAACACTATAGTAACATTGGGCCTTATTCAGATCTGAGCTCAGTACAAATTTGTTTGTAAAATGGGCAAAACCATGTGCACTGCAGGTGGGGCAGATGTAACATGCGCAGAGAGAGTTAGATTTGTGTGAGTTATTTTGTTTCTGTGCAGGGCAAATACTGGCTGCATTATTTTTACACTGCAATTTAGATTTCAGTTTCAGCACTCCCCACCCAAATTTAACTCTCTCTGCACATGTTACATCTGCCCCACCTGCGGTGCACATGGTTTTGCCCATTTTCCAAACAAATTTGTACTGAGCTCAGATCTGAATTAGGCCCATTATTTGAACAATATAAACAAGGATAAAGCATTAATTATAATCATCAAAATTACAAATTAGAAAGACATGTTAGGTCATAGTGACACAATGAGAAGCAGCAAATTGGAAGCTCAAGGCTGTTTTGTTGCAATACAAGACATTTGTTTAACCTATAAACATATTGCGAACAAAGTGATAGAAATTAAGTCTTTTGTTACAGGAGTAATATTTTCCATGCAAGCGCCCATTGATTGTGACAGCATGTCCTCATCAGTGTCCTTGCCAACTTCACTACATTGGAAGGACAACAAGAACTGTGCAGAAATGTACTCCTGAACAGAAAAGGAATACTGTGTACTGATTACAAGCTTGCAGCGTCACTAGACCTTTTCAATGGTTGTATGGAAGGGTTTATTAACTTACTGTTGAACAGAAGCATAAAGAGGGAAGGCCTTAGGGATGCATTAGACCAGTGATGGCTAATGGCCCCCATACATCAGCAATCACAATTAATTGCTTCTCAGATCCAGTGATTTTTTCACCAGATAAATGGTTTCTTCAATCTATTTGACTTGCCCACACATTACAGATTTGTTTCAGTAATCGGCTGATTTTTCCTGTTAGAATGCCCACACATACAAAAACGAAACTCCAATAAAACCAGATTTTTAAACATGTTTAAAAATCTGATTCAGCAATCGATTGGCGATCCCTATTAAATTTGATTGGGATTGTCACAATTAATTGCAAGGTATGGGGCCCATAACCTTGACACTGCAGCTGTTGTTGAACTACATATCCCAGCAGGGCCGGACTGGGAACAGAAATCGGCCCTGGCATTTTGAGCACACAGGCCCACCTGCAGTAGGCGGGACCCTTGCGCGGTGAAAAGGGGGTGTGGTCTCATGGAAAGTAGGCATGACATCAGAAAAAGGAGGCATTACACATTATGAAACACACCGTAATGCCCATTACACATTATGGAACACACCGTAATGCCCATTACAGAATATGACACAATCTGGACCCCACAGGCTGCTCCCCCTGTATAATAACAGGACACAACAGGCTGCTCCCCCTGTATTATATTAATAACTGGACCCCACAGGCTGATCCCCTGTATAATAACAGAACACAACAGGTTGCTCCCCCTGTATAATAATAATAATAACAACAGGACCCCACAGGCTGCTCCCCCGACTAATAAGGGGTGGGGGGGGGAGAGACAGAAAGGGTGGGGGGGGGGGAGAGACAGAGAGGGGGGTGGAAGGTGGGAGAGACAGAGAGGGGGTTGGGTGGAGAGACAGAAAGGGGGGGTGGGTGGAGAGACAGAGAGGGGGGTGGGGGTGGGAGAGAAGAGACTATAGAAAGACAGAAGGACAGAGAGTGAGACAGACAGGACAGAAACCGAGAGTGAGAAGGAGAGGGGGGGGTGTAAATAAAATACACAATAACAATACTACCTTCTACTGTATGATCCCAGCTCCTGGCATTTGCCGGAAGAGCCAGATGGCCAGTCGGCCCTGTATCTCAGCATGCCCTGCTACAGTTTTCTATTTGGCTATGCTAAAACCATACCTCCCAACTTCTTGATCCATGGATGTGGGACCCTTGCGCGGCACCGAATAGGGGGCGTGGGCTATGCAAATAAGGGCTGTATCATATGCAAATTATGTTGCCATCCAACCACGCCCACTTTTGCCCTTTGTACTGCTGAATAGATGCTGTGACCGTCCCAAAAAAACGGAACGGTCCCGTGAAAAATGGCACTGTTCGGAGGTATGCTAAAGCTGATGCAGGGCATGCTGGGATGTGTAGTTCAACAACAGCTGGAGTGTCAAAGTTAGCCATCACTGCATTAGACTATAATAGTTATGAATAAACATGCCATAATATATAGATCAGAGGTTACAGGGGTGGAACTACAACTTTGTGGCCCCATAGCAAATATTTTAAGGGGCCCCCAATCTTAGGTCTCCACTAGAGTCGACATATCTAGTGCAGCACAAGAGGTGTGGTAAGTGTTGGCTATGATTTTAAAGTTGGCCCAGCAATACACCCACTCCTCTGTGAAGACTTTTGGTTCAAAGTTATCCTTTATTAAAATGCTATGGGTTCTAAGCAGTGTCTGGCGGGAGCTGGGGAAGGAGGGAGGGGTTTGTCACTAGGACTGTGTGAGTCACTTATACCCCTATTACACCAGAGGTTGGACCTGCTCCAGTCCAGGGTGGGGTGAGGTGTATATGGGCTGAAAAAAAATAACAAGGCGGGTACTGTTCCCAGGGAATCTGACCCAGCAAATGTTCAGGGTCGGACACGGGGCTTATCTGGGGCCCGGGCGGTGTAAATGGTCATTATCCAGGTTATTTGGCAGGTAGAAGGCCGCGAAGAGCTGATTGGTGCTTCTGCGGCTCTGGCAGATGATGTCATCTGCCGGAGATCCGACAGGGCACATGATAGCGCACAGAGCAGCTGCAGCAGAAGAAGCAGCGTTACCACACTGTTTGCAGCCTGTACCCTACACTACAGCAACAGTCTGTGCTGCAAGCACTCGGGTGAGGTATAACACACCGACAGTCGGGATTCCGACAGTCAGTAGCCCGACGTCGGACTCCCGACTGCACAGTGGGGGGAGCGCAATGAAGCCCCTTGCAGGCTTGCTGCGCTCACCACGCTGCAGGCACGGTGGCGAGCTGCGCTTGCCACCTATTTTATTCACCCTCTATGGGGGTCGTGTATCGCAATATTGTGGAGTTACTGGAATCCAGCGGTATCCATCGCATGCAACAGCAAGTTGTGAATAAATTGAAAGCTCTACGGAAGCAGTTCACCAAAGTGAACGACCAGAAGCGCAAGAAAAGCGGTGCTGCTAGGCCCGATTGGGTGCACTATGACCTGTGCTACAGTGCATTTGGGAAGATGGCACTCTGCAACCTAGTAGCCATGTCCTCCTCCATAGCACCGCATTGCAGCCAGATGGACAATAGCCAGGACAGCCATGACGTACCGGCTACCCAGGCTTCCCAGCTGTCCCAGTCATTCTCACCAGCTTCTGAAGCCACGCAAATGTCAGCACACATGAGCCCGGCTTCACCGCTGCTGTTTGGTGATGATGGTGCAGCAGAGAATATGATGGATTCTTCAATGCATTCTGACAGCGTCCAAGCAGCCATAGATGATGTTGTGGAAGCAAACAGTTAGACGGCGCTCCACAGTCAGACGGCGCTCCCTAATCAAAGCACTCCATTACGCTCTAATTGTAAGTAGACATTCTTTATATTTACACCCATTTCACATAGTAAAAACACTGTAATACAACCTGGTGGTGGGGTGGGATGGGATGAGGCCCAGTATCTGTTGCAGAATGTTGCTAGCATGCGGGGGGAAGAAGGCCACTGGCACATTTTAGGCAAACAATACTGCTATTTTTATATAACACTTGGCATGGAAGTGTCTAATGTGATTGTTTTTTTTTAATTGCAGTGTACAGCGTTCCTGCCAAAAGAAAAAGCTTAACCGGTCTGAACTAGCGGCTAAAGCGATGACATCGGTGATAGTGGAACATCTACGCCAATTGGATACTGATGTCCAAGCAAAGGAGCATGCTCGCATGGACAAATATTTGGAAGCTGAGAGGCAGAATCAACAGGCATTTATGTCTCAATTGATGGCTATGCAAGAGAGACAAATGTACTTTTTAGAATGCACATTTTTCAGTGCTTTCACGCACCCTGCACCACATCCCCATCACCCCCCTAACTACCCACCAAACCCATATGATCATTACAATAGAGTGGTCAGCTTCAATCCTGGTACGTCTACTAACACCCAACCAAACCAGCAGCCACCAGAATATAGAGTCCCCAGAATTTTCCATGTACCGGAATTTGAGCTAAGGTTTCAACTTTTAGTCTTAAAATATTGTTCAAAAAGGTTGCACTCTTATTCTTTTTAAAATCTTATTAAAGGTTTCCCTTTATTTCTTAATATTTGTGTGATTCCCGATAGGAGCAGTCACCATTATATACAATACCATTTTATAATGTGTCCTACGATGTTAAACTTTTTGAGCACAAAGTTTTACAATTGTTCTCTTTTCCCAGTTGGACTCTCACAGCTTTGTCTTTCATTATGACTAAAATCTATATAAAATGATGTCAAATGTATGTACAGTTTGATGCATATGTTCAGCTTAATAAAGCAAACGACTGGAAGATTAATAACTGCTTTTTATTTTAAATCATTGATGGAAGGTTTGCTGCAATGGTGGCCCTGATTCTTTCTGCACTGTAATCATCCTGACCATCTGCTGCTTCAGGATTGCCCCCAGTGTCCTGCACATTCCACTCTGGAAGAAAGTGGTCCTTTTGTATTTCCCCAATGCTATGTAGAATACAGCAGGTTGCAACTACGTGGGGCATCAATTGTAGGTCCACATTGTTCCTCTTCACAGGGGCGGATTTAGGGATGAGGGCGCCCCTAGGCACAACAATAATGTTTACTAAGTAGGACAGTTTATAGGGGCAGTATCTGCATGTCCTATCCATTTACACTCTATTTAAGATGGAATATAGTACAGTACAGTGGATATTTTGCAGTTATTGGTACATTTTGGGCTGACAGTACTATCACAGGCATCCAAGTGCCGCCCCCAAACATGTGCCGCCCCTAGGCACATGCCTCACGTGCCTAATGGGAAATTCGGCTCTGCCTCTTCATCAGCCAGCGCTGACGTCCTTTTAAACACCCAAAGGCATTTTCCACTGCCATACGAGCAGAACATAGGGTGTGGGTATAGGTGATCTTTTCCGTGGACAATTTAAAATTTTGTGTGTATCCCTTCATGAGCCAATGTAGTAGATGGTATGCAGCATCCCCAATGATGTGTACCGGGATCTCCACCTCATCTATGGAAACTGATTTCTATAAAAAAAAATTGAGATGGTCACTATTAATACAGAGGAGCCTTAAGTGTATAGTTACGATAAGCAATATATCACGTCTAAACCACAGTAGAATAATTACGTTTTCCAAAAATACATGGGTCATCGTATACTTGCTTACCTGACCCTCTCCACGTATGATTGCCATCACCTGAGGTGAGCTAGTTGTAAATGATAGAAAAAGGTGTTTTACCACAGGTGATGGCAATCATACATGGAGACGACCAGGCAGGCAAGTCTGGTCCATCAGAGAAAAAATAATGTGTACAATTTATTTTTACCTGTCTAGGGAACAGCCATCCCCCACGTTTGTCATCAGCAATCTCATACAGCTGAGAGTTAGCAAACACTCTAGCATTATGTGCACGCCCAGGCCAGCCAATAAAGGAAACTAAAACTAAAGGAAAAAAAAAAAAATATATATATTTTTAATTGTTATAGCTAAAAAAATACATTTACAAAGGTTCCTAATAAACAAACAGTAAATATGTACTTACCAGTATTGGTGGTCCACAACAGCCTGAAGTATAATAGAATGCCACCCCTTCCTGTTATAGTAGTCTGTGGGGTTGTCACGGGGAGCAATGATGGGGATATGGGTCCCATCTATAGCACCTGCACACTGTGAGTAACCACGCCTCAGGAAGCCTTGGGTGGTGTCATCAAGGTGCTGTCCTTTCCAGGAAACAGATGAACCACTGGTACAGGGTATCCACAAAGGCCTGTGTCACCTGGTAAATGATCCTGCAGACCATGCCAATCCCGTCTCCAAACAAACAGGAGAGTGTGCGGTACTCTCCATGGGTAGCATACCACCAAAGGGCAATGGCTAATCTCCGCATTGGGGTGATGGGCTGACGGTAGTGGGTGGTCTGCATCGTCAGGACTGGTCCAAGTAGATCCAATATGTAATAAAAGGTAGCACATGACATCCTGAAGTGGGCCATCCACTGCTCCTCCTGAAAAGATTCCACGGTCTGCATGAAAGCATCTCCTTGGCACCCAGATCCTGCGATCCCGCATGGTCGTCAGCCTAAAAATGGAGGTAAGGCTAGATGATATCAGCGCTCTCCTCCGGCACAAATATTGCCGTTGAGATCTGGACCTCTCACCCAAGAATTGTGCTCTCCTCCTCCTCCAAGTCTGCAGCAGGTAGCACAGTGTGAGAAGCTGCTTCAAACTCTCTATTGCTGAAAAGTACAGCACAAAGTGAAACACAGCTTCTCCGTCTGCCATCTTTGCTGCAATGCTGGGAGCAGACCCCACCCCCTCCCTTTTCCCTTTCTTGTGACAAACAGCCCCAAATGGCCATTTTTAATTACAGCAGTAAGGAAAGGCAGGGCTGATCCGTTTTCGGTGTAAAAGGGCATTACCCAGGAATAACCCGGATTGAAGTGCAGTGTAAATGGGGTCTGAGGCAGGGCATGCCCGGGTCCTACGCGGCATTCTGGTGTAAAAGTGGTAATGCTGTGCTTCTGTATGTTTCCGGGGCGTAGGGCTATTTATCTCACATCTCTCATATTTCACGCACTGGGCCTGATTCAGACCTCATCTCACAGCCACGAATTTGCAGGGCCAGCGATCAGTTTAGACTCTGCCCTGTATCAGTGAAATCCCACCTTACCAATGAATGTGCTCACTGTGCAAATGAATGTGTATGGCTGCACATCCGTTTGCACTTGAGCAAATATGTCCAAATCTCATCGGAAGCTGCTCACCATCAAATGATTTTGACAACGTACCCCAGTCATCACAGCCACCACGTAGCCCAGGACTTACTTGGAGGCTGCGATGAATACATGCACATCCGGACTGCTACTGATGCCACACACTTTCTCCTAACAGGCTTTGGCATGCCTGCGTTTTCCCTGACACTCCCAGCAGTTTTTTTCAGCACGCCCTGCGTTTTTCTTGCCACTCCCATAAAGCAATCGGTTCCCACACCCACATGCCCGCTCCCTGTCAATCTCCGTGCGTACAGCCAACGAACAGAAAAATTTGCAGGACATGATCACTGTCGAGCATCACGCATCCCCATTGCGGCCCATACGCCTGTTCAGTACATCAATAATCAGCCACTGTGCGAATTTGCAACCGTACAATCAAAATTTGGTGGCGTGGGTGGGTTCACAGGTGGCACTCAAGTGCTCAGACCCTACTGCTCCCTCTGCTGCTCCCTGTAGAGATGAGGGGGCCTGGCCGTAGGAGGCTGCACACAGGCCTCCTCCTCTCTGAAAACACCCCTGGCCAGCACATCTATTCTTCTAGGTCTCCTGTGCCAGACGTGGTTCAATGTGTCTGAGCTCTAGCATCTGTTCCAGTTACCCTCTGATGTTAGTCTGAGTGATCCTATTATATTTCCTGCTTCAGCCCTGTGCTCAGCACCCTCCATTCTGCAGTAAGGAATTCTCATCTTTTCTTTCTGTTGTTATCAGTGCTCATCTGACTTACACCAGTGTGCTGTCTGCTAATGCCTGTGACTAGCTACAGTCTGCTATACATAGCATAGTTGCCAATGTCTACCCTTCTACATTCTCATACCTCCCAACTTTCTTCTTGCCGGAGTCGGGACGCTGGTGATGCGCGCCGAAGGCGCGTTGGAAATTTCGGGGTGTGTGGCCTAATTTCGGGGCGTGGTCTATACTCCCGGCTCCCCCGCGAGGCCACGCCCCCATTTTGCCGCTATGGGGGCATGGCCAGAGGCTCTGTGAGCCTCTAGCCATGCCCCCAGCCCCCTGGCTGCGGGAATAGACGCTTGTGCGCATGCGCACAGCGTTTATTCCCCGCTGCTTAACAGCCGACAGGGGCGACTCCCAACAGCCCCCCTCACCGCGGGACACTGCCGACCGCGGGAGGGACAGCGGGACAGGCCCTGATAATCGGGACTGTCCCGCTGAAATCGGGACTGTTGGGAGGTATGCATTCTGCAGGAGACTCCCTGAAATAGGAGCAATCTCCTGGAAGCATTGAATACTGGCCATTGTATGCAATCCCTGTTATCGCTGCCTGTAAGATTCTAGGTGCAGTACGTTCAATCTCTGATTATAATCTGAAGCACATGGGACAGCACATTGGATATATACAATATAATATATATATATTTATAATATATATATTTGTTTCTTATCTAAAATTTTATACTCATACAGGTTGAGTATCCCTTATCCAAAATGCTCAGGACCATGAGCATTTTGGATAAGGGATTGTTCCGGATTTCGGATTTTGGTACTTGTGTATTATCACAGCGCCCCCGATTTCCATCGCAGGGCATTGTACAACCAAAAATCACGTCGCATCGCATGCGATGCAATGCGATTGGACCCGATTTTTTATTGTACAGGCACCCAGATGCCTGATTCCTATGTTAAATGCCCCCCAGACCCGATTTTAGATTGTACACCCACCCTGATGGGTATTGAGTATGTTAAATGCCCCCCCCCCATTGTTAACGCCACCCCACTATCAACGCCAACCCGAAGCGTGGCGAGCGCAGCGAGCCCGCGAGGGGCGTCAGTACGCGTCCTCCGACCTTTTCATACCCCCACTATCCACGTCGGTGTGGCGAGCGCAGCGAGGCGAGCGGATGCGTAATACCTGTGAAGTTATGCTCGCTGCGCTCGCCACACTATATACAATCAACTCCACGCTGACGTGGATAGTGGAGGTATGAAAAGGTCAGAGGACGCGTACCGCCGCCCCTCGCGGGCTCGCTGTGCTAGCCACGCTTCGGGTTGGCGTTGATAGTGGGATGGCGTTAACAATGGGGGGGGGGGGCATTTAACATACTCATTACCCATCAGGGTGGGGATACAATTAAAAATCGGGTCTGGGTGGGCATTTAACATGGGAATTATCCCAAATCACGTTGCATCGCATGCCATTATAATGGCATGCGATGCAACGCAATATTAAAATTGTACACTCAGCCCGAGGAAAGGCTCAAATCGGGTCCCATCGCATGGCATCGCATACCATAATTAGTGGTATGCGATGCGATTGGCGACGTTATAATAGACAAGTACCCGGATTTTTTTTTTACATACTGATCTGGTTCTCCCAACAGTCCCCAGATAGTCCCTCGATGTCCATGATGTCCCCTGGCATCCAAAGCGACCATTGGATTCATCGTCAGCAACATTCCTGGTCCCAAGGATGCATTGCACATGTGTGCGTCAGCCTGGGATGACGCTGAAGACAAATACAATGGCCGCCGTGGAAACCCAGGTTACGAGGTGAGTATGGAAAACGGTGCGGGGGTGGGGGGGGGCAACCCCTGTTCAGTTGGGACAGTTGTGAGGTATGCCCATATATTTTCCATGTGTCATTGGGCGGGATTCTCTAATAAACCCGGCCGCACATCGCCGGCATCCGCATTGTTAATAATTGCATATGCAGTAACATATGCGATTATTAACTTAAAGGCGATGTGCAGCGGGTCCCCCTACCTCCCTGAACCCTCACGCGGCTGTGAGGGCTCCGCTTCCTCCTCGCACCTGGAAACGGTGCAGGGAGGAGGAGGTCACTGGTCCGGGCAGCACAGCAGGAGGCTGCCTGGACACAGGTGAGGAGGATGCGGCGCGGATCGGCACGGGGCACACGGGGCGTCGTGGGACGCGAAGGGAAGTCCATAGGCTTCCGTGGGTTTTACGCCATCTACAACTGGCGTAACCCCCCGCAGCGACTTTGCTGCATATGAAAATGCGGTATAAACCCTGAAAACTGGGTTTTTACGGCATTTTTAGTTTGAAGCATCTCGCCCAATGACTGCATCATTCTCTCCCTCTGGTTTCCTGTCATTCACCACCTCGCATACAGCATACCTCCCAACTGTCATGATTACAGCAGCACAGTCCCGCTAATTGCAGACTGTCCCGTTGTCCTCCCAGTCGGTCACAGTGTCCCACGGGGGGGTTGGGGGCGGGCAGTTGGGGGAGCCGTGATCACCACTTCTCAGCTCCGTTGATCTATAAAAAGATGCACCTCTAGTTACATTGCAAGGAAGGAGATGAGGGCTGCTTAGCATCTCAGGGAGCGCTGAGTAGGCCCCCAGATTGACAAAAATGGGGGTCACTGTGCTAGGCTAGGCCCCCTATATTGTGGACCACGCCCACCAGGCTAGAAGACCCACCTTTTTTTCAGGTTGGGCGCAACTTTGGCGTGGTTGATCCCATTTCAGCAATGACTTTAGTTGGGTGGAATGCATACAGCATAGTGCCCACTGCTGCACCTTTGTTACTCCCTCATCCACTGTGTCATTCTCTCTCTCTCTGGTTTCCTGTCATTCACCACCTCACATAAAGCATACCTCCCATTGCTGCACATGTGTTACTCCCTCATCCACTGCGTCATTCTCTCTCTCTGGTTCCCTGTCATTCACCACCTCACATACAGCATACCTCCCATTGCTGCACATGTGTAACTCCCTCATCCACTGCGTCATTCTCTCTCTCTGGTACCGTCATTCTCCACCTCACATACAGTATAGCTCCCATTGCTGCACATGTGTTACTCCCTCATCCACTGTGTCATTCTCTCTCTCTCTCTGGTACCCTGTCATTCACCACCTCACATGCAGCATACCTCCCATTGCTGCACATGTGTTACTCCCTCATCCACTGCATCATTCTCACTCTGGTACCCTGTCATTCTCCACCTCACATACAATATAGTGCCCATTGCTGCACATGTGTTACTCCCTCATCCACTGTGTCATTCTCTCTCTCTGGTTCCCTGTCATTCACCACCTCACATGCAGCATACCTCCCATTGCTACAAATGTGTTACTCCCTCATCCACTGCGTCATTCTCTCTCTCTGGTACCCTGTCATTCTCCACCTCACATACAATATAGCTCCCATTGCTGCACATGTGTTACTCCCTCATCCACTGTGTCATTCTCTCTCTGGTTCCCTGTCATTCACCACCTCACATATAGCATAGCTCCCATTGCTGCACATGTGTTACTCCCTCATCCACTGCATCATTCTCTCTCTGGTTCCCAGGGCCGGTGCAAGGCACCAGAGCGCCCCAGGCAAGTCGGGGTGGGGGCGCCCCGGTGTCTGCCGCCCGGGTACCTGTCCTGCAGCGCTGTAAAGCTGGCGGCGGCGGCAGCGGGGGGTCCCTGCAGTCAATAAGAAATAACGAGCGCTATCCGCCGGGCTATGCGGAAGCGCTTCTGTTTGGCTGAACGGCGCACGCTGATTGGCTGAATCTCAGCCAATCAGCGTGCGGCCAGTGTTTCCAAAACAGAAGCGCTTCCGCATAGCCCGGCGGATAGCGCTCGTTATTTCTTATGGACTGCAGGGACCCCCCGCTGCCGCCGCCAGCTTTTACGCCGCAGGACAGGTACCCGGGCGGCAAGGGGGGGGGGGGGGGCGAAATACCGCCCTCCAGTGGCCGGCGCCCTAGGCAAATGCCTAGATTTGCCTAGTGGTGGCGCCGGCCCTGCTGGTTCCCTGTCATTCACCACCTCACATACTCATACAGCATACCTCCCATTGCTGCACATGTGTAACTCCCTCATCCACTGGGTCATTCTCTCTCTGGTTCCCTGTCATTCACCACCTCACATACAGCATACCTCCCTTTGCTGCACATGTGTTACTCCCTCATCCACTGCATCATTCTCTCTCTGGTTCCCTGTCATTCACCACCTCACATACTCATACAGCATACCTCCCATTGCTGCACATGTGTAACTCCCTCGTCCACTGGGTCATTCTCACAGCCCCTGTCTCTGCACATTATTTTTAATGTATTTGGCTGAACAGCAATTTTTGCCACAGTAAATGGGAATGTAGAAAAATCAATTATCATGTCTGAAACCTGATAATGAGCAAACACTGTATGCCACAAAGGGGAGGATTTATCACCACCCACTTCCTCAGATTCATACTGTATGTGCTGTGATCATTTTGGCCCAACCCGCAATGAGATAATTGATTACATCGCATGGATGTATCAATTATCACATTCACAAACAGAGCTTGCGAGAAAGCTCTGCCCCTGCAATGCTACTCCGCAGCCAAATGTAGGTATTTTTCACCGCCGGCTTCATCCATGTCCCAGGTGTAATGAACCCCCCAACCCTGATCATACTAATCTACACCGTGGATCAGTTATTGGGGCTCTTAGAGGGCTATTGGTCATCAGAGTTGCTGTAATATCTGGTGCTGTAAAGTGAGCTGCCGCTTTGCAGGGATCCGATACGATTTCCCGGCGGTCGGAATCCCGACACTGGAATCCCGACCGCCGAAATCCCGACAAGGGGGGGACATGGATCGCCCCCCCTTGTGGGCTCGCTGCGCTCGACACGCAGCGGGCCCGGTGCCTCGCTACGCTCGGCACGCTATTTTATTCTCCCTCTATGGGTGTCGTGGACACCCACGGAGGGAGAAAGTTTCGGGATTTCGGCGGTCGGGATTCCAGTGTCGGGATTCCGACCGCCGGGATCCCGACCGCCGGGAAATCAACTGCATCCCCTTTGCAGCATGACTTTACTGCACCCATTATTGGAGCACAGAGCTGGCCCAAACTATGCAATTGCCTAGGGAATTGGCTTATGCCTAGGGGTGGCTCCTTTAACATTGGTAGTCAGCAGGGCATCTGATTAGCAGCGTCACTACATGGGCGGCTCTGCTCCTGAGCTGAGCCGCCCGCTAGCTGGTGCTGCTTGTGGAACAGACTCTGCCCCTAAGAAAAATGGCGCTGGCGCATTCATCCCAGATGCCTGGAGGCAAGATAAATGGTGGTATCCCCCTCCACATAAACACACCACCTTAAATAAATAAATAAATATATGTATGCATGTGTGTATGTATGTATGTATGTATGTTATGTACATTATGTTTAAAATAAAGAAAGTGTGGCGTCTATGGTCCTGCTAGCACGGGCAGTCAGCCACAGAAGCGATATTGACAGCTTTTAATTAACTGATTCAAACTTGCAGGGGAGGAGAGGTGCCCTCTTGGGATCAGGAGCCCGGCGGCAGATGACTCCCTTGCCTCCCACAGTTACGCCTCTGGGGTACACATTCTGGTTGCCACAGCTCTGCTTCTGCGCCTCTATGAAACAAAGCCCATCACAACCCCCTCCCCATCCCCATCTGACTGCAGACGATCACATGATGTCGGCAGTCTTGCTGCCTGTAATTACTCAGGACCCATACAGCAAGTGTGATCTATGGGTTCTGCGCATGTGCAGTTAACTTTGCAGCACTGACCAAACTTGCATCAGGAACAATGCGCCATGATAGTTTAGAATGGATACTGAATTATATAAAGGTTGACATCAGTGGCGTAACTATACCTCTGCAGCCCCCGCGGTGGCGGGGGGGCGCAGAGAAATTGGGGGCGCCGCCGGGGGGCTGCGGAGGTATAGTTACCTGTGGTCTTCGTCTCGCCCGGCTCTCTGCCGGGACCTGCCTGACGTCACGGTCCCGGCCGGCTCCTGCTGCAATGAAAACTGACTATTATAAAATGGCTGCCCCCATACTGCAGACAGTTTTCTGTCTGCAGTATGGGGGCAGCCATTTTCTAAGAGTCAGTTTTCATAGCAGGAGCCGGCCGGGACCGTGACGTCAGGCAGGTCCCGGCAGAGAGCCGGGCGAGATGCAGATTGCGGGGACAGGTAAGTGTAAGAAGGGGGGGTCAGGTTAGGTGGAGTGGTGGCGTGCGGGCGGCGGCGGCGGCGGGGGTGTTCGAGGGGGGAGGGGGGCGCCGAAAAACCATCCGGCGGGGGGGCGCTAAAAACTTAGTTACGCCCCTGGGTGACATTCTATGGGATGAGAGTTTTTCGCACGTCAGTTTTTCGCCCATTATCACACTTTTTTCAAATCGCATTTTTGCCTTGGATTCGCATATTTAATGAGGTGCTTGTTCCGGCAAGAAAAGTGCGATTGAGTGCGATAATGGGCGAATTTTCTGCATGAAAATGTGCGATTTTTAGGCATGAAAATGTGCGATTTTGGGTTTGTATAAAAAAAAAAAATTGCGTGGGGTCCCCCCTCCTGAGCATAACCAGCCCCGGGCTCATTGAGCCGGACCTGGTTCCAAAAATACGGGGGACAAAAAGCGTAGGGGTCCCCCGTATTTCTGAAACCAGCCCCGGACTCTTGGACCAGTCCTGGTTCCCAAAATACGGGGGACAAAAAACCGGGGGTCCCCCGTATTTTGAAACCAGCACCGGCCTCCAACAGCCCGCAGTGTCATGCCACAGCCGGGGGACAATTTTTACATAAGGTCCCCCGGCCGTACCATGAGCACCGTGGCTGGTGAGCCTTGGACGGGGTACCTGGAGGAGTGGGGACCCCCCTAATAAAGGGGATGCTCTCAGCCTCTGTTGCGCTGGGACAGCGCGACAGAAGCTGTTAGCTCCATCGGAGAAAGCCGGTTCAGCCCGCTGATAGTGCGGGCTGACCGGCTCTGCTGCAGAGAGACCAGCGCTGGATCCTGGATCGGTAAGTATATTTGTGTAAAAGTGAGGTGTGTGGATGTGTATGTAATAAAGTTTTACTTTTCTGTGTGTGTGTTTTCTTTTAACATTCTTTTTACAGGTGGACTACAAGTCCCGGCGGGCCCATTAATGCCCCGCATGCTGGGACTTGTGGTTCTCCAAGTCCCAGCCTGCGGGGGAGGTCTGCTGGGACTTGTAGTTCTCCTGTATAAAGCAATGTTAGGATTGAAAGATTTTACACCATCAGGCCGGCGTCCACTGGCCAGCCCCGGGCTTCAGCCCTGGACGGGTGAAGCCTTGGGGGGACGACCCCTTTTTTGGGGGGGTCCCCACTCCTCCAGGTACCCCGTCCAAGGCTGACCAGCCACGGTGCTCATGGTACGGCCGGGGGACCTTATGTAAAAAGTGTCCCCCGGCTGTGGCATGACACTGCGGGCTGTTGGAGCCCGGTGCTGGTTTCAAAATACAGGGGACCCCCAGATTTTTTGTCCCCCCGTATTTTTGGAACCAGGACCGGTCCAAGAGTCCAGGGCTGGTTTCAGAAATACGGGGGACCCCTACGCTTTTTGTCCCCCGTATTTTTGGAACCAGGTCCGGCTCAATGAGCCTGGGGCTGGTTATGCTCAGGATTTTTTACCACAGAACCATGCACAGATCTCAATGATCTGTGCAGGGTTCTGGCCAACTCGCATATCAGAACCTGGTCTGTTTTTTTGGCGAATTTAAGACATATTTCCAAAATTCGCATCTCATTAAATATGCGCATTGTATACTTTTCAATGGGAAAAACATCTGGATGCGAGTTCCGGCGCGAGTTAAAATCGCACTTTGTAAAAGTGCGATTTCGCGGCAAAATCAGCGATTTTTGCCGTTTTTCGCATCTCATTAAATTTTGCCAAAAAACACAAATCTCATCCCATAGAATGTCACCCATAGTCTTATTACTGAATAAAATACATGAAACATCTCTTTTGGAAGTATGTCATTTTACTAAAATATCACAAAGTATCTTTCTTCCAATTATTTCCTACATTTTTGCAGACACATGTCTTTGAAGAAGGCCACAAAATATGTTCTTTAGTCATTTAAGAGTCAACATGGATGCTATTAACAGGATGCTATTAACAGTGACTCATCTGCAGGATTATATATATATATATATATATATATATATATATATATATATGGCTAACTACTCCTCACCTCTATGAGGTGAAGTACTGTCACTAACCCCTAGAGGCCACTCAATGGACCAAATGAGTCCTTTGTGTGCTAAAAGATGTCATAACAGAAAGTGACAGCAATTTTTGCAGGGATAATGATCTATTTCAAACTTGCTGGATATGGAGAGAGAGAGCTGTGGAGACAGAGATTGGAGGTAGGAGCAGAGAGGGACTGGGAGTGGGGTGGAGAGTTTGTGGGCTAAAAACGGTCACAGGTCAAAGTGAAAGTAAAAACTGTCACAGCTTAAAGTGAAAGTACATTGCAGAAGCCGTCATTTTGGTGGGTTTTTAAGTTAACAAGTACAACCTGTAATTGTCTACTGAAGCTGCATACACTTAGTGGCATAACTATCAAAACCGAACCGAACCCGCAGCCGGCTCCCCTCCTGGCTTCTGCAGGTATGAAAAATGGACCATACCAAAATGTCCGCCCCCATTCAGCAGACAGTTTCAGAGAACTGTCTGCTGTATTGGGGCGGACATTTTATGATGGTTAATTTCAGCAGAAGCCAGGAGCGGAGCCGGCTGTGGGTCCCTGGCACTGAAGGACAGCAGAAAGTAAGGCATGGGGGCGGCGGCGGGGGGAGAGGGGTGTTTGTTTGGCATTACAATAGCCCTGCAGACCCCCGGCGCCTGCACTTACACAGCGCCCCCCATGCGACCGCTGGGTCTGCGGAGCTATTGTTGCGCCACTGGATAAGCAGTAATGATGTGTATACTTTGTGTTACCGCTAAATCTACAGTCCTTTGCATATTAGGTATGTAAAAAAAACTTTTAAACAGGTATTAAGCTAATAGTGCTGGAAGGCTCAGGAAATTTTCCAAAGTGTCCATTACCAGCTAATATAGCAACATAATGTACATTACAACAGTGTAGGCTTGCCTGTTGTGTAATATCGTCCTGGACTTCACAAGATCAGAATCATATTTTACTTGTCTTTAGGATTTTTTCAGTAGATCCAATTTGTCCTCAAGACGTTGCTCTGTCAAGAAGCTGTGGTCATTTATGGATACTATAGGTCCCTGCTTAAGTATTTTTAATGACTAAATGGCTGACAAAGTCATCACAGTAGGTCTTCAAAATCACAAGAACTTATTCAATAATATAAACATTAACAAAATTCTTGAAGAACTAACATTAGAAATCCATTTGAACAAGGCTCAGGGTTGAGTTTCGCAGCTACAAAATGCACCTCTCAGATAGTCAGATCGGGATATTTGGAGTCCCCAGGTAGATATTGTTCATGTTGTTTTGTAGGTTTGTAACATATAGACGTTGGATCAGTGGGTATGAAGCAATAGGAGGAAGCAAGGAGTGAACCACCAAGGAGAAGGAAAAATCCTCCAAACCAGCCCATAAAGAGAGCTTCACCAAACTCCCATCGTGGGACAATCTCTGGAATGGATTCATCCCAAAATTCCTGAACTGTGTCATAAGCCACCCAGGAGACTGGGACTAAGGCAGATAATCCTGATGTCCACAGCATTATGCCTCCAAGAAGTAAGAGACGGTTCTTTAGCTCCAGGTTTCCTGCTCCAACTTTCACACAGTCCAAACCAAGGCTGGAAATGACGAGACCGAGGATCCCAGAGCCATTCGATAAGCACATTAAAATCCTCGAAATCCTGAGCTCGGATGACAGAGCCAAGAAAGAATCAAAGTCCTTGCATTGCATTCCTCCTTCCTCTTGTACGACACAAGTCTGCCACAGTCCCATAGTCCAGTTTTCCAATTCATTTAAATCTAAATTTAAGTTTTTCCAGAGAGGCACATAAGTAGTCACACAGGACAGAATCCATCCAGCCAAAGACAATAACGTTCCTCTAAATTGTATGTAAGTTCTTTTGGCCAAAGCCATACTTTTCAGTTATTCCTTGACAGTAGAGTAACGTGAACACGCCTGCAGCTAACTTGGTCTCGGAGCAGATAGCAAACTAATAATCTTGGCTCTGGGCTACATGATATATAAGCTTTAGACATTAACCATTGAGTGACTTTGAAGCAAGGTTTTGTTCCAGTGTGAGATAGTATTTCATATAGATGGGAGAAGAATTCCTGGCAGCTAGGAGTTAAGTTTATGATAAGCATTTGATCTGTTACCTTTCAATTTTCTGAGTAAAATTATATCCCAATGCCTGATGATTACAAGCCAGGGGGCGAACAAAGAAGGCTCTATGACCCCTCACCCTAAAACACAACAGTAATCATTGTGCTTCAATATGGATTAATTAGATTTTAAATGGTGATAAAAGCCTCCTGTGTGTGTAACAGGACTTCATTGTAATGGTTGTGCCTGAGATTCAGGCATGTAGAGATAGAACATGCAGAAAAACGGACCTAGCATACAAAGGAATCCGCTTCAAATGAATATAGTTTTAAAATGTAAACTAAATATAATGGTTTAGGCTTTTTATTCAAAAGAGGTAAAATCTTCAGGGTGATGCTATTATAAAAACACCTTTATAGAAAATAAAACGCCTAACTTATCGGCTAGGATTACAGGATCTGCAGTGCACACTGGGACATAAGGCAAGGATGTGGTGGGGACTAATGTAATGTCCTCTAGATTTGCAGTGCCCCTGTATCAGAGTAATGATAGTTACATAGTAGGTAAGGCTGAAAAAAGACTTGCGTCCATCCAGTTCAACCTGGTATAGATATCCATTGCTGATTTAGTAGGTTCTGGTATTTTACAGACAAATTATATTTCTTATTTGTACCCATGGATGTTTTTCTCCAGTAAATGTTTGTCCAACTTTGCCTTGAACGCATTTAATGAGCCAGCCGTTACCACCTCTCTGGGAAGAGAGTTCCAGAGTTTGACTGTTCTGACCGTAAAGAAATTCTTTCTACTAGCTGAATGAAATCTTTTTTCTTCTAATCTATACTCATGCCCTCGCGTCCTAGATTCCTTTCTAGTAGAAAATAGGGTGTGTGACAGTTCCTTATATTGGCCCTTGATATACTTGTACATGTTGAGCATGTCCCCCCTTAAACGTCTCTTTTCTAATGTAAATAGTCCCAAATTGCTTAATCTCTCCCCGTAGCTTAAATTCTCCATTCCCCTAATAAGCTTTGTTGCTCGCCTTTGGACTTTTTCTAATTCTATGATGTCCTTTTTATAGTGTGGGGCCCAGAACTGTACTCCGTACTCTAGGTGAGGTCTCACCAATGCTTTATACAGTGGCATAATTACCCTTGAGTCCCTAGTTTCCATTCCCCTCTTAATACATGCCAGAATTTTGTTGGCCTTTTTTGTAGCTACATTACAATGGGCACTACATCCTAGATTGCTGTCTATTTGGACTCCTAGATCCTTTTCAAGTATGGAATTACCCAGTTCCTCTCTGCTAAGGTTGTAACTTGCACACTGGTTGTGTCTCCCAAGGTGCATAACCTTACATTTATCTACGTTGAACCTCATCTTCCATTTTTTTGCCCACTCATCTAGAATTGCAAGATCATTTTGAAGCATGGTGACATCTTCTGGTGATTTGATGACTTTGCTAAGTTTTGTATCGTCCGCAAAGATGGATACATTGCTGAGTAACCCTATCCCAATATCGTTAATAAAAATGTTAAACAAAATGGGCCCCAAAACCGAACCCTGGGGCACTCCACTTAGTACCGGTATCATATCTGATACAGCACCATTCACAACCACTCTTTGTTCTCTATTACATAGCCAATTCCCTACCCATCTGCAGATATTTTCACCCAATCCTAGGTTCTCCATTTTATTAATCAATCTCTTGTGTGGGACAGTATCAAATGCTTTAGCGAAATCTAGGAAAATCACATCTACAGCATTTCCATTATCGAGGTTTTTGCTAACCTCTTCATAGAACCCTAGTAGATTAGTTTGGCATGAACGATTTTTCACGAACCCATGTTGGTTAGTACTGAGTAGACGGTGATGATCTAAATATTCCTGGATACCATCCCTTAAAAATCCTTCAAATAGTTTACCCACAATTGATGTTAAACTAACGGGTCTGTAATTAGCGGGATCTTCCTTTTTTCCTTTTTTGAATATTGGCACTACCTCTGCTATTCTCCAATCTTTTGGTACTATACCTGACGATAGTGACTTGCTAAAGATATAATGTAGGGGGGTAGCTAGTTCATCCCTTAATTCCATTAATACCCTCGGATGAATCCCATCTGGCCCTGGTGACTTATTTGTTTTGAGTTTGCTTAGCCTCAGTATTATTTCCTTCGGCGTGAAATCCACAATGAGATCTGGCTTATTTGTCCCGTTTGTGGTAAATGTTCGTTCCACAGTCTGCTCTCTCTTAGTAAATACTGATGAGAAGAACTCATTTAACAGTTTTGCTTTTCCCTTGTCCTCAGTAACACTTTTTCCTCTAGTATCAGTTAGTGGGCCTATGTTTTCCTTAATTAAACGTTTACTATTTATGTATTTAAAAAACTTCTTTGGGTTGGTTTTGCTTTCAGTGGCTATGCACTCTTCATATAATATTTTAGCTGCTTTGATTACCCCTTTACAAGTTTTGTTTGATTCTTTGTATTTTGCGAACGCCTCCTCATTCAAGTTATTTTTATAGAATTTAAAGGCTCTGGTTTTATTGTTGATAGCTGACCTTACTTCTTTGTCCAACCATGGTGGCTTTTTTTTGTTGAATTTACCTTTAGTTACTTTAGGAATATATTCAATAGTTAGTGAATCAAGCACCTTTTTTAGAGTATCCCACATTTCCTCTGCATTTTTTCCCTCCATAACCGTTTCCCACCCAATTCCTGTTAGGGCTTCCCTGAATAATTCAAAGTTCGCTTTTCTGAAGTTTAGTATTTTGGCAGATCCTTTTTGATGTAATTTACTGAAGTTGATTTCCAGTGAAACCATATTGTGATCACTATTCCCTAATTGTTCAATTACTTTTGTGTTTGAAACTAAGTCTGTGTTATTTGTTAATACTAAGTCCAAGAGCGCCTCATCCCGAGTTGGAGTTTCTACCGTTTGTGTAATAAACTGGTCTTTAAGTAAGCTTAAGAACCCATTGCTTCTTGCTGATTTACCTGTTTCGTTTTCCCAATCAATGTCGGGTAAATTAAAATCCCCCATAATTAATACCTGACCCTGATTTGATGCTTGTTTGATTTGGTTTAAAAGAAGAGACTCTTCCCTTTCATTTATATTTGGTGGTCTATAGCATACCCCTATTATAAATTTGTTTTTTGGTTTCTTATTATTGTCGGTTATCTCTGCCCACACTGTCTCCGAGTTGTCGTCTTCCAGTTCTGTGCTCATATTTTTCTCACATGATGTTAAGTTATTATTTACATATAGGCACACACCCCCGCCCCTTCTATTTTCCCTGTCTTTCCTGTAGAGTGTATATCCCTTCATGTTTAATGCCCAGTCATGCGACTCATTACACCATGTTTCTGTAATACCAATGATGTCGTAGTCATCCCTACTGATCACCGTTTCAAGCTCCCCGATTTTACTCACTAAGCTTCTTGCATTAGCCAGTAAGCATTTTAATTTATGTTTATTTTTAGATATGGCTCTAATATTGTGATTAGTTTCACCCCAGGACCCATTTGAATTCTTTACTAGCTTCCTCTTTCCCCTCTCCCCTTCAATAGACTCTCTACAGGCCTCCCCACCATGCACACTGCCTGCCCTCTCCATAGTTCCGGGAATTCTTCTTCTATCATTCCCTCCTTCCCGTATACTAAGATCATCTGTACCTAAGAACTGTAATGGGGTAACGTGACTGTTACAACATAACATTTTATTACATGACATTCCTGATGCACCCTGAGAGTTACCCCCGATTATACCCTTGTTATGTCCCAGGACTTTGTCTATGTCTCCGTCCCCCCCCCCATCTCCTTCCCCCATATGATTCCTGATCCCAGTCCGGCTTCTCTCCCTGATGGTCCCATAATGTCTTGCTGCCCCCACCCCCCCGTCGCCTAGTTTAAAATCTCCTCCAACCCTCTAACCATCCTTCCCCCCAGCACCGCAGCCCCCTCCTCGTTCAGGTGCAATCCATCACGGCAAAAAAGATGGCGCCTGACCGAGAAGTCCGCCCAGTGTTCCATGAACACGAATCCCTCTTTCCTACACCAATCCTTAAGCCACACATTTACCTCCCTGATCTCCCTCTGCCTCCCTGAGCTAGCACGTGGCACTGGTAATATTTCCGAGAAAATTACCCTAGATGTCCTCGCCTTTAATTTCTTACCTAATTCCCTATACTCTTTCTTGAGGACATCCCACCTACCATTGACTTTGTCGTTGGTGCCGATGTGCACCAAGACCGCCGGGTTGCTCCCAGCCCCTCCCAACAATCTGTCGACTCGGTCCGCGATGATGGGTACACACTGGAGCAAAATCGGTCTGAAAAGTCGTTTTGGATGATCCAGGATGACATATTGGTCTGATTGCTCAGTATGTACCGACAATTTGTGGGTGCCCCCGGTTTCTAGCAAAATTGCTAGGCTTAATTTGCTGCACATTAACCCTAGATTAGAAATAATGTTGGTGCCCACAGTATGTGTAATGAAGGCAGCAGTGATGTGTTTCTATGACTTTCATTAAATTGCGCAATGTTGTGGCACTCTGCTACACCACCTCCGCCAGAGGCCATACCCCTCTTTTATTAAACAGGCGTCTCACAAATCAAAAATTGGGAGGCATGCTTGTAGGGGTCCCAACCAATAAAATTGCTGGCAAAGTTATTGAAACACCCTAGCCTGCCCTGTTGTTAATTTGGCACTAAACTTTAAGGCCCCCATTCACTAGTACAATACGGCCCTCTTTCAAGCGATTTCGACCTATCAAAACGATAAATTGTGTGAATTAAACAGTCAAATAGTATGTAACTTACTTCCAATTCCGAACCGATGTGCAGCCCCATGCTCATTAGATCAAATCCAGAGATTTTCATTGCTGCCACAAGGGTACATCGTATGCTGGGGCAGTCAATGAGATCACATACAATGTGTCCTGTGCACAGGGCTGCCATCATGGGGGTGCTGCAGGTACAGCTATTCCAGGCCCAGCCTCTCTACCAGAGAGGGAAGGGCCCTGGCCACTCATTCTGCCCACCACCACCCCTGACTGCCTCCACTGTGCTGCCTGATAGTGCGCTGATTGAAGCCCTGCTCGTTCAGTGCCCTGCTTCTTCACCTCTGCACGCCGGTGAAGAAGCCTGCACTCCCAGAAGGGGGGGTGGGGGAACCAGTGCTTTGCCCTGCTCCCCCCCAACAGCAGTAGGGTAAGTGAGGGGGGCCCAGAATAGAAATCAGTCCTGGGCACCACCATTTCTAGTGGCAGCCCTGCCTGTGCAAAGTGACTGCATACGATGTATCGTATGTGATCCTAGCCGCCGGGGGAAGCTAGCAGCTCCCCAGTGGAGAATCGCAGAGGTATCGAATGCAAAGCTGCACGTGATACCTCGCGCTAGTGTAACGGGGGCCTTTACTCTTCCACCAAAGCTCGCTGCATTCATAAAATGTTTCACTGTTTTGTTTGAGAGCTGTAATTATGATGTCAATGTAGGTGTTACCTCTGTAACAAACAAGGCGCAATGGAAATGCTGGGGCCATTGACTTCTTATAAGAAAAAACATAAGATATGGTCTGCTGTGTCTATGACATACATAAGATTAAGTCATTTCTGCTATTATCCAGTCAAAGTCAGTTGGGTGTAGCAAGAACTTTAATGGCAGCATTAAAAAAATAAATGGTCTTTGCCAGGGCAGTTGCTGTTACACTGTCTATTATAATACTGTCATATTATCATGGTAAATCATTCGTCCTAGTCATCGGTTATATTAGGAATATACTGTAATTACTTTGTGGTAAATAAGGAATTTTACTAAATAAAAGCACAGGTCCAGTATTTCAATACTGCATGTCCATTATTTACTGTCTTCTACTACAGCAATCTACAGTCATGGATGTGCTATGTATTAGGAAAGTTAGTAGATAATGAACACTAAGGTTGTGACATTAGGTGTGAAATGTAATAGGATAGTAAAAAATCTCCAGGTTTTTTTTAAAGCGGCAATCATTTGCACTGCAAAACCAGTTTAATTTTTCAGTGTAAATGATTGCCGCTTTAAAAACACTGGATATTTCTAACCAAATCTCTCACTTTCTGATTCTCTCATCCTATTACATTTCTCCCTTTATCTTATAGGTGCCAAATTCTAAGTTCATATTTTACATTGGTTGTGTGCCCCCCCCCCCCCCCCCCCTTGAACATGCTATTTTTCTTTATAGTGCATTATAAGAGTATAATAGTAAAATAATCCTAAACATAAAGTATGATAAGCAGTGGCGTAACTATAGAGGGTGCAGGGGATGCAACTGCTATGGGGCCTGGCCGCTGGGGGGGGCCCTAGGGTCCAGCAGTCAATCCCCTGCACCCTTTTGAATTATTATTATGATTTTCTGTAGCAATAGTAATGGCACCGCCAGCCGCTGCATCGCCAACTTTTCCTTCCTTGTAGTAAAGGCAAGGACCAGGTACAGATAAGGTCAGCCACATATAGAGGGCAATGCAGTGGCTGGAGGTGCAGACTGCCTGGCAGCCTTTTCCTTCCCCTGCCTGGACGATGCGGAGCCTGCAGTGTAGACCCTGGCGCCGGCGGTGGCATCGGGGTGCACAGTACCCCTGCTGATCGTCCTCAATTGTCGCTCCCGAGCAGGTATTTGTGGCCGGGGAGGGGATTGCGCGCGGTGCCAAAACAGAAGGGAGGGAAAGAAAAGGATGCGGAGAGCCCAGGGACAGATGCATGCACAGCAGCTCAGGCTCGCCGGGTCACCGGTTCTCTGCATTGCCAAATATGGCCAGCACAGGAATGTGTGGATTTAAAGTGGAATGGGGGAGATAAGTACTGACCCCAAACATCCTGTTTATGTGTGTAATGCAGGCATGTCCAAACTATGGCCCTCCAGCTGTTGTGAAACTACAAGTCCCATCATGTCTTGCCATAGTTTTGCTATTAAGGAATGCTAAAACTATTGCAAGGCATGATGGGACTTGTAGTTTCACAACAGGTGGAGGGCCATAGTTTGGACTTGCCTGGTGTAAGGTGTGTGTGTTTTGGGAGAGGGGTGTCATGGGCACTGGATCTAGAGGTTCTACTTCCCCCTTCCTGCACGTTACATGTTTTACCCTCACCTGCATGTCTGTCATCCCCCCTGTAAGTGACAGGTTCTTGCCATGTGACGTAACTCTGTTTCCCCTCTGTGTGAGACAACTGCCTCTGTTCCCCCCATTACTTCTGTGTGCTTCTATCTGCCTCTTCACATACTCTGCATATGTGTCTATCACCTCCCACCTCTATTTGTTTGAATCCTTCTGCCATACAACAAGCTTCCATTTTCATTTTTACACCTTCTGTCCCACCTCTCCCTTCTCTCAATATGTGTAACCCTCTACCCCATATTTGACCCACGGCACAGTCTCTATCTCACTATCAGCCCTGTTCTCTCTCACTCTCCCCTCTCTCTCTCTCCATCTGACCCTCTCTCTCTCGGATACTCTCTCTTCCCCATGGCAATCTCTCTCTCTTTCCTCCTGACATACTCTTTTTCTTGACCATCTTTCTCTCACTCCCTCTTTTTTTCAGGAAACCCTCTCTCTCCCTGCCCCCTCTCTTTATCGCTCCTCTCTTTCTTTCCCCGAGACACCGTCTTTGCCTCTCACTTCACTCACACTAAGGGGTGGGGGTGGGGGAGGTCCTTTCAAGATTTTGCTATGGGGCCCACAAGGTTCTGGTTATGCCCCTGATGATAAGACAACCACTACAAAGTTGACATGTAGTAAGTCACATGGTCAACAAAAAGGCGGTTTTTCATACTTAACTATCCACGTGGACATAAAAGGAGAATATAATAGTGTGCCAAGCAAAGCCCGAAGCATGGCAAACGAAGTGAGCCATGCGAGGAGACGTGGTAAACTTATACGATGTCCATTTTGACTGATGTCGACATAGATAGCAAAAAACTTGAAAAACTCATGTTGACATTTTTCATTGTTAACCTATTGTTTGCATCGACCTTTTGGCCATGTCGCCTAATGCATTTTGTTTTGTGAGTTGAACTCCTGGGTCATAAAGCCGGTTGTCAATCGGAAGGGGTATTCTTTATGACTTTATTCACTATTGTACAAGCATACGGCATTGCTAAATGTTGCTATGCCTGCAATCTGTGGCCGGATGAATCGCATTCAAAATAATGTTTGATACAAATCGCCCGGCTTGAGGTCCTGTAAGCTGAGTGACCAAGGTGTCTGTATGTAGCAGCTGATGAGTCATTCCAATCTAGAAAGTGTTGTCTTACACATTATAGCATTGAATTTATAATTTGTTTCAGAAAACAGCTTGTGTATCCTCTGTAATACCTGTTGTCCAAATACCTCTTTATTAAGAGCATAAGATCTTCCTTCAGTTTAGACTAAGTATGGACATTCTAATTTTAACAGCCCTGTGTAGCTATAAATACAAATTGGGCATTATAGTGGCTTGGTGCACCTGGACTTCAGTGGTCAATGAGCGTTCATTTTATGTTAGCCTTATTTTTAGTCACATAAAAGATTTTTTGTTCTGGTAGATTTAGGAAGGTAACGTGATATGAATGTATGTAACAAGATGAAGCAGGAGAATAACCATGGCATGTCTTGGCTGACAATGCAGGAATTATCAAACCAAATCAATGGAAAAACTATTTTCTATACTTGTGACAACGTCTTGGGATGAAATGTGCTGAAAGATCTTTTGAGTGGATCTTGCAGACCTGTATTGGAAGTAAGCTTTTACAATTGTCTATAAAGCATAAGATTGGTGCCAATATAGAACAATTCAATCTGTAAAAAAAATTGCCTTATAACAAGGAGGTAATAGATTTCATTCATTATTCCTCGACTTGATTTATCCACTTTATTCAACTTAATTGCCGGAATGCAGCAAGCATCGCAAGCAACTTGCTGCCAGTCTACGCATGTATACCAGTGTCCAGAAATGCCGTGTATATAAAGAATTTGGCGAAGGATGGCTCTTGTGGTAAGAGTCATCCTTTGCAATGATAGGACTTCCAGGTTTTGGACCTGGAGTTCTTTCTGCATATGCGTCAAGTGTCGCCCATGCCACCGGGGATACTGGGAAGGATCCGGTAAGATATCACAGCAGGATTTCAGGATGGAAGCCCATACCCTTCTATGGGCAATGTCGAGTTAAAGATGGCATTGCCTTCCGCATCCAAGCCCCGGAATATATTGAATTCTAAACTTGATCCATATACGGACCAAACCTTTAAAAAAGGCATTTGCGGAGGTTTGGCCACATTTTTAACTTCCATGCAGCTTTTCCAAGGTGTTGTCAAGTTCTCCTTACTCTCTTTTCATACTCATAAAAGAACACATGGTGTTACCTTAACAACTTACAGTCATACAGATCTTTGCCTGTATTGAGAGTTGGTCAGATCTATTAATCAGTATCGTCCCCATCCACCTTCATCTGAAAGTAGCCAGCAGTTGAAACAGGCATTTGGACCCAACCTTTTCTTAATGCAAAAGAACCATCGGAAGAAGTCTGCACAGCCTTATTGCCAAATTGTCCACAATTCTGTGTATACTCCTCCAACATGCCTAAGGCATACATGGACAGTGTGCAAACACACAGTTGTCACCTAGCTATTATAAATTCAGTGTCGAGTGGAGATACATATGAGATAAATTGTAATAATGATAAATATGGAACTGCTATTTCTTAAGATCCCCATAAGTGTATACAAGATCGGGGCGATAAATTGTGCGAAAAGTGCCATATTATAAGTGTTTTACCTCTGATCTGATGCGCGATCCAATGGACATAGGATGGGATCCTGAGATCATCATGGTTGCTTCAAGGATTTGTCCGATCCCGCAGCCTTGACTAGCATCACATACGATACATTATATGCAAAATTATGTATCCTATGCGATTCAACTGCTGGGGAGCCCCAATCTCAAGTCTAAAGTGATGGGTGATCACAGGGCAAAATTCAATTGATTCTTTTTTTGCTCTGTTAATGCCACTTAAGGTTGTATTTAGCAGCTTAACTTGACCAACCTAATTAGCGCACAGTGAAAAATCCTATCTGAGCTCTTAAAAGGGTGACTTTTTGCACAATTCAGCTCACACCCCTGGGGGTAACCATGCCGGCAGCCAGATGTGCCTGAACAGAGCTATACTTGAGTAGCACTTGTTGGGCACCCTCTAGTGGCTGTCTAGTACAAAAACATTTGAAAACAGCCCAGTGACTCATTAACCCCACATCCATCAAAACAATTGTAAAACACATTGATTCATCGCCCCACTCCAGTGTCCCTGAGTGACCCCACCTGCCATGTTGCAGGCACCTGCAGAACTAGTTGCAGGAGATCCAATCCAGACTTTAGAACAGTGAGTGTCTCCAGACATGTAAGTGACCAGTCAAATTGAGTTGATTGATCCCTCACCCATCTCTCCGCTGTGGCATTGGCATTCAACTGCCTGCCTCAGTAATTCACTGCAGGGACAAACGCAGGATTTTCAGAAGGGGGTTTCCAGAGGGGCGGAGCAAAGCCTGGAGATGGGCACTTAGGTGACCCAGTATATGCCGGGTCAGTTAAATTATTATAGATAGACCAAATGTATATAAATAATAAATAAAAAAATGTATATATATATATATATATATATATATATATACACACATACACACACACACACATACATAAACATACAAGGGCATCAACAGCAGTGTAGGCCCCTGGGAATAACAATGTATTGGGGCCCCTACCGATCCTCCAGCGGTAGGGGTGGGGGAAGCTTTGATGTCCCGCAGGTGGTAGGGGGTATTATATCAACCGCTCAGAATGTAGGGCCTGGATCAGTAATTTCCACTATTTACCCCTTTACTGCACAGATGGTGGGAGATGGGGTGGGAGAAGAGGGCATTGGGCTGAATGAAGGGGCCCTGATACATAACTTCCAGGGTAGTAGAGGATGTTTAATAGGCAGAGGAGGGGTGTATAGTGGAGTGGGCTTATTCATAATTTTCTGGTGGGAGGAGAGCTTGCTTGACTGCAGATATCTCCAGTTCCCGGAAATAGATTTCTTAGATTTTACTGGAATTAGAAACTAGAGAGTCCCACCTACCAAATGGTACTGGGGACCAGGGGATCAGAGTTCAGGAGACACATACCAGGTGTGTGGAGCTGGAGCAGTAACCAGCTGCTGGAAGGCTGATATCTCTGGTTTTGGGAACAGTAGAGACAAGCTGCTAGTGTCCATCAAAGTAGGAGAAACCCAGCTTTTGGAATATACCCTCAGAAAAACTCTAAGTAAGAAAGAACCTGAAATATCTGACTGGGAAGAGCAATTAACAGGCTTGGATGGGGACCACTGCTTTGAAGTCAGATATCTCTGGTTCCCAAGGGCCGATTTTTAAAATTCTTGTACCCATGGAAAGAGGGGACCCTCAGCTTTCAGGCTTTTCAGTGCCCTTAGACTCCTGGAAGGGTTTCTGGGTACTCAGAAACCCCCCCTGCGTGCGCTACTGCACTGAATCCTTGGGGTGTGGTATGCGCCTCCGACAGTGGGGATCCTGACAGTCAGTATCCTGACGTCGGGATCCCGACTGCCAGTGCTCCGACACAATGACCAAACATATGCTGGCATGAAGATGTAGAGGCCGAAAAACAAACTACAAATTCATATTTTCCAATCCTTGATTTTTATAATGCTAATATTTGACATCAGAACAATGGATATTCTCTGCAATGTTTTCCAAGACATGTTCTATGCCCTACTGTTCTCCTACCTGCTGCATTTATAAATAGTGAAGAGTTATGTGGTTATAGTATGGAAGGATTTCACAATGCTGTGTCAAATTCAAATGACTTCAATAGGGGTTTTTGTTTACCATCTGATGGCTGAATAATGGGATAGTTACTGACACAGGATTTCTGAAAGGATGGCTGTGTTGCTTTGGCAGAGGCGGGTATAAGATGAATAATACAGAGTGGGCAAAATATCAGTATTACATTTTCAATTTATTTATTTTATTTATTTTTATTAACAGTTTCTTATATAGTGCACACATATTCCACAGCGCTTTACAGAGTATAATTGAGCATTCACATCAGTCCCTGCCCCAGTGGAGCTTACAATCTATATTCCCTACCACATGTACACACAACACACAGACATTCTAGGGTTAAAGTTTTAAAAAAAAAATTTGCTGGAGCCAATAAACCTACCAGTTTATTTTTGGATTGTGGGAGGAAACCCACGCAAGTATGAGGAGAATATACAAACTCTTCACAGTTATGCTGGGTACACACCAGCACAATGCTGTTCATGAGTGGGTCGTCACAGGAACATGCGACCCGCTCACAAGCTGACGGAGCCGCCGACCCGCCGACGACCGGCACAGAAAAAGCCCCTGATGTGATTGCGATCCGGTCACGACCCACACCCACTACAGTGGTCTTTTCTAAGAGCAGGTAGGATCTCAGAAAAGACCTAACGACCCGAAGATCGGGATCGCATCAAAAGGGCAGCGAAGTGGCCCAAAACATGGCCGATTTACATACAATCAGTCGAGATTGTATCTAAATTGGCTCGTTTTGGGCCATGTTGTCCTGGTGTGTAATCCACATTAGAGTCATGGTGGGAATCAAACCCATGACCTCAGCACTGTGAGGCAGAATTGCTAACCATTATACCATCCGCAATAACAGATATTAAAAATATGGGGACACAAAAATGATAAGTTATCATTTGTAGCTTCTTCATTTACTTTGAACCATTCAAATTCCTCTTATAGTAGAGATGTGTTCTGGCCTTTGGTTCTGGGTTTTCTGGTTTAGTTTTGGATCTGTATCTCCCTCTGGTTTTGGAGCTGTATTTGGTTTTGCTAAAACTGACCCTTATTAGTTTTGGTTTATGTTAAAAGTAAACTGATGGACAATAAGTCAGTTGTGCAGTTTGCGTAATGCTACGCCAAGCGTTACCCTTTATTCCTATCTACGGGCGTATCTATGCATAGCGCCATGTAGCATACGTTATGAGTATTCGTGATGCCCTTTATGACTGTATACGGTTAACAGCAATTTTACATGCTTGAACCTTCATATATATATTATCAGGGAACGTCCCTGATGCTCCATCAGCTTAAAGAAATAACTTAGCCAAGAGAGATGGATAAGTTTAGATAAAAAGTCCAAACCAATAACCATATGTATTTAGGCCCTTATTCTTTTTGACTCGGACGGATGCGTATTTTCAGACGGCCACCGACTACCGTACAGATCACTCACAACGTCCGAATGCGGTAAGACGCCGAGCGAACGTACCGCGAGTGGATGTTTCATGTGAACAACTCCCCCATCTGTGGGAACCTCCCCCATCCTCTGATGGTCACCGACCATCGAATGATGGAATGAGCGGTCAGACAGCTCTGAGTGCTCCAGAACCACTCAGACATTTCTCCATACGAAAGCAGGGATATGGGCGGGCAGCTGGCATCTGAATAAAAATGTACCAAACAATGGTTAGTATAGAGCGCTTGCCACAAATTGTTTACCCAAAGCAGCTGCTTAAAGGGAGTAGTCAGCTCCCTATCAGGTTAAAAATAAAAAGACAGAAAGAAGCAGCGCTGGTATCTAACAATTAAATCAATGAAAAATGTTTAATAAAAACAATACACAATAAACAATAAAATACATATAAAAATACAAAGTGTTTGATATGGACCCAATTTGAATAGTCACCAATTTGAAGGAAATTCAACCTGCACTGATCTTGGTGGATGGAATAGAATGGAGTCCTTATTAGCCACTTGATGGTATCCTGATGTTGTTTGGATGGACTCAACCGATGGCACAAGATGGAATTAGCCTGCTCGGGAGTCCTCACTGCTGCGAGTGGTCAGGTGTCCATAATAGAAAGGGCAAGGGGCTTCCAAAGAAGGGTTGAGTCCGATCAGATGATTAAGCAGGTGTGGAAACAGTCTTTTGGTGTGGTGAAATTGATCTTGAGTCCAGGAGGCAGACAGGCCCAATGCGTTTCGCAATACTACTGACTGCTTTATCAAAGTCATCTGGCTATGTCAGCTGTCCGCCCCCCACACGTGTGTCAAGGCCGGATTACAATACGTACGCCTGGCGTTTTCATGGGATCGCCCATGAAACGCGGGACGTACGCATATGGTAATGAGCCCAAACAGCCCTTCATGTGAAGTACTTCATAGATAAGTATCCTTTCTTTACAGGTACCTTTCTCTCCTTGCAGGTGATGGGGATCTTTATCCAGTCAGGATACAATAAGATATAAATCTCCACAGTGTACAAGAAAAATGAACAATTTAATTTAAGAACAATGTAAGTTTTATTCCTCTGAATTAGCAATGTGAAACTAAGTATTTGAAATCCACAAAGTAAAGTTCAAGATGATACAGTAACTTTTGTAGTTTGAGCCATTGTATCCACTCAAATGTTCCTTAACTGTTAAGCCTGTTTTCTAGCTAACTGCTTTCTTACTGGAATGTTGCACTGAATAAACTAACGCATCCAGATAATGATTCAGCTGCACTTTTCTGACAGGATTCACTTCAGTAGAATATTACATATTTACAGTCTAGGAAAAACCCAAGCAGAAGGGATAGCATAAAGTTTAGCAGGCTGTGTTCTTTACCCAGTTATCAAAACTGTAATTAACACTGTCCTTGTTGAGAAACTTGCCCTCCAAATATGCAGAATATAATCCTGCTAGTTTAAGACAATAGAACACGGCAATTAGCTGCTGATATACTGCTCTCTTACTATGAGCTTTGCTGGCTGTGTATTACACCCCTTTCTCACTGCAGGTCTTGAACGGTATATTGCAGGGTTGCCGACTTTAATATCCCGGAGAGGAGAGTTTCAGCAGCTGCTCGGGGGCGGGGCTTGAGCGTGATGTCACTAAGCCCCGCCCCATGATGTTAAATAGGTGAATTCCCGGATCTCCGTGGAGGGGGCGGGGCTAAAATGACGCAATTTTGCCATTTTAGCTCCGCCACCCTCCTCCAAAAACCACGGATTGCGGCATTTAAATGCCGCGATCGGAAATGCAGCGGGGGTCCCCCCTGAATCCGGGAGGGTTGCCCACCCTTCCAGGGGGCCGGGAGGGGGACCCGATTTTCGGGAGACTCCCGGCCATTCCGGGAGGGTAGGCAACCCTGGTATATTGCCGTTTTTTCCCCCTTTATAAACGTTTAAGGCTGCAGCGGGAAAGCACCAGAGTTGATTTACCGGTTAAAGTTAACCAGTATTTCAACCCGTTTCCAAAGCAGAGTTTCAGAGCCGTTTTTTATGCAGTGAGAATGGCTCTGAAACTGTATTTAAGATCCTACACACTACTTCCCCCTCCCCTGGTACCTGTCCTGCCCCCACCCCCCCTCCCCTGGAACCTTGCAGCTGGTACCTTACATTCGGGCAGCATGGTAGGCAGGGTAGGCAGCGGGCATTCAAGGGCTCCTAATCGGCAGGTCCCAGACTGATTGCTGAAAGCATCATGCAGGAGGAGGCTGGTGCCGTGCTCAGGAGGAGGAAGCGGAGTAAAGTCCATTAGGAGATTGTCATTTCATCGGTGGGGGTCCCTGCCGCAAATTAAATGACAATCTCCTAATGGACCTGCAGGGGGGAGGGGGGTACCAGGGCATGGGGGGAAGTGAGGGTACCAGCTGGCAGGTACGGGGGGGGGGAGGTACCAGGGGACACGAGGGGATTAAACGGTTTACTGCGATGTAAATGGTACTTAAACGGTATTTAAAATGGTAATCTACTGCAATGTGAAAGCTAATACCGTTTTAAATACCGTTTAAAAATACAGGTTCTTTAAACGGCTTGGCAGTGGGAAAGCAGAATTATGGTGAAAACAATTGCGTCCGAAAAGGGAGCGGGGCGTATGCAAATTAGGGCGCGGCTTATGCTAATTAGCCGCAGCCTCATTTTCATACGAGAATAGACACTGTGCGCATGCGCACAGCGTCTATTCTACTAGCTGGGGGGTCTCCCAACTGCCACCCCCGCAGCGGGACAATGCCTGCCGCGGGTGGGACAGCGGGACAGGACCCGAAAATCGGGACTGTCCCGCTGTAATCGTGACAGTTGGGAGGTATGCTGAATGTTTTCTTATGCGAGCGCTGTCCCCTCTGGTGCCAATCAGGGTATCTTGGGCTGGACTCACCACACCTCTCTTCTATCTTCATACAGGATTGGAGCCACCTCAGACGCCGCCCGGGTCCGTCCCTCAGCTGCCGGGCCTCCGCCTGCTCCGACACCACACCTCCACCTCTCTGTGACGCTGTGGCCCGCCTCCAGGAACTCCCAGGTGAGAGCCGTAGTGAATATGTCGCCAGGACTCCCTTCTGTTCAGCGTCCATCTCCCCGCTGTAGAAGAGGATCTCAGCGTCAATCCTGGACCCTCAATTAAGTTTCTCTCTCTCCCCCTCTCCGTCACTTAATTGCTGGGTAGCTCTGTACAGTCTCTCCCTCCCTCAGGGAACTCACTCCAGCCATTAACGGCTGTATCCTTATATATCCCTCTCCTCGTGCTCCTCACTCCTTAAACTTCAGTTTGAGCGGGCAAAAGCGGGGCTCGCGCTGACTGCGAGCGCCCCAACTTTATTGTTCAATTACACCCCAGCTTTAGGACATCGGGACAACAGGTCCCCCCCCCCCCCCCCCCCCAGAACAGGGAGAATAGCATAGTCCACTAGGTTCTGCCATTGGGCAGGCTGTCTAGCACAGTCCACTTCCCCTTCACAGAGGGGTGTTCCCAGGGTCTGGCTGGCAACTTTTAGCCTGGGGGGCAAGTCCAGAGCACCGGCCCATAAGTAACAGCGCATTATTAAATGGAAGTTTTTCATATATGTATTAATAAAAAAAAATACAATAATAGGACACCACAGGTTGCTCCCCTGTATAATATCAGGACCCCCACAGGATTCTCCCCCTGGCCAGTTATGCCAGAACCAGTGGTGTAAGTAGCCATTTTGGTACCCTGTGCCAGTAAGGAAATTGGTGCGTGCCCCACCACCACACTAAAAATAGGAGAGTGGGCGCCGAAGGCGCGCGTCAAAATGTAGGAGCGATACTTCATGGGGAAGAGGCGTGGCCAAATAAAAGTACTAATAACATCGTAATGCCAATAACACATTATACCATACACAGTAATGCCCATTATGTATTATACCACACAGCGTAATGCCCCTTACACAAAATGCCGCACACCATAATGCCCATATGATATTACGACACACACATTATGCTCCACGCATTGCCCCAAGTACACCTGCATATGCCTACATAATGCCCAGAGTTAACGACAGTAGTAGTAGTATATATATATAACGCACACAGTTACCGACAGTAGCAGCACAACTTATACTGTACATAAAGTCCACATCAGTTGCCGAAAATAGTAGTATCACAACTTATATATAATGCCCACACCAGTTGCTGACAGTAGTAGCGCTGCTTATACGTAACGCCCAAACCAGTTGCCAGAAGGAGTAGCGCTGCTTATATGTAACACCCACACCAGTTGCCAACAATAGTAGCGCTGCTTATACGTAACACCCACACCAGTTGCCGACAATAGTAGCGCTGCTTATACGTAACACCCACACCAGTTGTCGACAATAGTAGCGCTGCTTATACGTAACACCCACACCAGTTGTCGACAATAGTAGCGCTGCTTATACGTAACAACCACACCAGTTGTCGACAATAGTAGCGCTGCTTATACGTAACACCCACACCAGTTGCCGACAATAGTAGTGTTGCCTCTACATAACACCCGCACCAGTTTCTGATAGTAGTAGCGCTGTTTATACGTAACGCCCACACCAACACCAGTCGTAACAGCAGTAGTGCTGCCTATACATATGCCCCCACCAGTTGCCGACAGGAATAGCGTTGCTTATGCGGGATACGGCACACTGAAAATTTGTCTGGCTTCCCGGCAACTCCGCCCCTGCCACAGGCTGCTCACCTGCATAACAAATAGAAGAGGACACAACTGGCTGCTCTCCTGCATAAATAACGATCTGGACACCACAGGCTGCTCTCTTGCATAAATAAAGAACAGGACACCACAGGCTGTTCTCCTGCATAAATAAAGAACACGGCACCACAGGCTGCACCCTTGTGTAAAAGACAGGACACCACAGGCTGCTCCCCCTGTATAATAATTTGTGTCATGGCATTACTATAATTATATTATACAGGGGGAGCAGCCTGTGGTGTCATGGCATTATTATTATACAGAGGGAGCAGCCTGTGGTGTTATGGTATTACTTTTATATTATACAGGGGGAGCAGCCTGTGGTGTCATGGCATTATTATTATACAGGGGGGGGGGTGGCAGCATGTGGTGTCATGGCATAATGCCATGACACCACAGGCTGCTCCCCCTGTATAATAATAATTATGACACCACAGGCTGCTCCCGCTGTATAATATAATTATAGTAATGCCATGACACCACAGGCTGCGCCCGCTGTATAATATAATAATAGTAATGCCATGACACAAATTATTATACAGGGAGAGCAGCCTGTGGCGTCATTGCATTATTATTATACCGAGGGAGCAGCCTGTGGTGTCATGGCATTACTTTTATATTATACAGGGGGAGCAGCCTGTGGTGTCATGGCATTATTATTATACAGAGGGAGCAGCCTGTGGTGTCATGGCATAATTATGACACCACAGGCTGCTCCCCCTGTATAATATAAAAGTAATGCCATGACACCACAGGCTTCTCCCCAGTACAATAATAATTATGACACCACAGGCTGCTCCCCCTGTATAATATAAAAGTAATGCCATGACACCACAGGCTGCTCCCTCTGTATAATAATAATGCAATGACACCACAGGCTGCTCCTGCTGTATAATATAAAAATAGTAATGCCATGACACAAAATTATTATACAGGAGGAGCAGCCTGTGGCGTCATTGTATTATTATTATACAGAGGGAGCAGCCTGTGGTGTCATGGAATTACTTTTATATTATACAGGGGGAGCAGCATGTGGTGTCATGGCATTATTATTATACAGAGGGAGCAGACTGTGGTGTCATGGCATAATGCCATGACACCACAGGCTGCTCCCCCTGTACAATAATAATTATGACACCACAGGCTGCTCCCCCTGTATAATATAAAAGTAATGCCATGACACCACAGGCTGCTCCCCCTGTATAATATAATAATAGTAATGCCATGACACAAATTATTATACAGGGGGAGCAGCCTGTGGTGTCATTGCATTATTATTACTATACAGGAAACAGCAGAAATATTGTTTTTTTATCTGTGAGTTTAATGCTCACTTACTGTATTTTCTGTCTCCTGTCCTGCTGCAGCGGCTCCCAGAAAGCAGATTCTGTGGCAGTGCGGCCTGTCCTGCTGCGGCCCCCCGACTCGTCCAAACTGCGGCCTGCCCTGCCTTCCTAGTTTCTTTGCAGACGCGTGGGTGGGAGGCGTCTGCAGAGGTGTACAGGACACACCAACGGGGAATAGAGGGAACAGGCGGCCGGGCCCTCCTCCATGTAGCCGTGGAGGCCGGCGGCCATGTTCCTGTGGCCGCAGAGATCTTTTAAAAGACTACAGGAACATGGCCGCCGGCAGTGCAAAAAAAATCCGGTAAGGCGGGCTCGGACACGGCCACGGCCCGCAGCACACATGCCAGAGCGGCCTGGGGAGCAGATGGCACCTTGCCCCCCGGCCCAGCCCACCCCTGGGTGTTCCTTTATTCTCCCCTATGGGGATGGTATATATATATATATATATATATATATATATATATATATATATATATATATATGAGGTTATCACATTCATGCCGTATTTGGACGTGCATGGCGTTCGCACATGTGCAGAAATGCCTCTGCACATGCGCAAACACAAAACATTGGCCATCTGACCGAACACGCAGCCGTATGACTCAAATCAGAAATAAGTCCCTAGCGGACACAAAGGGGTAACAATGCTACACAGTAGTAACACAATATAACAATACAATAACATATAAGATTCACAGCGGAAAAACAGATACAAGTACAAGTACAATCAGCAATATACAACTTCACCAACTACACCGTCATACATATGCAGCGCATCCTGAGCCAGGTCTGTAGTCAAGATTGATCACAGCTCCCAGCCCCGGATGCAGTCATTTAAAAGGAAAAACAATAAAATCCAGCAGGTCTTCCATTGGTCAGGGGGTCAGCTTTCCCCTCTTCTGATTAGTCCAGATGCACAGTTGTGTCTTAGTTTCAGGCTTGTCACCTTGCCATGGGGGTCCCACCACGAAGCTGGTTCAAACTGACTATTATATGTCCCCTTTCCATGTGGCCATACTTTCATTATTATTACTATGGTTCATAACCTGCGAATAATACGTAATACTATTTCCCTTCAGTCAACCGAAGCCTGCGTATGCGACGCCAAACAAATTGATACCAAACATGAGGGAAAGAAAATATGTTTTAACCTTAAACTATATGTAGTGCACTTATAACCCACACGCATAAAAATAATGACACTGCACTTTTTTACCTACAGTACATGTTATATGGATGTGAATTTACCTAAAGAAACTTAAATAAACAGAAAATCTCTCTCCACTCAAAAGGGGGTGTGACCTTAAGTTTAGTGTATCCCACCATATAACCCTTATACACCTTAAGAACCACAATAGTAGGAACCCTTATACTATCTTGTACTAGTGCCCCTTACAAATTAGGCCACATAGAATCAACCAAAATTCACATTATGCCACAAGGTGGAAGCCAAATTCACATTATGCCACATGGCATGAGCCAAAATTCACATTATGCCACATGGTATGATCCAGAATTCACATGGAATGACCTCAAATTCACATTATGCTACAAGCAATGAACCAATGTTGGTTCTGAAAAGGTCAACATGCATTAGGTCAACCACCGAAGGTCCACAGGCTTTAGGTCGACACACTCAAAAAGGTCATCATGGCTTTAGGTCAACAGTGTCATTAGGTCAGCACAAGCATTAGGTCGATATTGGGAAAGTCGACGGTCAAAAGGTCGACATGGGGATTTTACTTTTATTTTAAGCTTACATGTGCCGACAGGTGGTATTTCATGCCCTACCATCCACTAGGGCATGAAGGGAGAATATAATAGTGTGCCCAAAGCATGGTGAGCCCAGCGAGTCATGCGAGGGGACGTGGTGCACTAAAACAGGGTCAATGTCAACTGTGTCGATATCGGGGACAAAAAAAGTGAAAAACCCATGTCGACAAAAATTGTGGACATTTTCAATTCGAACATTTTCGTGTCTGCTGTTTGACTCTGTTAACCTTTTCTACTGTCTACCTTTTCCATGTTGACCTTTTGAACCTGTCAACAATTTGGGGTCAACCTATTGACTGTTTAGCTTAGGTTTGCCCAGGTGCTTGCTTATTAGCTTTAATTACAAACATGAATCAAGCCCATATAGGAGAGACTCAGGCAGAAACTGGACAGAGGAACAGCAGGAAAGGGTATACAGGGAGAATTTGGGTAAAGTTGGACAGAGAGCATACACTGTACTTGCCTACTTTTATATTCACCTCTCTGGGAGAAGCCTGAAGAGGCAACATGTCAGGGGGTGGGGACAAGGCTGACATCACTTAAATGTCACAGAATACTGCATCAATTTGCTGTAATTGAATTGCTGTAATTGAGGGAAGGGGTCTACAGGGGCTCTGGCCAGCAAGCAGGAGACTTGCCTCTCTTCCCAGGGGGCTGGGTGGCAGACCTGATTTTTAAGTGCCTCCAGGCCATTCCGGGAGGGTAGGCAAGCCTGGCAAAAGCTTGGTAGAGACTAGGAAGAGAGACTGACAGAAGCAGTTTACAGAATAGAGAGAGACGGAGACAGACAAGCAGAAGAGGGAGAGAGCATCATGCTAGGTAGGAGCTGAAACTATCGCTTGTTATTGGCTGTTGGCTTCCTGCTTCCAACACTTGTGTCTTTCCAGCCAGCAGGCACAATGCACCATACAGTATAAAGTACTTCTCTCTGCCAGTATACAATGTGCTATTGTTCTAGAGCAATTTGTTTAATAAGTGCTAAACAAGCTGTGAGAATAAGCCAAGAAAGTAGCAGCATGCCGTTGGGCTCACACCAAGCACATTGCTGTTTTGTTGGGTGTAACATTTACAGGGGCAAGTGTTGTAATTATTATTTTGGATGTCAGTTTGTCAACTGTTAAAGCTCCTAGGGTCCTTGTGTAGTTTCAAGGCGCCAACATGGCGCCGTGCTACTTCCGTGTTCTACGCTCGCCAAACTATCTAAAATAAAGTAACTTAACTCCATGCCAACGTGGATAGTTCATACCCCCACTATCCACGTTGGCATGGAGTAGATTTTAGATAGCGTGGCGAGCGTAGCGAGCCACCGAGCCCGCAGCGTGGGCGAGCGACGTGAAACTACACAAGAACCGTTCCTAGACTGCTCCTTATAAAAGTAACATTTATATTTTGATCACTAAATTGTTAAATGTAAGATTTACAGGCACAATTATTAGAAAAGAATAGATAATGTTTATCGTGTACCCAACCTTTCCTTTGATAGCCATGATAAGGTGTTAACTTCCCTTACCTTGCTGGTAATAGTATAGGAAACAGTAATGCAGTTGCATGTATTATAGGAACATCACATAAACCAGTGGTGGGCTACAAGAAGTCCACAAGCCGCCTGCAAGAGTGTTTTAAGAAATGAGTGGGCCTGTGTGTGAGATTTGTGCTTGATGTCTGGTCAGAGAGACAGAATGGAAGCTGGCTGTAAACACATAAGAAAGGCTGGCTGGAGACACAAGTGAATGACTGACTGGAAAGACAGAAGGGTGGCTATGGACAAAGAAGGGAGCTGGCTAGAGACAGAGAAGAAAATCTGTCTGGAGACACAGAAGGGGGCTGGCTTGTCAGACAGAAAAACTTGCTTGAGAGTCTATGGGCGGTATTCAATGAGGCTGATTCGCTATGTTTTTATGGCGATTTTGTGCTGTAAGGCAAATTTTTGACTAAAACTGTGAATCATACTATTCAATGACCAGATGGCGAATACATTTCAAGGTTTTTTTCGCCATGATTCACCGAGTAGCAATTGCTATCTTTTTATGGTGAAGTGGAATGTGAACTTTTAAAATAAAGTGTTTTGTTTTTTACATTTGGTGTAAAAAAATCAGGAATTTTATTCTGAGGAGGGGCATGCTATTTTTATTCATGTGCTGTAGAATAACGTAATGTCTGCAATAGGCATGGAGTGGATTAAACATCCAAGACTGTTGTGTGACCTAGGGAAGCATGTGACTCGGTTGTCCAATAAGGACTTAGGGAAGGGCAGTGTTAGCTGGGATATCAGGGCAGGAAAGGGAGGAGTATTCCCCTCTTTCCTGAAAGTTTTCCCTCCCTCCCTCCCTTGTCTTATTATGGTTGGGTGGGTGTTAATCGCGTTAGCTGATAGGCGGGAAAGAACGGCAGGTGAATAGAATTAGTTCTTATTCAAATGATGATGCTACGTATATGTTTGCTTTTCGGTGCGCTCGCCTCTCATTGGCTTAGGCCTTCGCTCGATCACCCGCTCGGGGGGCAGCGAACCCATCAGATGGGTGGGTAGTCAATGCAGTAGGTCGAGCGGATACCGCTTGTTAGGGTAGGCTTGATTACGTATGCAGATTGTGTGGGTGGAGCTTAGTTAATTAGCCGTTCTTTCTGGGCCACCATTAATTAATTAATTATTAATAAATTAATCTAGCTTAAAAGTGCTAAAATAAATCAGCTAACAATTTCTGCCAAACCTAAGTCTCCGAGTCTTTATTTCAGGTTTAGTTTGTAAGTTTTGAAATGTTATGCTATATACATGCTAGAGGTCACACACATCAGATGCTAGGATGTTTAAGCACATGAATATATATTTAATTTAAAAAATATATATATATATTTTTTTTTACACTGACCAGCCAGCAGGGGGCCGGAGCCGAGCTGCTCATTAGATATTCATACATTCACTGCACCCGATCATTACATATGCATGATCGGGTGTAGTGAATATACCCAGTCCCCTGCTGGCACCCCCGGGGGGCAGCCTGTGCTGCCTGGCACCCGGGGAGCCCACCTCTCCCCCACAAACGTTCTGGGGCAGGCAGGGAGACTTCCATCTCCCTGCCTGCCACCGTCCTCGGGCTCCCTGCGGCATCGCCGCAGGAGTTAAATTTCGCCAGTCAGGGGCAGTGAGCCCCTGACTCGTTGAATACTGGAGCCGGCGAGGCTCCGGAACGCAGCGAGCAGTGGCGAATGTGCAGCGAATCCTAAACAGGATTCGCTGCACGTCGTCAGTATTCTCATTGAATACTGCCCTATGCATTGCTGGCTCATTGATCGTGCACCTGAGGAGAATCTAGTCTGAAGCTGAAATTATTTGTAACCCTTCGCTGTCCTGTTCCTTGTTGCTCACCTGTTTAGTTCAGACTGAAGTCTCCTGAATTCATGCCTCAGATTGCACATTCCCCTCTGTCCTTTCCTCCAATCAATGCAAGGCAAGGGGGTTAAATATCTTGCTCACAGACTCAGAAACTGCCTTCAGCAACTTGTTTACCTGCTGCATGTTCCGGATCCTCATTGCTGTACAAGCTCATCTTCCTGACACCTGTTGTGGACGCTTGTTGCTATCAGAGAACAGTTCTGTTGCTACTTTGCTCCTGCACCTGGCTCCTGTTTGTACCTCAAGCTGTTACCTGCACTTAGCCCTTGCCAGACTTCCAAGCTGTAACCCAGACCTCCGCTGCTGAGTCGCTTTCCGCTACATTACCACGATCTGGTTTGTAATCGCTATTACCGATACCCTGTCTTCAGCAGCTATCCAGATGCTGTGTGTGATCCGGCATAGTCCAGCATCCTGTTCTCAGTCACTGTTGGTAACCTGCCACTCTCCGGTCCACAAACTTCATCTGGTTTCCAGCTGGCTTTAGCCATCTAGTCACTCAGTGCCATAAACATGCTATCCTGCACCCGGTTGTTTATCAGACCTTCAGCCGCAGAGCAGCATTCAAGTCTCCAGCCCTGAGCACCTGGCTTTCCAGTGTACCCAGATCCTGTTTTTGTTGCCAAGTCAGGTCTATTTAAGTTGTTTCTGATTAAGTTTTCTGCCGAGGAGGCTAACTCTAAGTTATCCTGTATCGCTGTTTCCTGTTATTCATAAAGGAGGCCATCTTAAGTTTTTTATTGCCAAAGAGGCATACTTCCATACCTCCCAACTGTCACGATTTTAGAGGGACAGTCCCAATTTTCGGGTCCTGTCCCGCTGTCCCACCCGCGGCAGGCATTGTCCCGCTGCGGGGGGGTGGCAGTTGGGAGACCCCCAATCTAGTAGAATAGACGCTGTGCGCATGCGCACAGCGTCTATTCTCGCATGAAAATGAGGTCGCGGCTAATTAGCATAAGCCGCACCCTCATTTGCATAAGCCCCGCCCCGCCCCCTTTCCTGTCCAGTGACTCTACCTATAGGTTACACTGTGATATTCTGGTACGCCCAGATTCTGTCCACTCCACTGTGCTCCTGTATCTTTCTGACCAAGTTCTCAGACAGGAGTTCTGTTCAGTTGACTCCTCATATACTAGGTTAGCGGAGGGCACTTCCTGCAGAGGGCCGCGACCTGCTGACCAGACACAGGGATGTCTAAACTTCCTTGCGGGGATCCCTAGTGAATACCACTGGTCACTTAGATCCCGCACCTCTGTTAGGAAGTTCTGTCAACACCATTGTTACCTAGTTTATGTGCGGACATTGGCCCTTATTCAGATCTGATGGCAGTACAAATTTGTTCTCAAAATGGGCAAAACCATGTGCACTGCAGGTGGGGCAGATGTAACATGTATAGAGAGAGAGTTAGATTTGTGTGGGTTATTTTGTTTCTGTGCAGGGTAAATACTGGCTGCATTATTTTTACACTGCAATTTAGATTTCAGTTTTGTCAACACACCCCACCCAAATGTACTCTCTCTGCACATGTTAAATTTGCCCCACCTGCAGTGCACATGGTTTTGACCATTTTGAGAACAAATTTGTAATGCGATCAGATCTGAATAAGGACCATTGTATCCACCGCAGCCCACCTCGGTCACAACTGGGTCCACAAAATCCACAGTTGTGACAGGCCTATTATGAGAAGTGTAGGAGGTGAGGCCTATCCCATATAGATAGGTAGAACCCATACACTATACGCCCGAATGTCTCCCATATATAAAAGTACAAAAATTGCATAAATGTGTAAAATAGGAATATGATTATAATACATATGATTTATAGCCAGCCATGTGTACATCTGGTGTCTGTCTGGTGATCATCATGCTGTTATGATGATGGGCCTATTTTCATGTGCCGGCCCGGAGCTGCAGCTCCATCCGCCCCATTGTTAATCTGGCCCCGGTTCTTGGTAGGCTGTATGATATGGTCACATAGCAATGTTGGAGAAAACATGTGAGGATGTTTGGACTGTATAGATGTATTTAAGTAGTATAGCTTATGAAGACTATGGGTAATTTACTAAGATGGGAGTTCTATTGAAGATGGGATGTTGCCCATAGCAACCAATCAGATTATCTTCTGGAAGGTGCTAAATAAATAAGCAGTAGAATCTGATTGGCAGCATTCTCTACCTGTCTCCCATGAAGCTCCCTTCAGAACAGCCACATCGGCCCCAGGTAGCTGCCCAGTGGGCCTATATCTAAAGATGGCTCTGCATTTGATTGCTTTTGTTTGGACTTTGACAGCCACTACCCCGTGCTTGCTATGGGTTGTTCATAGCAACAATTTATTTGCTTTGCTTTGTTAATTAGATTTGTGAAAATGTAAAAGAAAGTGGCAACTCTGTTTCCTCTTTATTATTGACTAAAACTGAAATGCTGTAACTATGGGCCTTATTCTGGTCTGTGCGTACTTTCCTGAACTCTTTCGTATGGCGTTTTTTAGCCGTCTGCGCATGCGTGGGCAACGCTATGCGCATGTGCCACGGAAGGTCTCCATACTTGTTCTCACCAATACCGTACAGAAATGTGCACCGCATTCACTCGTGAAATATGGGCGTATTATGGGCGTCATTCGAAACTACACAGGGGTGTAGTTTCAAAGTGGGCTAAACTGGGTGTAAACATGGGCGTACACGAGGGAGTGCACTAATTATGGTACGCGTACATTCGGACAGCACACCGAATGCACACGAACAAAAAGGCAGGAAACATGCAGTCTTCATAAGCAAGTATTGCTTTGCGGACACCACTCGGTCATGCACTAGGCATTCGGAACGCCCAATCAGTATGGGCGCACCTCAACCAATGTCAGCTGAACACAATACAATCCACTACTTTCTACTTTACTCATTACTCATAAATTACACTCTTGTCATTGCTTCAATTGGAACCATTGCAGCTTTAATGGACCATTACTAATAGTGGTGAGTTTTGCGGAAATACACCGCATCGGTGCGTACGGGCAGGTTCCCGTCCGTTCTGACGCGGTAAGACCGTGCATACGCTGTAAGACCGTGCAGAATATGTGTGTGTCCACCGCACATGCAAAGGTTTGGATGTCGTCCGTAAACACGCCCTCTTCTTAAAGAGTGAGTCCGTCTGAATGCGGAGGACCGGTGGGCGTTTCTTCGTACGATGTCCGCACAGCGAGGCGTGCGGACCGCTCCGAAATAATTCGGAAATATACGCACCAACCAGAATAACCTCCTATGTTCCCTACTGAGTGAGTAGTATCCTATTTATCTGTCCAGTATAAATTATATTGGGGATCTGTATATTTGCCAAGCCCTACACTGACAAATGCATGTCAACTCGCTTTTATGATGACGCACTGAAAACTGAGTCATAAATATTTTTCTCACAAAATACTGTAATATTTATTTGTCACAAAGTTGATAGCGTATTGTGTTTTGAGTAATTAATCCTCCTTATTCATAGTCCACTAAAGGATTTATCAATCATTTGTCATATGCTGAAACATACAATTATGGAGTTCACAATATGAAGTCATTGTACTAATTGCAGCTAGCTCATGGCTATCCAGGTTTGCTGCACCAAAAAGGGGCAGGGTTGCACAAATAGGGGATGGGGCCCCAGACATAGGGGGCCAAGTGCCACAACTCACATTTCCATAATTTTGGGGGCATGACCAGCACTCGTTGGGCAGCTGGGCAGCTCCCTGCTCCCTCTCTGCACTAAATACAGCAATCACCAGGGGTGATCATTGGCTCCATCAACCTGTCCCTCCATCCAAGGGACACTGCAACCCGTGGAATGAACAGTGGGATAGTCTGCAATTAGAGGGACTCTCCGACTGTAATTGGGACAGTTGGTAGGTAGACATTAATATACCATATTAAAATGTATGTTAGATGTAAGAGGTGCAAAATTTACCTGTGTCCCTACCCACCTATTCCCTGTATTTGGCTCCAGGGAATAGGTGGGTAGGGGCACAGGCAGTGGTCGAAGTGGGGCGGTATACGGGGGTATGGCATACCCCCACTTTAATCTGAAGATAAAAAAAAAAGTTTTTTTTCCCCCTCAGGATGCTTTCTGATCACTCAGCAGCACATATTGTGCTTTTGTAATACCCCTGTACAACGGGGCAGTCTGGCAGGGGACGTTGATGGACAGGGGGGTGTCCGAAGGTGCGCACTATATTCACTCTTTACTTTTCCATACCCCCACTTCAAAATTTCCATACCCCCACTTCAAAATTTCCACTTCGACCACTGGGCACAGGTACATTGCTTTGCACAGAAATTACTGTGCTCTGAAGACAGCCCTGGTCGAACAGATTCTCCGATAGACAAATAAATGTGTTCACAAAGAGGGAGTATTTGCTTTATTTCCATCATTAATTAGGAGAAAATATAGTACAGTAGTAGCTCGCAGATTAGGAATTACAAAATAGTGCAATTCTCCTTTAATAGAGTTGCACCTCTTACAGCTGTTATTAATGCATACCTACCAACTGTCCCAATTACAGTGGGACAGTCCCGCTAATTGCAGACTGTCCCACTCTCCGTCCCGCGGGTTGCAGTGTTCCTTGAATGGAGGGACAGGTTGATGGAGCCAATGATCACCGCTGGTGATTGCTGTATTTAGTGTGAAGAGGGAACTGGGAGCTGCCCAAGGAGTGCTAGTCATGCCCCCAAAATAATGGAAATATAAGTTGTGGCTCTTGGCCCCCTATGTCTGAGGCCCCATCCCCTATCTGTGCGACCCTGCCCCTTTTTGGTGCAGCAATTCTGAATAGCCTTGAACTAGCTGCAATTAGTACAATGACTTCATATCGTGAACGCCATAAATATATGTCCCAGCATATGACAAATGATTGATAAATCCTTTAGTGGACTATGAATAAGGAGGATTAATTACTCAAAAGACAATAAGCTATAAACTTTGTGACAAATGAATATTACAGTACACTGTGAGAAAAAATATTAATGACACAGTTGTCAGTGCATCATCATAAAAGCAGGTTTCACTTGAGTGGCTGGAAAATGGGTATTGGTTGCAGTGTGGAGTTTGGGAGGGGCAGTAGGTTGAAGTTTTGCCTAGGGTGTTGAGAAGCCGTACACCGGCCCTGGTTGTAGCGCAGTTCAGTAGGTCACAATGATGATATCAGTCCAACTCCTCGCTTACATGGAATACTTGGGGAAGAGAGAGCCTTGAAAAGTGATAAAATGGAGAGTGATAAACCACCAATCAATTATCTCCTACCTGTCATTTTTCAAACACAGTGACATGGCATATAGGATCTGATTGGCTGGAGGCTTATCACTCTCCATTTTATTACTTTCCAAGCTTAGTACATCTGGCTTAGAACATTGCTAATACCACCTTTCCATTAGATATGTACATATGTGTTTCCCTTGCCCTAAAGCAAGCTATATGTTCTGGTGTGGTATGAGTCACCGACAGTCGGGATCTCGACAGTCATTATCCCGACGTTGGGATCCCGACTGCCTGGCCTCAGACAGCGTGGCCAGTGCAACAAAGCCATAGGCGAATCTAGAATTATGGTAATGGGTGGTCCCAGATGTAGACATAATAGGAGGGGGACCTTTGCGCGGCGCAGCCGCGCGTCAAAAAGTGGGCATGGCCTCATGGGAAGGAGGCGTGGCATCACAAAAAGGGGTGTGGTATTACACTTTAGACCATACACAGTAATGCCCATTACACATTTTAGAAAACTCCGTAATACCCGTTACAGATAAAGCCACACACCATAATGCCAATTACACATAAGGCCACACACCATAATGCCCATTACACATTGTGCCACACATCATGATGCCCATTACATACTATATAACAAACCGTAATGCCCATTACATATTTGCCACATAAGTGCTGCTTACCTACGTGCTCATTGCTAGGGAGTTCTTGCTTGATGGCACCATAGTACCCATTACACATGATGCCGCACACCATAGTACCCATTACACATGATGCCGCACACCATAGTACCCATTACACATGATGCCACACACCATAGTACCCATTACACATGATGCCGCGCACCATAGTACCCATTACACATGATGCTGCACACATAATGTCCCTTACACATGATGCTGCACACATAATGCCTCTTACACATGATGCTGCACACCGTAATGCCCCTTACACATTAAGCCACACATTATGCGTAATGCCCCCACATACCGCCACTTGTAGCGTCCCTTAAGCAATGCCCCCAAAAGTGCCACTTACTGTAAATTTTTATATGAGCCTTCGCTGCTGCTGCAGGGAGAGATGGAGAGCGGTGCAGCTGCTTCTATGGGGAGAGGAGCAGAATGCAGCGCAGAGCATGCTCCCACTCCCCTCCTAGTGTCCCCTCTAGCCGAGTGGACATTTGAAATATTGTGCGCGCTGTTGTTGTGCGTGACGTCGGGGGGCACGCAGGGCGCCGGCACCACATGATTAAAGAGGGGGGGCGGGCTGAGGTGAAAGCGGGGAGAAGAATTGGAGCGGAAGCTGCAGGGGTGACAGTCATTGACAGCTGGGCAGAGAGCAGGGGGCTGCCTGGCTGTATTCAGAGCACAGCAGGTCACGGCTGTTTGAAATAATACCCCTTTCACAACAGAAAATGCAGGGATTTACCCGAGAATATGGTCCCAGGATCATGCAGGGACATTCCCAGGCTGACCCCTTATTCACCAGCCTAGTCCCTGCATTTTCTGGTGTGAGGGGGAGAGACAACCACTCCCCTCTCCCTACCCCCCTTTAACCAACCAGCTATATCTTCGGAACCAACTGATCCATTTAAATGAGACCAGTATCATATTGAAGAACTTTTGAGTTGGCTTCGAATGATTTTGGTCCCATGAAACTGGGCTGTTTGGTTCCAGAGAAATCTGCCCTCAAAGAACATAAACAGTCATAAAATTTAAGAAATGAAAAAAAAAACGGTTTAACCTCAATATCCCTGGAACAAATTCACCCATATGGGTCCAGCCTGGTATCAGATTGAAGGCCCAGCGATTTGGGTTCGACTGAGATCAACCTCGAGCTTCAGTGATGCTGAAGGGGGATCTGGCAGCCGTTGTAAGGGTCGGAATTAGTGGGTCCCATGTTATCCTATAGGGAAAACGTTCTTTGCTTGGCAGTATCTCCGGTTCCCAGGGGGCTAGAGACACGAGGCTGGGCTCGTTGGAAAGCCCCATCCCTCAGCTACAAAATTGGCTAATGGGTGGTCCTGTGCACCCCCGGACCACCCCCTAGATTCGCCTATGAACAAAGCCCCTTGCGGGCTCGCTGCGCTCGCCATGCTGCGGGCACGGTGGCGAGCTACGCTCGCCACCTATTCTATTCTCCCTCTATGGGGGTCGTGGACCCCCACGAGGGAAAATAGCCGCCGGCCGTCGGGAACCCAGCCGTCTGTGTTTTAACAGTCGGGATCTCGACGTCGGGTTAATGACTGTCGGGATCCCGACTGTCGGGACCCCGTCTGGCCCCCATATGTTCATATTTGGTCATTAACAGTTACACTTTGAGAACATGAAGCTCATGTCATGGCATTCTTAATTTAGAAGACTATAGAAAATGAGAACCCACTGAAAAAGTGATGACAACCATTTTTATTAGGAATCCTAGAAGTAACTTATTCTACCTGTACATAGAGCTGATTTTACTGCCCCGTGTATTTAGCATGCTCAACATTGTGCATCTGTGTTACAGACTGTACATCCTTCTGCCCTGGGAGCAAAGGCTGGGTCTATTGGTAGATCTATGTTGCTGCTTTGGATTTCTTTATTGTTCATTTTCCATTGGTCAGAAACTGCAGATCCAAATTCTGCAGCAATACCCAGTGACCCACCTGCCTGTACTGAGGAACCAGCTGCTTCCAGGTAATTATATCCTACAAGTACACGTCTCTCATGAACGCACTTGCTGCGCCTAGATTTGATTGCATTGTGGAAGATACTGTATCTAACAGGAATTATTCTTGTTTTGGGTTGGATTACATCTATGTCATCTGCAACAATGGTAACATCTTGTTCCTGTATGTGGACATTTAAATCCAAACTCTGAGGAGACTGCTTCTTATCCTTTACTGCTTTCTTCTGAGTTCTAGGAAAAAATACAATATCCATTCATAGAACCGTTTATTATCTGACTTCATTATTGTCAAGCTACTAATTATCTATCTAGAGTTAAAAATGACAATGAGACATATATGGTACCAAAGCAGATTTAGACCACATTGGGCCCTAGGCCAGATACCTGAACATCGGCATCGCATACAAATCTGAATCAGGCTCTCGGCCTTTTGGAAGTGGGCTTATTCCTGTGTCCCACTTAAAGTAAACTTAGCATAGAGTGAATGAAACCATTTTGTGTTTTCAAACATATATTTTTTTTTTATTCTATCGAAGAACATCAAAGGGACTTTAGGAGTGTGGGCAGGCCCATGTGATGTCATGACACCACGAGGGTGTGTGGTTTAATCATGGGAGGCGTGGTCTTGTCCTGCAATTAGGCCACCCCCCCCCCAAATGTTTAGCGGGGGGGAGTGAAAAAACACTATAAAGTTGAGGGGTGGTGTTATTGTGTGCCTAAGCCCCCCCCCCCCCCCCCCTCAGCAGCACACACCTACAGCATTTGCTGTGCTGATAGCAGGCTCAGCATGAGCTCTCACTCTGGGCCAGATTCTCTAAGCTTCAAAAGTGATAAAATGGAGAGTGATAAACAGCTAGCCAATCAGCTCCTACCTACCTACCATGTCACAGACTGTGTTATTGGCTGGCTGTTTATCCCTCTCCATTTTATCACTTTTGAAGCTTAGAGAATCTGGCCATTTGTCAGTAAGACGCTCATGCTGAGGCTGCTGTCAGCACAGCACGTGCTGTAGAAGTGTGTGCTGCTGCTCCTGCCCAGGAGGGACAGAGGGGGTCGGACCAAGGCCCCGCCAGGCTCCTCCAGCAAGCCCGGGCCCAGGTAATTAGTACCCGCTGCCCCCTATCGGTAGCCCTGATGATACATAACACCAAGGAGAGACTGGGGATGTGAAACAGCCTGGCAAAGTATTGTATGCGTACACTACCAGGGGGCCTAGTCACAGCTCACAGGGAAATACCACAAGTAACTGAGGCCTGGGTTCATGGCACACCCTTGTCTCTAGGTCTGTCGGGGTTGGGATCATTTGGTCTACAAGAAGTTGACCGACAAGCATTGGGTCGACACCATTAGGTCGACATGGGTCTAGGTCGACATGGGTGAAGGTCGACATGTCTTTATGTCGCACAAAACATTCTGCTTATTTGCTTTATGCTTAATCTAACCCATTGGGACAATAGTCCGCTCCATTTTATCCACAAATCTTATTTTTTGTAATGTGCCCACATTTACTGTAATGCTTTACAATGAGAAAACTTTATCCAGACACATTGGTCCGTATGACGAGACAAAAGTATAAGCCAGCTGACCTGCCAATCTCTCGGGAAAGAATGCTGGTGGCACATCCCCACTGTCTCTTAAACGCAGCCATGAATGTTAATAGGACTCTGCAACTATAATAAACTATCGCTGAAATCTGATAGTGGGAGATAGAAATATGGTCCTGTCTGGACTGCTAGTGACAACATGGAAGATCAGCAGATTGGAGAAGAGGCAGTTACTGGGTGGCAGTTGGACATTAGTGGCTGATATGAACCACATGTGCTGCTGTGCTGGCAGTGGGTGAAAAAGCAATCATCGATAGATAACTCTCTGAGGTCCGGCCCATGTCAGACGTGTGTAGTGGGAGCTGTGGCGCATACCTCAGGAGGCAAAGGCTTCCACTGTAACAACAGGAAATTCCTTAGAGGACACAGGACCACTCTGCGTGCACCAGCAATAATTGGGTAAGTATTACACAGGTCTATTTATAAAATGGCTAAACCAAAGTAAGGTCTGGGCGTGATGCTAAAAGTGCCATTTGGGTGCCAAAACTGGTCACTCTTTGCATAGCACTGGGGCTATGAGAAGAACAGCAGGTGTCGACAGAATGTGCTGACACCTAATGGTGGGCACCCATTGAATAATTGAATTCCTCCCACAGAGAATAAAACAAAGACATAACATACCGGGGACTATAGAGAAATGTTAGTTTATTTCCTCTTATGCTTTTACTTTGTTATAATAAAGATTATGGTACCTATTATTTAAGATATCTTAAAATTGTTTGTTTTATTGTTTTTATAATAAAGTCTGGTTGCTGTAGTCATTGAACTGCAGGAGTTAACTGGAATGTCCACACAATCATGGATTGAACATTACATCCCGCCCTGGTTAGCAATAAGCTATACAAAGCATTGTGCCCTTGATTTCGGGGTGAGGTATCGGGATCCAACACGATTCAGCCACTTGATTGTCATAATAACAAGCCTCAGATGAGATGTACAATTTTCTGTAGAATCAGTGTCTCTACTCACTCATCTTGCTTGTCATCCAAGTCTTCCTCTTTGGTTTTCAGGATACTGTTGGTGTTAAATAACTGTTGCATATAGAGCCAAGCTTTCCAGCAAGAGTCCATGATGGTGTTTGTCCCTCTAATGCTACTGGCAATCAATTATGTGTGATGTCACTGATGAGCTCATAATGTAGTGTCCGTGTGATTGCCAGAAAGTGACTCCTTACACTGCAGAAAACATTATGAGCTAACTTTTCTAAGTATCGATCGATATTGGGCTTTTCTGTGATTTCCCCTTGATGTTAGACATCAGATACCGAAGGCAAATCTGATGGGAATTTTCAGAAAAACTGGATTTTAGGCAGCAATAGACCATTGTGTCTACCATCAATTATTTAACATACACAACTATACTGTAGCTGTCTGTAAATCAGTCACATTAAAGAACAGATACAATGATGGAATACAACATTATGAAGAAACAACAAAATTATCTTTATTTTTTCCAATTATAGGTCCCTTAATGGGTTGATCCCAGTATCCTATTAAGAAGCACTATCCGTAATTTATGCAGGGTATACACCAGAACGACAAGGGCCCAATCCCAACAATCTAGATCCAATCCTGACTGATTGGATCTAGATTGTAGGTAGATTGGGCCCTTTTTTGCCTGTTCTGATCCGATCCGATGCGCGGCCCCGCGGGTCGGTCGGTCGTTATCCAGATCCTACCTGCAGCAGGTAGGATCTGAAAACGACCATACACCCGGGTGTGGGTCGCGATCGGATCGGAACCCGATCACAGTGCACATTGTGAGCGGGTCATGCGCTCCGCGTGATTGAGAGCAGGTCGGACGACCCGCTCACGATGTGCATCGTGAGCGGGTCGCCCTGGTGTGTACCGGGCATAAGTGTGCCAAGCATGTATGGAGAAGTCCATGTAGATTGATACCTTTTAGGTTTATCACTCGAGGGAAACTTGTAAGTGAGCCCCTGAATTCTTCCAGGTGTACTTTTATATATTCCACCTCAAAAATAGGAATATGTATAATGTGGGCACGCAATGGTGCATTATGATTTTTAAAGTACACTTATTATACACTACACATACAATAGACATTTTAGAAATTCTATAATCTCATACGACTCCACCCCCTGACGTTTACAGTAAACAGTCCTCTTCTCAAACTGAATAAAAAATCCTCTTCTCAAACAGCGTAAACGCTGCCCAGTTAATTTATTGCTATCTGTCATATACTATAGTTCAGTGGTTCTCAAACTTGGTCCTTAGGACGCCACACAGTTCACGTTTTACTGACTGACACATTATAAAAGATCCACAGGTGGAGCTAATTATGCAAAAAAAATTGTGCTGTATGGGGTTCTGAGGGGTAGATTTATTAAACGTCGATCAGGGGAATATGCGCTATCCCCGTGCGTTATAGCAGGGGATAGTGCTTCCCCTGATCTATCACACCGCCGAGCGTTTACTCTAACGCCGGCGGTGTGGGGCAGGAGGCATAGCGCAGGGGCGATATTTTGCATTGCGCCCCTGCCTCCTGCCAGATTTATGAACGGTCAGCATCGCTGACCGTTCCGCCGCCTGCAGCTGTCGACTTCGCCAGCTGCAGACGGCGATGCCTATACCTAACAGCAGGGACAGCGCTGTCCCTGCTGCTGGGGCTGAGCTGCGCTGGGATCTCGCGAGCCTAGCGAGATCCCGCGCATGCGCAGTAAGCCGGCCGGGGGGGGAAGGAGACGGCGCATCAGTTTTAACTGATGCGCTGTCTCCAGGAGGGACATCGCCGGGGGGGGGGAGTTAGCGCTCCCCCACTCCGGCGGCAAGATCTTAATAGATCTTGTCGGTGTCCCCTCCTGCTTCGCCTCGCTAATGAGGCGAAGCAGGAACTGTTATAGCGGCGCGATAGGCGCCGCTATAATAAATCTACCCCTTAGGACCAAGTTTGAGAACCTGGTCCTCAGAATAGCAAAATTACATCTTCATAAATGGTTGTCAAACACACCCCCATTCAAGAATTGCATTTTAGCATACAGTTTTAGAAGTGACATTACAGGGGTAGATTTATTGACATGTTGTTAACGTTCTTTATGAAACAAGTTTCGCATCACCACTTTTTTGTGGTTAGGGGTGAATTTATGAAGCTTGGAGAAGTGTTATCTATCCCCATAAAGAACGTTATGAGCAAGGTGATAATGGTTCAGCCAATCAGCTACAATATGTAAATTGACAGGTAAGAGCTGATTGGCTGAACCATTATCACCTTGCTCATATAGGGGTAGATTTATTAAACGTCGATCAGGGGAATATGCGCTATCCCCGTGCGTTATAGCAGGGGATAGCGCTTCCCCTGATCTATCACACCCGCCGAGCGTTTACTCTAACGCCGGCGGTGTGGGGCAGGAGGCATAGCGCAGGGGCGATGTTTTGCACTGCGCCCCTGCCTCCTGCCAGATTTATGAAAGGTCAGCATCGCTGACCGTTCCGCCGCCTGCAGCTGTCGACTTCGCCAGCTGCAGACGGCGATGCCTATACCTAACAACAGGGACAGCGCTGTCCCTGCTGCTGGGGCTGAGCTGCGCTGGGATCTCGCGAGAGGTCTATACTGATGCTAATGCACTATGTGACTACAGCCATCTTGTAGACTCTTATGCAGGGGCGTAGGGAGGGTGGTTCCAGTGGAGCTTGTGCTCCAGGCACCAGAAACACTAGAGGGCGCCTTCTCTCCCCTCACAAGGGAGAAAACGAAGCATAGCAGCAGTGGCCGGCGTTTTTCTCCCTCTGCCCCAGTGAGTAATACTTAGCATCAGCAGCAGCAGCATGCCCGGAGGCTGTGCTGTCTGCAAATACTACCTGACTGCCGGCTGTCTGGTACAGGCTCAGGCTGGATGCAGCAAAGGGCTGATGGTGCCATGTTAGTGTGAGGCTCTGTGAGGGGGCGGGGCTTAGCATAACCTGTGCCAGTATGAGGGGTTAGGGTGGTCTGCTGCCCACAATGTGCTGAGCACTGCCTGGCTGGGTGCACTGTGCAGGCAACAGCATCCCCACAGTTCCTTTCCACTCCTCCCCTTCCTTTCCATCATTCAGCCTGCAGAGGCTCTGCCCCCAAACACACCGAGAAGCTGATGGTCTGATGCAGCTTAGCAATGCTGCTACCTTGGAAAGAGGAGAGCAGCCAGTTTTCAGGAGCATGCAGCTGTACAGCTGTAACCTGCAGCTGCTACTCACAGTAAGAGATTGATTTTTTTCCCCCATTTAAAGTCACTCTACCACCCTGCGGCTGTGGTCTACCCCCTCTGTTTCCACACACTCCCCCCCCCCCCCCCACACACACACACACTCTTCCACCCAATGGCTGTGATGTCTGTGTGTTGGTGTCTATAGCGGGCCATACACATGTCCGATTTGGCCACTTTTCACCCGATTCCGATGGGTCGGGCTGAGAATCGGGTGAAAAGTGGCTATATCGCATGTGTTTGACATTTGATTGATACCCAGTCCTGTGCGCAATTGGATAGGAGTCGGATTTACTTACAGGTCTGACCTCCGACAGCCTTCCGGCAGCGTGGAATTGGATTGCATGCGATATATCGCATATAAAAGGACCACATGCGATATATCGCACGCGATCCTACCCCCTGGGAAGCTTCCGGATGTCTCAAGAGGATCTGCGACTACTTACAGTATGTGTCACTGCCAATGTTTTAGTTTGTCTATGTCTGTCTGTGTCAGCATCCTTGTGTCAGCGTGCCCGCATCTGTCTGTGTGTCAGTGTATCAGCGTATCAGCGTATGTGTGTTAACATCTTTCAGTGTGTCAGCATCCATCTGTCAGCAACTCTGTGTCAGTGTATGTCTGAGTGTCAGTGTTTCAGCAGCTGTCTGTGTCAGTGTGTCAGCATTAGGGTGGCCAATCCCGGGATCGGGATCGGCGGGATCCCGGGATTTGGCCCCCAAAACGCCGGGATTTCAATCCCGGGATTGGAGTTTCCAATCCCGGGATTTCGGGATTAGACTGCGCATGCGCGCAGTCTAATGCCGGGCAGCGTCTGAGCATCGCTCAGACGCTGCCCGACTTCTCCCAGCCGCACTGTGTGCAGCGTGACCTCTCAGCGTGAGATCAGGGGTCACGCTGCGCAGGCAGAGGACGCGCCCGGCATTGTAATGCCGTGCCGGACAGCGCGCCCACCCACCCGCCCAGCCCAAGCACCCACCCAGCCAGCGCGCCCACTCGCCCAGCCCAAGCGCCCACAGCCAACGCGAAGCCAGCACGCCAGCGGCATGGACCACCCGGCAACCATCAAATGTAAGTTTGTGGGGCAGTCTTTTAATTAGGAAAGCCAATCCCGGGAATCCCGGGATTGAGCATTTTTCAATCCCGAATCCCGGGATTGAAAAAATGCCCCGGGATTGGCTTCCCTAGTCAGCATATTTGTGTCAGTGTCAGCATTTGTCGGTGTGTCAGCATCAGTGTGTGAGTGTCGGCATGCAGAGGAGTCTAATGGCATAATAGTGGTATGCGGAGGACTTTGATGGCATAATGGTAGCATGTGGAGGCGTCTAATAGCATATTAGTACCCCACTTGAAGGCATAATAGTGGTATGTGGAATAGTCTAATGGCATAATCGTGTCACACGTAAGAGTCTTATGGCATAAGAGGGTGAGGTGGTCCACTGGGAAAGACCAAGTGAAGATGTGAGGTTAAGGAGTTTAGAGGCAGGTGATTTTGAGGGGTTATCAATAGGGATGTTGAAATCACCTAGGATAATAGAGGGAATGTCAGAAGAGAAGAAGTGAGAAATCCAGGAAGCAAAGTTGTCGAGGAATTTGGAGGGCATGCCAGTGGGACGGTAAATGACAGCAACTTGAATATTGGCAGGCTGGTAGAGGCGTATAGTATGGACCTCAAATGTAGAGAATGTAAGGGATGGTTCTGGAGGAATGAGTTCATAGGCGTAGCTAGAGGGTAAAAGGACCCCAACACCACCACCATGGCGACCTCCAGGTCAAGGTGTGTGTGAGAATGTGAGGCCCCCAGCAGAGAGAGCAGCAGGAGAAGTAGTGTCAGAGTAGGTAATCCAGGTCTCAGTAATGGCTAGGAGATGCAGGGAGTTGGAAATGAAAAGGTCATGAGTGGGAACCAGTTTGTTGCAAACAGATCACGCATTCCAGAGGGCACAGGATAGGGGGTATGAGTTAGTGGTTGGGATGTGAATGAGATTATCAGGATTGCTATAGCCTTGAGGTGATATTAATTTAGAAGGCAGAGATTTAGAGGATATAGTGATTGTGCTTACTCCCATGCTAGGAAGGGACATTGTAGGAGGAATTAGGGAGCAGGGCTGAGTGGTAGAGTAGAGGGCCCGAGATAGGGTAGAAGTGAGTGCAAGTTGGGTAACAGGAGAGGAGGAGAAGGGTAATAAAGGAGAGGATGTGAGAAAGAGGAGAGGGGAGAGGAGGAGATGTAGAAGACTAGGAGAGAAGAATAGAGGTGGTACCAGGGGGCAAAGTAAAGGATTAGGTAGACAAGGAGTGTTGGGGGATGTTGTCAGGCAGGACATAGTGTGGATAAGGTGAATAGGGTTTAAGAATGGAAAAGAGGAGTGGTGGCAGAATGAAAGAGAGCAACAGCAGAATTGCAGAGTTGGCAGGTAATAATAATACCAATGTAATTCCCTGGTTAATAGTAAAGCAAATATTGGTACTTGTATAACAGGAGGTTACACATTACAGCTAAAACACGGTATATTGCCGATTTTAAATGGGTTTAAAACGTTTCTAGCTGTAATGTGAAAGGTGCAGAGAGAATTTACTGGTTTTAAAATACCAGTAATTCAAAACGGGTTAAAAGCAGTGTCCTACCCATTTCGGAGCCGATCCATTTGTAGTGTGAAGGGCTCTGAAACGGTATTTACAAGTAATAAGCAGGTCACAGAGGGTGATAGGCTATCTCTCTCGTGATCTCACCAGGCACAGGCAGGAAGTAAAGAGCAGAGAGGAGACTTTTTAACCTAGTGCATACTGTGCAGGTGTTGGGATCATTAGGTCGACACTGTTGGGTCAACATGCTGGAAGGTCGACAGGTGTCTAGGTCAACATTGCAGAAGATCAACATGAGTCTAGGTCAACATGGCAGAAGGTCGACATGAGTCTAGGTCGACAGGAGACAAGGTCTACAGGTGTCTAGGTCGACGTGGGTAAGGTCGACATGGGGTTTTTCAAGGTTTTTTTTCACCCAAATGTCGACATGGACACTGTTTTAAGTGCACCACGTCCCCTCAAATGGCTCGCTGCGCTCGCCATGCTTTGGGCACAGTGTTTTTTTCTCCCACCACGCCCTGGTGGATGGTAGGGCATGAAATACCACCTGTCGGCACATGTCAGCTCAAAAAACAGTGAAAAACCCCATGTCGACCTGACCCATGTCGACCTAATGCATGTGTCAACCTAGACAGCTGTCGACCTTGTCCCCTGTTGACCTAGACTCATGACGACCTTCTGCCATGTCGACCTGGACACTTTATAAAGTCAACTCCACACCGACGTGGATAGTGGGGGTATGAAAAGGTCGGGAGGACGCATAACCGCGTGCACTCGCCACGCTTCAGGGTGACGTGGATAGTGGGGGTGTGGTAAATCCCATTGCATCATATAGACATGTACACTGGGGGTGTTTTGCTAAATCGCATCGCACACAAAATCGCATGCTTTTTACGCTATTTACGCAGCCTGCGCAAACACTACGCTGATTCTGCCGGCGCCGCTACACTAACTGCGTAATGGGCACTGTGCTCACTGTGGGGGCTAGCTGCGCTCGCCATGCTTCGTAGTGACGTGGATGGTGGGGGTGTGGTAAATCCCATTGCATCACATAGACATGCACACTGGGGGTGTTTTGGTAAATCACATCGCATGCTTTTTACGCTATTTACGCAGCCTGCGTGAACACTACACTGATTCTGACAGCGCTGCTATGCTAACTGCGTAATGGGTGCCATTCTAATATACAAGTACTGACAGGGGGGCGTGTATCTAGGCATCGCATCGCACCGCAAATGGCATGCGATGCGATGCACGGGCAGGGAGTTCACTAAAAATTAACTAAAGTAAATCGCATCGCATTACACACCAAAATTGAATGCGATGCCATGTAATTTTACTACAATGCCATATGTATGTAAATTGAGCACCCTGCAAATGCACAAGTACCCAAATATTTAGCTGATGAATGTATAAATGTGATACAGGGGGACATTTACCAAAATGGATTCGTAGAAAAAAGGTGTATTCGTAGGGAGAAATACACCTTTTTTTACGAATTTGTATTTTCGGGATTTACAATCCCAAAAATACAACAATTCGTAGTCCTAAAGATGGAACATTCGTATTTGTATTTACAAATACGAATGTCCTACACCATCGATAGGATACGACAGAAATCACCATTAAAAAGAATGGTGATTCCTGATTTACTAAGCAGCCGTACTGACAATACGGCTGCTAAGTGGTGTGAAACACCCACGCAAATACGACAGAAAAATAGAACACCATTTTCCTGTTCTATTTGCGTTTTAGCCTGCATGGATCAGTCAGATCCGTGCAGGCTTCAGTGTAAAAAAAATAGAAATATTAAATAAATAAAAAAAAAAAACGGCGTGGGGTCCCCCCCACAGCCGAAACCAGCACCAGGCTGAAGGAGCCGGGGCCGGTAATTAAAAATCAGGGAACCCGACAAATAGGGGATCCCCGATTTTTAACAACCAGCCCCAGGCTCCAGGTCCGGGGCTGGTTCCCAAAATACGGGGGACAAAATGACTAGGGGTCCCCCGTATTTTAAGAACCAGTCCCAGGCACAACCAGCCAGCAGGGTAATGCCACAGCCGGGGGACACTTATTATATAAGGTCCCGCGGCCAAAACATTAACCCTACCGACCAGTCAGCCTGGCACATTTCTCTTTTTAGCCTGGCCAGGGGCCCTGGGGGAGTGGGGACCCCCCAATGAAGGGGTCCCCCCCCTCCAGGACTTACCTGACCAGGCTGAAGCCTGGTACTGTCCCCGATGCCCCTGGGCGGTGGGCATCGGGCTGATTATGGTGTAAAAAATAGATGAATCTATTGTTTTTTTACTGTGGCACTACAAGTGCCAGCAAGCTGGGACTTGGAGAACCACAAGTCCCAGCCTGCTGGGCATTAAAGGGCCCGCTGGCACTTGTAGTTCCACAGTTAAAAAAATAGTGCACAAAACACACTGACACACTTTTAAAATAAAACTTTAATACATACATTACACACATACTAATACTTACCTATCTTCTTCCCGTAGGTAGCCCTGGTCCTGATGTCCTCCGTTCCTCTTCATGTCGACGTCCTTCTTGAAGTCGACGTCCCTGTCGGCGATGGCGTCCGGGTCCGACGAAATCCATGGAGGAAGCTGTGGAAGGAAACCATACTCACCTGTCCCAGCGCGACGTAGTCCAGGTAAGGGTCTTGTCAAAAAAACAAACCGAACACCCCGAATCCAGCCGGACAGAGAGCCGCACGGTGTTTACATCGTGCGGCTCCGCCTCCCGAATGCCGCTATTGGCCGCCTTGCGGCCTAGCGGCCAATCAGGAGCCGCTAGGCCGCAAGGCGGCCAATAGCGGCATTCGGGAGGCGGAGCCGCACGATGTAAACAAACACCGTGCGTCTCCGTGTCCGGCTGGTTTCGGGGTGTTCGGTTTGTTTTTTTGACAAGACCCTTACCTGGACTACGTCGCGCTGGGACAGGTGAGTATGGTTTCCTTCCACAGCTTCCTCCATGGATTTTGTCGGACCCGGACACCGGACGCCATCGCCGACAGGGACGTCGACTTCAAGAAGGACGTCGACATGAAGAGGAACGCCGACACAGGACTGGAGGACATCAGGATCAGGGCTACCTACGGGAAGAAGATAGGTAAGTATTAGTATGTGTGTAATGTATGTATTAAAGTTTTATTTTAAAAGTGTGTCAGTGTGTTTTGTGCACTATTTTTTTAACTGTGGAACTACAAGTGCCAGCGGGCCCTTTAATGCCCAGCAGGCTGGGACTTGTGGTTCTCCAAGTCCCAGCTTGCTGGCACTTGTAGTGCCACAGTAAAAAACAATAGTTTATCCTTATTTTTACACCATTTATCAGCCCGATGCCCACCGCCCAGGGGCATCGGGGACAGTACCAGGCTTCAGCCTGGTCAGGTAAGTCCTGGAGGGGGGGGGACCCCTTCATTGGGGGGGTCCCCACTCCCCCAGGGCCCCTGGCCAGGCTGACCGGTCAGGGGGTTAATGTTTTGGCCGGGGGGACTTGTATAAAAAGTCTCCCCCCGGCTGTGGCATTACCCTGCTGGCTGGTTGTGCCTGGGACTGGTTCTTAAAATACGGGGGACCCCTAGTCATTTTGTCCCCCGTATTTTGGGAACCAGCCCCGGACCCTGGGGCTGGTTGTTAAAAATCGGGGATCCCCTATTTGTCGGGTTCCCTGATTTTTAATTACCGGCCCCGGCTCCTTCAGCCTGGTGCTGGTTACAGCTTTGGGGGGGACCCCACGCCGTTTTTTTTTTTCATTTATTTATTTTTCTATTTTTTTTTACACTGCAGCCTGCACGGATCTGACTGATCCGTGCAGACTGCTAGAAATAATTCGTATTAGCAGCCGTATATACGGCCGCTAATACGGATGGTTACACCATCGGAGGGTTACAAAGCAGTCGTATCTGACTGCTTTGTAACTGACCCTCCGGAACACGAGTTTGCATACGACTTAAACAGTCGTATGCAACCCTAGGGGAAATACCAATACGAAAAACTAGGTTTTTCATATTGGTAAATTTCCCCCACAGTGTTTGTCGATGCAAACACCAACCTTTCTAACCCAATGGATTAAAATGTCAAACATATGATAGCATTACAAACAACATTTAAACATGAGTTGGTTGTATAGTGAGATGAATGTGAGGAGTGGACTTACATTTGTTAAAGTTGACTTATAGAGCATAGCTCACCCACTACACTGCATCCAAGATGGCAGCACCGCCAGGCACTACAAACAATGCTGTATTTCTGAAAATGCAGCCTATCTATTCATTATGGACTATTATGGACCAATGCCCTATGAAGATCAATAATGAAGTGCCCTGTCTACTTAAATATTTCAAATTTGTGACTAATGGTTCAGCTCACACAATGGCGTCCTCTCCAGTGTTTAGGTCAGGGCTTATATTGGTCCTTGAAAGGTGGGGGAACTAATTTCCCTGCAAACTATAATTCTTTTTTGATTGAATTACTCTGCAGGACCAAGATGAAGGTTGAACTACTTCCACCCCACCATTAGTAGAGAGCCTGGTCGGGCTCAAATACTTTTCAGGCGCGGTTTAATCGTGGGAGGCGTGACCATGCACCTTTAAAATAAAGACAAAACAGCATTTGAAGCACCTCTCTGGCCACACTGCAGCCCAGCACACAGAAGCATGTGCTGGGTTAAGAAGAGCTGCTTCTGCCAAGTAAATGAGGCCCCACTGGCCCCCTTCATCAGACCTGGGTCTGGGTAATCATTACCCCTCTTGCCCTCTCTCTGCACCACTGGATTTGGAGTGGACCTATATACTGTACATCTTCTACAACCTCATCACCCTTGATCTTGCTTTGTGGAAATGCATAGAATGGACTGGGTGGTACACACATACATACATACATACATACATACATACATTTTGATTTTACCTCATATTAGTAATTGATTTAAAAAATATATATATTTTTGTGTTATTCAATACAACAAGAAACATAAGTAGATTGCAATGACATAGCAGTACCCATTATTTTTCTGAACCTTTTATTAAATCTGACATTATCGAGCAGTGTTGATTCACTATAATTACTTAAGACCGCTTATCGCGCATTCGGAGGTCCGCACTGGTATGAAACAATGGCAGCAAAACTACCCTGAATTTTCTTGTGACGTACGACTTAAAAATCTAATAAGATCCTGTAGATTGATGACCACTGCGCAATATCAGGAGCTATTTCTGAATCTACATCATAGAGCTTATTACTCGCCTCACCGTCAGCATCTGGCAGGAATGCCCTCACAAGGTACATGCCCCCGATGTGGAGTACCTGATGCAAAGTTATTACACTGCTTGTGGTCGTGTCCCTCCATTCGGAGATTCTGGATACAAGTCCGCAATTACACTTTAGAACATTTAATTAATTATATTCCTTTTGGTGCGGAATGGGCGGTGTTTGGTATTGTCCCTGAGTCTCAAAGAGTGGCAAAGGGATGTCGGAAATTCTTGCTTGCGGTTCATGCAGCCGCGTGCAAAACTATCTTACAAAGTTGGATATCTCCTACGATACCATCCATTGCTCTTTTCAAATCCAAACTGCACCCCATCTTCCAAATGGATTGGTTGGAAACAACATTAGATAGGGATAGACGCACATCTGGATTCTTTGCGACATGGGAGAGCTACGTGGTGACCCTCCCTCCAGATTACCAGAGAAGAATCGAGGCCACACTCAAAAATACTGAGCGGTATGACACAAAGCGATTGCTAGGTGACCCTCCTATTGTTCTTGATGCTTAAACGGGGGTTTGGCTGGTGCCTAATTGCTGCCTCTGCCTTCTCTTCCCCTTCCCCTCCCCTTCCTGGTGTTCATCAATTCATATATTTCCTTGTCACTGTAGAGCTTTAGGGTGTCACATTTATGTTGTACCAGCTCCGCTCCAGGCCTCTGACCCAAGCTATAATGGGATATGTAATATAAATAAAAGAAAACACACACCTTTGTCCTACATCATAGGAGAACGATACTTTATTTTGTCATGATGCCATTGTGAACATTTTTGTCATACTGTAAAGGAAGATTGTAATTGTTATCTGACATGACTTATAAACAACTCATGTAACTCCTTGTCATGGTAAAGCTTTATTGTATCACATGTAAATTGTAACTGTTATGTTTATGATGCAGTACATTAATAAAAAAAATTGAAAACAAAAATATGACATCGTCGGTTCCTGAATCTATCCTAAGCCAAAATATTTCCATAAAATAAGTGTTATCAAAGTTCCTTATGAGTGCCTTCTTTTCTAAATGATATTTGGGTATGTATGGGTATGACCCAGAGTTCCTGAACCTATTTTTCCAGCAACATTGTAATGTACATAACATAAATGATGCAAAAAAGATTCACTAAAACATACTGATTTGTGGAATGAGTTACTTGATGGCAAAATGGATAAAGTTCAAGTTTTTTGGGTGAAATTTTCTTATTAGCACCCATTTTTCCAGCCAAAATAAATAAATAAATAAATATTTGGGTGAAAACACAGGATCCGTGGAAAGTCACAAGCTTAGAGCTTAGAGGTTCCCATGCCAGAGGTAGGAGTGACAACGCTGATAAGTGCCAGCATCGTTGCTAATTGGATATCTCTGGGGAGGTAATTACCCATGGTAAATTACTGTGGATAATTAGATACCACCCTAAGTGGTGTCTCATATCTCCAATTTCAGTTAATGTAGATGGCAGCCTGCTTTCTTTCTTTATTAGACTGTAATTAGTTGTAGATGTAATCAAATAAACTGGCTCAAATACGGTACTTTTTTCCATTGCCATAGAGCAGGGGTCCTCAAACTATTTTGCTCTGGGACCCCATCAGGCAATAAAAATTATTTACGGGACCCCAGCAAGTTACTGCAGAAGGTCATCACGTCACATGTGTAGTCAGACAGCGCATACATGGCAGCATTGTGGAGGCACAAAATTATAGGAGGAGTCTAAAATAACAGACAATCCAACAGATGTTTCAGACTCGTTGAATCACTGACTGAGATTAGAAAAGTCATCAGCCTAATGGTCAGCAACATGGAGTCGTGACCCCATGCTGAGAAGGCCGGGACCCAGTTTGGGGTCAGGACCCACAATTTGAGAACCTGTGCCATAGAGGATCACTAGTGTGCTTAGTCAATATTTTTATATTTGCACGATATTATAGATGCCACTGCTCTATGACCAAGGGGAAACTATAGGAGCTAGAGAACATTAATATCATAGCTTCTTTAGTTGTATTGTCAGAATCAGTTTGTGTCTTTTGGTGGACCTGTTGAAGTCCAATGCTACTTTTTATTTTTGCTGACATTTATATTAATGCATATATAATTAAAGGATTCTTAAAGGACATATTTTTATTGGAATGTGCTCTGTGTGAAGTTCATGTGGACCAGTCCCTTCTTTGAATAATGCTTCTCTGTCTGTCCCCTCAACGTTTTGTCCATTCATATATAAAGCACAGTTTTGTGACCATAGCCCTTCCCTGGATTTCAATTCCATACCGTGCTTGTTCTAGTATAAGTCGACCCGAATATAAGCTGAGGCACCTAATTTTACAACAAAAACCTGGGAAAACGTATTGACTCAAGTGGGACCCTCACTCGAGTATAAGCCGAGAGGGGGCTTTTTCAGCATAAAAAATGTTCTGAAAAAGTAGGCTTATACTCGAGTATATATGGTACAACTCCCTGCTAGTCATCCAGTACTCATCCTGATTAGCCACAGCCTGTGGAAGTCTTGACACGATGGCTAAATCCCCTTGAAGTATTACCTGGCAAGGACCAGAGCCTCATTACATTCTGCCCTAATTGGGGAGCCTCGCAGAACCAATGTTACCTCTAATTTTATGAAGGCTGTGTGCGGCAAAATATTTTGGCTGTGCAACTTTGGAAGGAAATTTAAATTTTTGTGCGTCACATATATAACTGCAAAATGATGTTCAGCATTTGTGTTAACTTTACTTCAAAATTATATTAAACATTCAAAATACAGCACACAATGTAGTTAATGGGTGAAACACTCATTAATTGAGCCCACAACTGCAAAAAGAGACCACTGATGCTTTGTGCGCTCTGTTGTAATGTCTGTGCGCATGCTCGTCACGTTGTGTGCGCGCGCACGCGCACACAGCTTAGAGGGAACACTGCGCAGAACCCATAGTGATAACAAAGATTGCTAAATCTCATACAAAAGGCCAGGTGCAACAAGATCAAAAAAGTGATAAAGTGGATAGTTATATTTTCAAGCCCATCCGATAGGTGCCGATTGGCTGTTTTTTTTATAACTCAAAACTTTATCACTTTCTGAAGCTTGATGCATCTGGCCCTGAATACTGACATTCCATAATCATACCATTAATTTACCTTTAGATTAATTATATTTAGATTGGTGCTGGAATATCTAGATTAATAGCAATGTAATACAGGTCGGGTCTCCCTTTTCCATGTAAAAATGTTTTGTTTCCACGGTAACCGGAAACTTTTTCAAGACCTTGAAAAAGTTTGCGGTTACCGTGGAAACGAAATGCGTCGACGTCACTTCCGCCCGTGGGAAACCTCTGTGGTCACATCACCAAGCCGTGCAGCTACGCTCCTCCTTCCCCCTTTGGGAGCCGTCTACAGCCAGCTAAACCAAGCTCCCCAAGCCAGCAGAAAACGGTTATACCGCTCCAACCCCGCCGTCCACACAGGACCCGCTCCATGCGGCGGACCCTCACCTAAAGGCTACCAACAATCTGCCTTGTCGGGTTGAGCCGTGGGAAAAACTGGCTCCCCGTCCCCTGCTGTCAACCAACTCAAGCGGAGGGTGAGATAACATATCCATGAACACTGGACTGCACATGTTTGCTAATAACAGACATTCTGGCCAGTGGCGGAACTACCGTGGGTGCAGGGGGTGCAGCTGCTATGGGGCCCGGCGGCTGGGGGGGCCCGATGGACAGCTAGCACTCCCCTGCACTGTGCTAAGATTTTTTTTTTTAGGGAGCCGCGGCCGCCGCAACGGGACTATGTAAAAACCGGACCGGACTAGACTCCGGACCGCCGGACAGGACATCAAAATCTGCAGTCCGGAGCTTATAGGGTCCAGTCCGGGGGGTGTCCTGTTGGGGGGGGGTCATGTCCAGGGGGTTCCCTGTGATAGCTATTATCAGGGACATGTGGAAGGGGAGATTACAGCCTCCCCGTGTGATCCGGACCATCCGGTTTTTGCTACATGCCCGGACCATACAGGGAGGCTTTATTCTACCCCTCCTCCTCTACCTGGTGACAGGTGTCACAGGCAGCCCCCCAGGACAGGACATCCCCGGACAGGACACCCCCCGGACCGGACGCTACAAGCTCCAAAATGCAGAGTTTGATGTCTGGTCCGGCGGTCTTGTCCTGGTCCGGTTTTTACCCATACCCCGCCGCAACTGCCTGTGTGTGTGAAGCTGCTGGAGGGAAAGAAGCTGAGCGGGGGGGCGGGACACGAGTCCGGAAGAAGCACTGTGGGAGAGATTTCTGTAGTAGCGCTGCTGCCTACTGCCTAGCTCTGACAGTGACACGCTGACGCAGGCAGTGGGGACTGACAGCGCGGGGCGGCAGAGGGAGGAATCCTACCTGGCAGTGCAGTATGGTGGTCGGTGGCTGTGTTTAGAGACGCACAGCCGCTCACCACAGCCACCACTTCCCCCAGCCTCACGCTGCCGCTGATCTCCCCACCGCTTACACCAGGGGTGGGGAACCTTTTTTGTGCCAAGGGCGTTTGTATGGGGAAAAATATCCTTCGAGGGCCATATGTAAAAATTTCTCTTACAAAAATGTCCTGCTGCAGCCGTCCCACGCTACGGCGGCTGCCGCTGACTAGGACTGACAGTCTCCAGGTGCTGTTGATTAAGAGGAATCTTGCAAGAACTACCAACCTCTCGCAAGAATTCCCCTGTACTTGACTCCCGGCAAAGCTGCCAGGCGGGTGGGAGGGCCACTCAGACCGGCTACGGGGGCCTGAGGTTCCCCACCACTGGCTTACACCCTCTGCGGTCCCCGGCAAAACTCCCCCCCCCCCCCCCCCAAACAAACTTATAGTGATAGCGCTGCGGCATTTTAAATCTGCCGCTGTCCATTAACTAATCACTGCTCACGGATCAGAAGGCTGATTGGCTGCTGATCCGTGAGCTGTGATTTACTTCAGGAGAGCGGCAAATTCAAAATGCTGCAGCGCTACTTGAGGCTAGAGCAGATAGTACTAGGGGGGGAGTAGCAGCAGTCTCCTGTTGTATCTGGGTCCACAATACTGCCTGAGACACCAGTCCCATGTGGCCACCTTTTGGTGGCCCTGCAGCAGCATGCACACTTGCCCCCCCCCCCCCATGCCCAGCAGTAAGTTGACGGTGCGCAGATCTCTCATACTCCCGCACCTGTGATGCAGAGAGGAGCCGCGTGGAACAGAATAAGAAAGCATATTGGTAAGTTTGTAATTGTCGCATAATGTGTATTGGGCTTTGCGGTGCATCATGTAATGTGTAATGGGCCTTGCGGTGTGTGGAGTAATGTGTATTTGGGCTTTGCGTTGTATCGCTTAATGTGTAATGGGCTTTGCGGTGTGTCGCGTAATGTGTATTGGGCTTTGCGGTGCGTCGCGTAATGTGTAATGGGCCTTGCGGTGTGTCGCATAATGTGTATTGGGCTTTGTGGTATGTCGCGTAATGGGCTTTGTGGTATGTCGCGTAATGGGCTTTGCGGTGTGTGGCGTAATGTGTATTGGGCCTTGCGGTGCGTCGCGTAATGTGTAATGGGCCTTGCGGTGTGTCGCATAATGTGTATTGGGCTTTGTGGTATGTCGCGTAATGGGCTTTGTGGTATGTCGCGTAATGGGCTTTGCGGTGTGTGGCGTAATGTGTATTGGGCCTTGCGGTGCGTCGCGTAATGTGTAATGGGCCTTGCGGTGTGTCGCATAATGTGTATTGGGCTTTGTGGTATGTCGCGTAATGGGCTTTGTGGTATGTCGCGTAATGGGCTTTGCGGTGTGTGGCGTAATGTGTATTGGGCTTTGCGTTGTATCGCTTAATGTGTAATGGGCTTTGCGGTGTGTCGCGTAATGTGTATTGGGCTTTGCGGTGCGTCGCGTAATGTGTAATGGGCCTTGCGGTGTGTCGCATAATGTGTGAGGGGCATTACCCTTGGAGGCGAGGCCACACACCTTATATAATGTGTGCATTCTTTATTTGTAAAGTATCTATTGGAGGGGCACATTGTTACTGTTCCCACTAATGATGGTCACAAACAGTGTGCTTTAGTAGAGACCTGAGTTAGGGGGGCCCCATTATAAATTTTGCTATGGGGCCCACAAAGTTCTAGTTACGCCTCTGATTCTGGCGTTTACTGCATACTCGCTAACTAAAGCTCCATGTGCACTATTGAATGCTTTATACTAACCATCTGCTTGCTTGACCAAATACACTGGAATTAACCCCTTATTAACCCGCACAGTGACTGACACGGAGACTCCCAGACTCCCACATTAAGCCACTATTTCAAAGTGCTTTATTAATGCCACTTGGCATATTTCAATTATTATATATAATAATTTTAGATAGCTTTATTTATGTTTTTATTTTATTTTTCTGTCTATGTCATATATGTAATGTGTGCTATTTAAATTGTATACCCTTCATTTTTACATAAAAATTCTCAACATATAGTGTGTCCAGTGTTCATTTAACTTAGTGGGCTTCACACAACAGAGTACACACCTGGCAGCGCAAAGTGTTTATCTTTTTGATTCCCTCCCTTTTACATGTAGTCCAAAAACCTAAATATTCCGAAAACCGTGGTTTTTCAGAAATTTTTAATTTGGGGGGGGGGGGGGGGGGAGGGGCGGTTCCTCCAGACCCTTTTTTCATACTTACTCCGTCCCCCGATGTCCACGGTGGCCTTTTGGATCATCTTCAGCGGCATCTTCCGTCTCAGGGGTACACTTGCGCATGAAGAGGATCCAGAAGGCCGCTGTGGACGTCGGGGAACCATCTGGGCACCACCAGGGGACCAGGTAAGTATGAAAAAAAAATCTGGGCCGGTGACACCACTAGGCAGCTTTAGGCATTTGCCTAGGGTGCCAGCCACTAAAGGGCGGTACTGAGCCGCCGAGGAGAGCAGGAAGAAATCTGCAGCAGGGTACCCAGGATGGAATTCATCCCAGCAGGGAGCAGGTGAGTCAGTGAGCCGTATACCCCCCCCCCCCTGGATCAGTGTTAAACCCACTGCCCCCGGCAGTCTTCGGCAGGTGGGCGAGCGGGGGGTCGTCTGGGGCACTAACAGGGTTGGCACCAGCCCTGCCCGTATTTAATTATGTAGGCAAACCTGTTTGTAATATTTTAGGAAGCTGTTCATAGCTACAAAAATAATGGAGATGCCCAATTTCTGGTGGTTTTACAGTGCAAGTCCCCAATTATATGGTACTTATACAATACAGACCCTCTAAATCTCTGCTGTCATTCACAGCGCACTGGAAAAAAGAGTCAGAAAACTGGTCTATCTACATAATGGTGTCCTGGGATCACCTAGAACAGTGGTTCCCAACCTTTTTTCTCTCCCGTACCCCTTGATTAGGCTTTTCATTAATGAGTACCCCCTCCTCTCAATTTAAAATATAGACAGTACGAGTGAAGTGGAAGTGAGCGGTATGCGTATCCATAAGCATGTGCTTATATTAAGGAGTAGCGGAGAGGAATCGTGTCTGGCAGCTGGTTGTGTATTGTCTCCAGGATTCCCACTTACACCTGTAGGATTAATGCCGCTGCTTCTTGCACCCGTGTCAGTGCAGGGCAGATGATCGCTGATGTCTGAGGGCAGCATGGGTAGCTCCCATTGGATTTCTGGTCAGGCAAAAGCACAATGAGACGCTGAGGATGTTGAAGACAGAACCATAAGTGACACAACATGCTTCTTCTCCATAGCAATGGGACTTCTTCTGCCATCAAAATACTATTTTTCATCTTCCGCCATTACCAATATTATTTTCAAGTACCCCCAACTGGTCTGCAGAGTACCCCCAGGGGTACTAGTACCCCAGGTTGGGAACCACTGACCTGGAAGCTGGTGAATGACTAGTGCTACATACCTGAGTGTCAAGAGACAAGTTTTATGGTGCAAAACAGCCATAACAGTGCACCCAACTTGGAGCCAACTAAGGTATTTCTGATGCAGAAAAACATTGCTGATGATCATTCAAGTTTAATTTGCCAAATAAAAGTTTTTTGCCTTACATTCTAATTTATTTAAACACAGACAGTTAATATACAAAGAAAAAATTGCTGTTCATTTTCAAAAAATAAAAAAAATACAAACTACTCATATGTTGTCAAAGCATCTGTTTTCGGATTCAGTTACTTCATATATGCCAACTTTACCCACTTGAGATGCAGGACCTGCCTTGCTGGAGGCACAACTGCGTCAGAAAGGGGGTGTGGCCGTGTGTTTAGGAGGGCGTAGTCTAGTGTCACAACCCCCCATTTTCAGCATTTTGGGGGAGTGCCTGTCCCTGGTAGATACCGTGCACATGGGTGGGACAGACGGACAGTGTCCAATTAGAGGGACTGTCCCTCTGCAATCGGTACAGTTGGGATGTATGGTTACATACAATAATCCATTTATCAAGACTTGTTGATGTAAGATCATTCTTTACTCAGTAGAATGCAAGCACAAGTGCTTTATTATCCCAAGAATTGTGTAAGGCTTGTTAACCTGAATCATACTTGCCATCTTTTTTATTGACTTTTCTCCCACTGCCCGGCAATGGTTATTCATTGCGCTGGATTCACCAAATCCGTCTGAGATCTCGACTGTACATGCTCATATCTGTATCTGACATTATGTCCTTATGTAAATAAGATGGCCACCTCGCCTTGCCAGCGGAGCTCAGCCTGCTGTGAGCAGAGGTTACAAGCACACAGTCATTTCCTGCATTAGTGATAGCAGAAGCCAGGAACAAGTAGCATCAATGTTGGTTCCTTCTCCCCTCTGCCCAATACACAAACAGTAACTGTCCAATCACCAGCTGATCTATGGGGAATATTGCTTTAGGGTGTCCTGATTCTCCAGGGGGGATGAATGTTCACCTCTATGTGCTTCACCCAGTTGACATCTATTGGTAAAAGTTGAAGTCTATTGATAATATGAAAGCTGTTTATTAATTTTAGCTTACATCCCTAGGAGGAATACAGGAGGGGTTTAATGCAGTGGTGGTGTGGAATAATTAACGCAAATTAAACTGACTTGAGTGCAAGCTTACAATCTATAGGGATATAGGAGGGAAACACAAGGACAGGCATCAGTAATAGCATAGCAGTTCCACCAAGTTACAAGTCCAGAAGGGAAGCTATATAATACATAAGTGCCTCAGAGGGTTATGTGTGTAGAACTTAAATATGATAGGCTTGCCTGCAGAGGTGAGTTTTCAGGGAACGCTTGAAAGTTTGGAGGCAAGCGGAGAGTCTTATTGTGCATGGAAGGGCATTCCATAGGATGGGAGCAGCCCGATGAAAGTCCTGTAATAGTGAATGGGAGCTGGTGATCCGTTCAGAAGAGAGACGCAAATCTTGTGCAGAGCGGAGTGGTCGAGATGGGAGATATTTTGTGATAAGTAAGGAGATATATGCTGGTGCAGTATGGTTATAGCTTTATATGCGAGTAGAAGTGTTTTATATTGAATACGGTAAGATACAGGTAACCAATGAAGGGACTGGCAGAGCGGATCAGCAGATGATGAGCGTCTTGCAAGGAAGATCAGCCTAGCAGCAGCATTTAGAATGGATTGCAGTGGTGAGAGTCTGTTCTTGGGAAGACCAGTTAGGAGACTATTGCAATAATCAATGCGGGATATAATGAGTGCATGTACAGGAGATTTAGTAGTGTCTTGTGTGAGATACGGTCGTATTTTGGATACGTTTTTTAGATGCATGTAACATGATTTGGATACAGATTGAATGTGGGGAAGAAAGGACAGGTCAGAGTCGAGGATGACCCATAAGCAACGAGCTTGTGGGGTAGAGTAGATATATATGTATATATATACACCCCTCCAACCACCTGGTCCTTGTGGGTTTAGTTAGGTGAGAGCAGAGGTGTGCTGAGTTGCTGGATTGATTAGAGTGGTTTTTGTGAGTGCTGGATTTTGTTGTCCTGTGGTTAGTGGTTACAAAAAAACACAATATAAAATGTCAATATTCAATAACTAATGTATTTTAAAAAATCATCATAAACACCACACAGTTCCATGTAAGTATGTGCTGCCCACTAGATTAGTCGGATTAAAATGACAGTGCAGGAACCCATGATACAAGTGGAGACGGTTGCACAAATAGATTAGGAGGAATATACCCTGCATTTGTAGTCAGTTCAGGATCCTCCAACAACACCACCTACACAGCATACCATTTCCCTACTGCTTAGTCTAGAGCAGAGACAACAGGTGCTTGGGGAAGAGTTCCTGGATAACTGGGGATGCCATCAGGCAGCAACGCAAGTAGCATTACAGCAACAGACTTCTAACGCCCATCAAACCTTTAAGCTGTTCCGCACCACTAACTGCCTCACTGGACATGTGCGCAATATTGAGCACAATCAGAATGCACAAGAAATGCACAATAACAATGTGAAATTTCAAACCAGATTTGTGACATTAATGGAGGCCCCTTTGATACATCATAGCACCATAATACGGCTCCTGGAGATCCAGGGCCATGCACCTAGAGAATTCAACACTGAATTAACTCACCTGTTAGACACACGTGGTTCTGCTGGTATCCAGACCTCTGGAGCCACCACACCAATTTCTACACTGGTTGACTCTCTCCCCCTCGCAGGTTGGCAGGTCCAAGAAAGGACCATCAGCCTCCCAGTGGCCTATCCACCATCCAAGGGCCCAAAAAATTAGGAGTACTTAGTCTTTAGAATAAAATAAATGTTAAAGGTTGTTTTAATTTCCTACAATAACAATGTATCACTTTTCAATGGTAATAATGTGTTGAAAAATAAATATTATTTTCAACAAACATATTCATTATTATGGTCAAGCATTACACAAAATGTAAGTTATCGGTTGCCATGGGAAGTAGAATATTGTATAACATAACGCTTTTATTAACAAGCACCCTCAATATATTGCCATGAAGGGGGACATTTACCAAAATGGATTCGTAGAAAAAAGGTGTATTCGTAGGGAGAAATACACCTTTTTTTTACGAATTTGTATTTTCGGGATTTACAATCCCAAAAATACAACAATTCGTAGTCCTAAAGATGGAACATTCGTATTTGTAGTTACAAATACGAATGTCTACACCATCGATAGAATACGACAGAAATCACCATTCAAAAGAATGGTGGTTTCTGATTTACTAAGCAGCCGTATGGATAATACGGCTGCTTAGTGGTGTAAAACACCCACGCAAATACGACAGGAAAATAGAACACCATTTTCATGTCGTATTTGCGTTTTTGCCTGCACGGATCAGTCAGATCCGTGCAGGCTTCAGTGTAAAAAAATAGAAAAAAAAATAAATTAAAAAAAAAAACGGCGTGGGGTCCCCCCCACAGCCGAAACCAGCACCAGGCTGACAGAGCCTGGAGCCGGTAATTAAAAATCAGGGAACCCGACAAATAGGGGTTCCCCGATTTTTAACAACCAGCCCCAGGCTCCTGCTCTGGGGCTGGTTCCCAAAATACGGGGGACAAAATGACTAGGGGTCCCCCGTATTTCAAGAACCAGCCCCAGGCAAAACCAGCCAGCGGGTAATGCCACAGCCGGGGGGAGACTTTTTATGCAAGTCCCCCCGGCCAAAGCATTAACCCTACCGACCAGTCAGCCTGGCCAGGGGCCCTGGGGGAGTGGGGACCCCCCCAATAAAGGGGTCCCCCCCCTCCAGGACTTACCTGACCAGGCTGAAGCCTGGTGCTGTCCTCGATGCCCCTGGGCGGTGGGCATCGAGCTGATGGTTTTGTGTAAAAAATAGAATAAAAACCATTGTTTTTTACTGTGGCACTACAAGTGCCAGCAAGCTTTCCCAGCAAGCTGGGACTTGGAGAACCACAAGTCCCAGCCTGCTGGGCATTAAAGGGCCCGCTGGGTCTTGTAGTGCCACCGTAAAAAAAATAGTTAAATAAAACACACTGACACCCGTTTTAAATAAAAGTTTAATACACACATTACATACATACTGATACTTACCTTTCTTGATCCCGTAGGTAGCCCTGGTCCTGATGTCCTGTGTCGTCCTCCAGGTCCATGTCGGCTGTCTGCGTCGTCCTCCAGGTCCATGTCGACGGTCCGTGTCGTCCTCCAGGTCCATGGCGGTGTCCGGGTCCGAAGAAATCCATGTTGGAGCTGTGGAAGGAAATCCTACTCACCTGTTCCTGCGCTGAAGAAGTCTTCTCTTGATCCGACGTAGTCCAGGTAATCTTCCTGCTGTCGCCGGTCCCCGCTGTCTCCGCTGTCCGTGCATCGCGCTGAGGAGAGATGCTGAAGTTTCATATTCGGCGCCTCTCCTCAGACTGAATTCTATTGGCCGCCTAGCAGGCCAATCAGGAGCCGAGAAAGTCGGCTCCTGATTGGCCTGCTAGGCGGCCAATAGAATTCAGTCTGAGGAGAGGCGCCGAATATGAAACTTCAGCATCTCTCCTCAGCGCGATGCACGGACAGCGGAGACAGCGGGGACCGGCGACAGCAGGAAGATTACCTGGACTACGTCGGATCAAGAGAAGACTTCTTCAGCGCAGGAACAGGTGAGTAGGATTTCCTTCCACAGCTCCAACATGGATTTCTTCGGACCCGGACACCGCCATGGACCTGGAGGACGACACGGACCGTCGACATGGACCTGGAGGACGACGCAGACAGCCGACATGGACCTGGAGGACGACACAGGACATCAGGACCAGGGCTACCTACGGGATCAAGAAAGGTAAGTATCAGTATGTATGTAATGTGTGTATTAAACTTTTATTTAAAACGGGTGTCAGTGTGTTTTATTTAACTATTTTTTTTACGGTGGCACTACAAGACCCAGCGGGCCCTTTAATGCCCAGCAGGCTGGGACTTGTGGTTCTCCAAGTCCCAGCTTGCTGGGAAAGCTTGCTGGCACTTGTAGTGCCACAGTAAAAAACAATGGTTTTTATTCTATTTTTTACACAAAACCATCAGCTCGATGCCCACCGCCCAGGGGCATCGAGGACAGCACCAGGCTTCAGCCTGGTCAGGTAAGTCCTGGAGGGGGGGGACCCCTTTATTGGGGGGGTCCCCACTCCCCCAGGGCCCCTGGCCAGGCTGACTGGTCGGTAGGGTTAATGCTTTGGCCGGGGGGACTTGCATAAAAAGTCTCCCCCCGGCTGTGGCATTACCCGCTGGCTGGTTTTGCCTGGGGCTGGTTCTTGAAATACGGGGGACCCCTAGTCATTTTGTCCCCCGTATTTTGGGAACCAGCCCCAGAGCAGGAGCCTGGGGCTGGTTGTTAAAAATCGGGGAACCCCTATTTGTCGGGTTCCCTGATTTTTAATTACCGGCTCCAGGCTCTGTCAGCCTGGTGCTGGTTTCGGCTGTGGGGGGGACCCCACGCCGTTTTTTTTTTTAATTTATTTTTTTTTCTATTTTTTTTACACCATGCAGCCTGCACGGATCTGACTGATCCGTGCAGACTGCTAGAAATAATTCGTATTAGCAGCCGTATATACGGCCGCTAATACGAATCATTACACCATCGGAGGGTTACAAAGCAGTCGTATATGACTGCTTTGTAACTGATCCTCCGGAACACGACTTTGCATACGACTTAAACAGTCGTATGCAGTCGTAGGGAAAATACCAATACGAAAAACTAGGTTTTTCATATTGGTAAATTTCCCCCGAAGTGACAGTGATGTGTGACAGGCTACTAAATGGCATAGAATACAACCACCCCGTTTCTAGGTCTTTATTTTATGAATTTTGGGGGATATTTACTAAGATGGGAGATCTATTTCACAAAAAATTGTGTGTGATGTGATGACGTCACACGCATAACGGAGAAGCTGAAGCAGGATAGAGGAAGAGAGACCGGCAGACACTGCTGCTTCCCTTGGCTCCGACGCATCCCAGGCCGCCCTATCATGTCCATCCACCCATCCTGTACACAGTAGCCAATAGCCGGCTCTGTGTACAGTCAATTGAATCAGTGGAGGGATTTTTCATCTCTGCCATGGTCGCACCTGCGCTGCGGCTGACTAGCCTCCGATGCTCAGCAAGTGGGCAGCGGCAGGCAGCATCATATCAGTGCGTTGAGCAGGTGCCAGCGCCCACACAGGCCCCACTGTGGCTTGCTCCCCCAAGTGGCAGCTGGGGCTGCCTTACAGTAGTTATGCCACTGACCATCTATCAGGATCGCAGCCTGGACCAGCCTTACAGAATTCAGCTTTCCATCAGCAACTGTGCTTGCCCTCCAAGGGCCTCTTCACTCGACTTTTTCACCTTCATTCACTCCTGCTTGCCGTAGGGGACTTTGAAAACCATGCCCATCCAACCATCCTCAAGTGGATCGGTAATTTATGCCATCTGGGGCCGACCACTAGGATATATGGACTCTAATACCATCACATGCGAGTGACCAGCCAGAAGTGGTAAATATTGCACAAAAAACGTTATACTGTTTGGCAAAATAGGAACGGACTCTCCATTATTGCTGCTAGTGTGGAAGTGGGACCCATTCATAATAGCTTACCAATGTGTTTTACTGTGTTTTATTTGTTTTCTTAATTATCAAATCTTTTGTAAAGATCATCCAATCTTTTTATCAAATTTTTAAGGTGCAGCGCTGCTTTCTTTCTGTTTTTCTCTTATATTGTCAAACAGATACATAAAATATCATATAGATGAACTGCACAAGTTAATTTTTAATGCTGTCATTTTTCTATATTTGATTACAGTCCCCAAGAAATACAAATACAATGCTGCAACTAAAATGACAGGTTAACAGCAAGTGATTAAAGGACTGTAAGAAATCTTAATGAGTACTTGAATAAAGGGATACAATTAGATTTAGAAAAGCATCACTGTCTACAGAGAATGAAGTCAGCATATTGTCTCCAGCCGGGTCATCAGTGTACTGCTGCCGTAGACCATGGAAATTACAGCTGCTATCTACGCAACTACCAATGGAGACACAGTTTAATAGAATTCATTGGTGTTTTAGACCCTACAAGGACATTATAGCTGTAGTTTTCCACTGAACAAACTGCATGATCATCTGATGCAGCCCTTACACAAACTGTAATAATGGATACGGGGCTGTACAAGATCATAGGACGAGGCAGTGAGTTCATGGCACAGAGCAATGTGCCTTTCTCTCCAACAGAATATTCCTCACAATAAGGCTAATTCAGACCTGTTAGCAAGGCGTTACTTTTTGCAAGTGGACAAATCCATGATGCACTGCAGGTGGGGCAAATGTAACATGTGCAGAGCCGGGAAGCTGGGAAGCAGGGCAGCGCCAGTGGGAGCACTTTAAAAAAAAAAAGCCCATAGAAATGAATAGGAAGCCACTAAGATGCTTTTGTATAGTTTTTTTTTTTTTTTTTGCCAGTGCTCCAGCTGGTGCTGTACCGCATGTAGCGGCTTCCCCTGCCCAGCTCCCTGGTTCCCTCTGCCACCACCCCCCCCCCCCCCCCTCTGCTCCCTCCTCCGAACTCTCTGGTCATGGGCATCCGTAGTGATGTGATGCCAGGGGGGGAACTGGCAGCCGTCGGAACCGGGTGGGGGTCGGAATTGACGGGTCCCATATTATCCTATGGGGAAAAAATGTTACAGCTTTGCAAGGCGATATCTCTGGTTCCCGGGGGGCTAGAGACACGGGGCTGGGCTCGTTGGAAAGCCCTGGTCCTCAGCTACAAAATGAAATGACAGGGGGGCACGTGCCCGGGTGCCCCCCCCCTGAATCCGCCACTGGGCATACGCCCCCGCTCCCTTGTCCCGTAGCTGGTTTCTGCCACCCCCTGCTCCCTCCGCCTGCAGCAGCCCATGTAGACAGGTCGGGAGATCGGATTTGATAAATCTTAAGGGCAGCCCGGAGCCAGATGGACTGGCAATGGCCTTGTGCAAACAAGATCATAATATGAGATGCGTGAGGAACCAGACGGCTGTATATAGACATCTTTGGATGATATCATCTGTTCTTCAATGCCAAAATTCTCAATTCTTCCCTGCTCTCTGCCCGTCACCTCACCCTAGCTCTGGCACCTGAACTCCTAGAAGTCTCACAGCCTCCTCCTGATCTCCACTGCCAGTGCATGCGCAGAAGGAATATGCTGGCTGTCTTTAAGCAACGGTGAGGGACCACTGGACAAGACCGCACCGCTGGACCCCAGGATCCATTGCATTCCCAGAAAGGTATTGATGAATTGCTACTTATCAAAGCTACTGTATATATTACATTAAACTGATGCAAGGTATAGTGAAAAGTAACAACTAACTTTTTGTTATGTACATGAATAGACCCCTATAATATAACAATCAATGACCTTCGCCTATCAAGCAGGGCCGGATTAACAATGCGCCTGATGGAGCTACAGCTCCAGGCCCACTCAGGCCCATTTTGTAGCTGAGGGCTGGAACGTTTTCCACATAGGATAACATGGGACCCTCTAATTCTGACCCCCTCCCAGTTCCAATGGCTGCCAGTCCCCCCTCCAACATCACAGAAGCTTGAGGTTGATCTCAGTCGTCCCCAAGTCGCTGGGCCTTCAGTCTGATTCCAGGCTGGTCCATATGGGTTAATTGGTTTCAGAGATATTGCAGGTAAACCGATTTTTCATTTCTGAAATGTAATTTCATGGCTGTTCATGTTGTTTGAGGGCAGATATCTCTGGAACCAAATGGCCCAGTTTCATGGGTCCAAAATCATTCAAAGCCCACTCAAAAGTTCTTCAATATGATACTGGCCTCATGGAAATGGGTCAGTTGGTTCCAAATATATAGCTGGTTGGTTAAAGGGGGGGGGTTCTCTCCCCCTCACACCAGAAAATGCAGGGACTAGGCTGGTGTAAAAGGGGCCAACCCGGTAATGTCCCTGCATGATCCTGGGTCCATATTCCTGGGAAAGTCCCTGCATTTTCTGGTGTGAAGGGGTATTTTTTCAAATAGCCCGGACCTGCAGTGCTCTGAATACAGCCAGGCAGCCTCCCTCTCTCTGCCCGGCTGTCAATGGTTGTTATTTCTGCCCGGCGACTGTCCCCCAGTTACCATTTGTATAAAGGGTATATGGTGTGGTAAATTTAGGTGATCACATAAAAAGTGCTGAAATGTTGTCTAACAAGTTTTGGCTTTCAGTATTTTTTTTTATGACTGGAGTGCCGCCTCACCCCGCGAGTATCTTAGGACATTGGCGTCCTGGGGGTGCACCTTTGGAGGGCCCCCGCCAATATATCTGGCTGCATTTTCCCTATGCCAGCCCCCTGCCTTTTCCAGGCATATATAATTAGTTGAAAGTATTTACACAGATAGAGACACACCCATGAGCAGACCACCCAAACAGAACACTGGTCACACCTCCCACATTATTAGGTGCTGGCCACAACCCCTATTATTGGACATAATAGGCCCTCGATAATTTTCAGCTCCAGGCCCATTTATACCTTAATCTGGCACTGCTATCAAGGTCCTCTACTGATGTACTTTCAACATTTCTGCTGCAGTTTTTTATAGTTAACAAAGCACACAAAAAAACATTTGCTGCACAAAAAATATACAATGTAACTATACAATATATATGATCATCTTTCTTTTGTGTGTAGGAATACATAAATATAAATCAACTTTACATAGGTGGTATTTTTCTCTTCCTTTACACAAAGCACCTTACACAATAGATGAATAGGCTCTACCACTGATATCATTATCGATAAGTAAGCCCAGGTATACGGTATAGCACATACATACTGGACCTCTCTTCAAGGGGGGGGTACTGTTAGGGGCCATGGTCGCCTACCTGATGCGCCCCCTAAGAGCTCTGTTTCCTGCCCCTGCAGCAGGCTCAGTGATGGGGACTGGTGGCAGCCTTCGGAGTCTGGAGGATGCAGCGGAGAGACCTGGAGGATGGTGTCTGGCAACGCCCTGAACTTCCATCCTGTGATTGACTGCAGGGAAGCGTTGGGAACATGAGGGGTATTTAAGCCAGCTTTTCCTTGGGTCAGATGCCAGTTATAGCGTCCTGAGCCTTGACTTGGCTTCTGCTGCAGTCCTACGTGTTCCTGGTCCCTTTGCTGTGCTGTTCCAGAGTTCCAGCTGTGTATGTCTCCCGCACTGGTCTGCTTTTACACCTCACAGATAAGTCAGGAGATATCTGTTTAACTCTTTCTGTACAATTTTGGTGTCATCTTTTTTGCATTGTTGCTTTCCAGTCATTTTATTACTCCACGGTACCACCTTGTGTATTGTTACATTAATTTATCAATGTGATTTCCTATATCCGGTTACATCTTCTAGCATTGTTGCATTTGTTGGTTATCTCCTTCATTGGAGGGTCTGCGCAGTCAGGCTTATCATCCATCTTGCAGCACCTGGCCTCCTGTGGCAGCCTTATCGCCCATAAGACCTGGCAGCACCGGGGTGGGCGCCGGGACAACCAGGGCTGCCAAGAGAAATCCTGGGCCCCGGTACAACAGCGTCACGGGGCCCCCCTGGAGTGGCGAGCAACAGAAAAGAGGTGTGGCCATTAAAGGATATAGGGGTGTGTACCATACCATATACCCTTTATGCAACACAATAGTAGACCCCTTATACTTGCCCCTTACACATTATGCTACACAAAATTCAAATTGATTACTTGCCGCCCCATTCGTATGCAGCAGTGTGGACAGAAGCGTGGGGTGGTGGATATGGGTTGCGCCCATGGGAGTAAGGGGTCGTGGCCACGGATGGGCAGATAGCGGCAGGGTCCCTGCGGAGGATGGGAACTAGGTAATAGCTCCCATCCTCCGCAAGGACCCCACTGCTGTCTGCCCATCCGTAACAGGATCCTCTGCCCCCCTGCGCTGCTCAGACCCCTATGCCATACAGCATGGGTGGCCAGCCCACGACTCCTTTCTCCAAGATCTGTGGCTGGCACGATCATCCCCATTTGAAGCGCCGCCTCTGAAGTATAAGGATCCCAAGCTCACACACGCACCAGGGAAAGCGGCAACAGTTCTTTCAACCTGCTGGCAAGAAGCAGAAGATGCCACTACTTGCAGTATCGCCGAGCTGAGCTGCCAGTATCTGCTGTGTCCCCCAAAGCTACAGATCCGGCGCCAAGAGCAGATGCATTGTGATGGCCAGCGGTATGTGCGGCTGGAGGAAGAGGGGGGATTGTGTCCATTAAACCTCTTTAATCTCATGTGATCCTGGGCAGTATGGTCCCACCCAGATCGCATTCCATATATGATCCGTCATAAATGGGCCCCATGTAGCCTGTTCCCTTCACACACATTTGAGGTCATTCTGATTGACCACAAAGCTGCAAAATTTGCAGCTTTGCGGGTCATCTAAATAACTCAGATTTCACGCATGCGAAGAGATGTTTTACATAATCATCGATTTGCAGCTTGTGTGCAGGGCAGTGCGGTCGCCGACCATCAAATGATTTCTCAAGCGCTCGCAGATCTAAGTCAGTCTCTGCTGTCTTAGATCTGTGGCGCTCCTGTACGAGAAGAGGGTGGGCAGCTGACATCCGGTGACATCAGCTGCCCTCCCCCGGCACCCACGTCATGGGAGTTCCCATCGGCGCAACCCATATCCACCACCCCACGCTTCCATCCACACAGCTGCATGCGATCGGGGCGGCAAATAATCGGTTTGCCGCAACCGCTCACACAAAGTGGCTGCACATGCACAACATCGCTCCCCTGTGTGAACGTGCGGGGGGGCGAACCAACCTGAATGAGGGCCATAGCCTGTTACACACACACATAGCCTGTTCCTTCACACATACAGTACATAGCCTGTCACACACACACATATACATACATAGCCTGTTACACACACATATACATACATAGCCTGTTACACACATATATACATACACAGCCTGTTCCTTCACACATACAGAACATAGCCTGTAACACACACACACACACATATACATCCATAGCCTGTTACACACACATATACATACATAGCCTGTTACACACATACACACATATATACATACACAGCCTGTTCCTTCACACATACAGAACATAGCCTGTAACACACACACACACATAGCCTGTTACACACACACACACATATATATACAAAGCCTGTTACACACACACACATATAGACATACATACATAGCCTGTTACACACACACACACAGCCAGAAAATACAAAAACTCCCCCCTGCTGCAAAAATTTCACAAAAAAAAACACAAACCCTCACCCCAAAAATAACACACACACACACACACACACACACATACACATAGCCTTTTACACACACGCACACACACACACATACACATAGCCTTTTACACACACACACACACACACACACACACATATATACATACATACAAAGCCTGTTACACACACACACACACACACACACACATACATAGCCTGTTACACACACACATATAGACATACATACATAGCCTGTTACACACACACACACACACACACATAGCCTGTCACACACACATATATAAATACATACACAGCCTGTTACACACACACATATACAAAGCCTGTTACACACACACACACACACACACACACACACACATACCCTGTTACACACACACACACACACATATATATACATATATACAAAGCCTGTTACACACACACACACACACAGCCTGTTACACACACACACACATATAGCCTGTTACACACACATATATCCATACATACACAGCCTGTTACACACACACACGCACACACACACACGCTTTTTGTCTGTTCCCCCTGTCCATAGCCATGCATTGTGGGCGGCATTACCTTTTGAACCAGGAACTTGGAGCAGGACAGCCATCGCTGACCGGGCTTAGGCAAAATCGGGGGCGTGGCCTAATTGCGGCCCCCGTGGCCACGCCCCCTTTTTTTAAACCATTTTTTGTTGTTGTTTTTTTTGTCGGGACCCGGGCCCCCCTGGCAGGCCCGGGCCCAGGTAAAATGTACCCGCCCCCCCTGCCTCTCGGCGGCCCTGGGGACAACAGCGGCAGCGGATCTCCTAAGTGGCTTCCCCTCCTCGGCAGCGGAAGTCCTCATTGGCGTCCCCTCAGCGGCAGCATGTCTCTTCAGTGGCGTCCCCTCTTATCTGGCACCGGGTCTCTTTGCTAGCGCCAGCAGCATCAGGGAGACAGGGTAGAGAGCAGAGGCTGGATTAGCCAGACCAGCTTCTCCCCTTCAGAACAAAACAAAGGTGCTGCTGGCAGAGGGGAGAAGAGGAGGCACGGGGCGTGGTGATGGCAGGGGAAGAAACTGGAGGGACAGGAGTCGGGATGGCGGCACTGCGGCTAGTAATTTCTGTGTATGGATTGCGTATGAGAGGAGGGGATGGGGAGTCCTGTGTGACTGCCAGCGGCTGCTGCTGTTACGGTGGAGTCGGAGCCGGTGGGCAGGCATATGACTCTGTGGTCCCGAACTGCATCTTTTCCCTGCTTCTCCAGCTTCAGGGGCTCTGGGTGCTGCCTCTGCTGTGTAATGAAAACACCTAACTCCTGCCATCTACAAATATGTAGGTATTATAAATTAGCGGACAGGGGGCTGTTAATATTAATAATACTGGAAGGGCTGTTATGTGGACAATGTTTAAGGTGCACTTGAGGGAATTATGTGTAAGGGACATTACTGGGGCATAATATGGGCATTAGTTGTGTGTCATAATATGTAATGGGCAATACAGTGTGCGGCAATGTGTAATGGGCATTACGGTGTGTTCCATAATGTGTAATGCCTCCTTTATGTGATGCCACGCCTCCTTTATGTGAGGCCACACACCCCTGTGCCACGCAAAGGTCCCGCCTGCTGCAGGTGGGCCTGTGTGCTCAAAATACCAGGGCCTAATTTCTGCTCCAGAGATCCGGAGGTAGGGGATGGGGTGGTGTGGGGTGCCTGCGGGGAGAAGCGTCGGAGCTCTGGTGCTGTCTGTCTTTGTCTCTGATGTTGTGATTTTAACTGGAGGGGCTGTTGTCCTGCAGCCCTATAGCAGGAGCCGCCACTGGTGCCCATACATAAGTTTAGCTAAAGTGCAGTTAAAGGAATAATATCACCTTTCCTAGTACAATCATGCGGTATTGCAGTAATCTGGTTTTTTTTTTATGAAGATTTCTTAGCAGATATACAGGGTGTCATTTATTTGGATGCAATTTTTTTGCACTTTCGAAATCTCCCATTATCGCACTTTTTGAAATCACATTTTTTGCTGCGAATTCGCATATTTAATGAGGTGCGTATTCCGGGGAAAAAATTGCGATTAAGTGTTATAATGGGCGATTTTTAGGCATGAAAATTTGAGAATTTGATGTAATATGCGAATTTGTGTTTATAAAAAAAAAAAACGGCATGAGGTACCCCCTCCTGAGCATAACCAACCCCGGGCTCAATGAGCCAGGCCTGGTTCCAAAAATACGGGGGGACAAAAAATCTGGGGGTCCCCCGTATTTTGAAACCAGCACCGGGCTATAGCAGCCCGCGGAGTCACGCCACAGCCGAGGGACACTTTTTACATAAGGTCCCCCACCGAAACATGAGCACCATGGCTGGTCAGCCTTGGATGGGGTACCTGGAGGAGTGGGGACCCCCCAATAAGGGGGTCCCCCCCCCCCCAAGCTTCACCCGTCCAGGGCTGTAGCCCGGGGCTGTCACCGGCATCCATGGCCAGTGGACGCCGGCCTGATAGGGTTAAATCACACATTATTAACATTGCTTTATGCAGGGGAACTACAAGTGCCAGCAGACCTTCCCAGCATGCTGGGACTTTGAGAACCGTCTGCCTGTCGCACGCACACACACACACACACACCCTGGCATTCTGCTGGTGGTTCTCCACTCCGGCCTTCTCCCGGAGAGGAGAAAAAAAAAAGTTGGCAAGTATGGAATAGATGCATGCTTTCTTAAGAGATCACTGGCTGTCACCCCTGTAGTTGGAACAGTTGGGGGGTATGATTTATTATCTGCTTAAGTCTAGTATTCTTTACAGTTCTGAAAGGTTTCATTTATTAAAGCATAACTACTGATGTACCTAATAGCTACCTCGGGAAAGGATGTTACCTGATCCCACATTTATAGCACAGCATATAATCATGTGTTCTCTAATATAAACGGATGTGGGCTTTATACAAACAACAAAGATATATTCAGGAAGGACATAATACAGAGATGATAGCACTGTATAATACTGAATAATACTGAAAGGACATTCAGAATTGGGTGAAAATATAATAGCATTATACATTTACTTGGATATTAAGAATTCAAAGCAGTTCCATGATGCATAAGGCGTCTATACATTTATTTGGCTTGAACCTTAGCATACACTTTAAGCTAGCTTAACTAAAGAATAACTCACACTGACACAATAAAGACACGGACACCAAAGCAATTAGATTTAAAGGGCATAGTATATTTATTATGTGGTATGACCCTTCTTCGTAAAGGGCTGGCAATAAGGCGTCACGGCGCCCAGCTCTAGTCACATCAAAAATGGCGGCGACTTAAACGCCCCAACTGACTGATATTAACATGGGGACGACTGAGACGGCCCCATCCGACTAAGGCACAACCTAACGCTGGGAAGTCTCACCACCCCTTCTCTGGCTGGTGTGGACACTCCGCTGACGAAGTGCCCACAGCGCCCCCCCGCAAAGGCAGGACACCCCGCCGTCTTTCCCGGGGGTAGTGCCTCCCAGCGCCCTCTCATGCCACAAGTGACCGCTGGACCGTGACGCCCTACCGCCCCAGTTCTGATAATGGTAAATGTACCAATGAATGGACTATAAATTTGAAATGCCAAAGGCAAGGGAGGGTGGGTGGGGCTGAAGAACTTTTCCAAGAGGAAGCATTTCCTGTAAGGACCTGCCTATATACCTCTCCTAAGCTCACGCCCCTAAGCTCTCCCATAGTCTAACCACAAAACTGAAACTAACTTTAGGCAACTAGCAGTCATTAACTCTTTCCTGCCAACCCAAAAAATGTAATCCTCTTAAGTACGCTCTGGCTTAGGCAGCCCTCGCTTTATCTAAGGCGTCTATACATTTATTTGGCTTGAACCTTAGCATACACTTTAAGCTAGCTTAACTAAAGAATAACTCACACTGACACAATAAAGACACGGACACCAAAGCAATTAGATTTAAAGGGCATAGTATATTTATTATGTGGTATGACCCTTCTTCGTAAAGGGCTGGCAATAAGGCGTCACGGCGCCCAGCTCTAGTCACATCAAAAATGGCGGCGACTTAAACGCCCCAACTGACTGATATTAACATGGGGACGACTGAGACGGCCCCATCCGACTAAGGCACAACCTAACGCTGGGAAGTCTCACCACCCCTTCTCTGGCTGGTGTGGACACTCCGCTGACGAAGTGCCCACAGCGCCCCCCCGCAAAGGCAGGACACCCCGCCGTCTTTCCCGGGGGTAGTGCCTCCCAGCGCCCTCTCATGCCACAAGTAACCGCTGGACCGTGACGCCCTACCGCCACCGCCAGGCTCTTAAGAGATTAACTAGATGAGCTCTAAGAGCCGCCGCATGCCACCCGCGAAAACCTACCTAAGTGTCCGTTATCCTAGACTAAAACTGAACTATACCTCAACAAAACCCCCTATCCTTATTGAAGGGGAGCCTGAAAGAAAATGTTCCTAACCGTTAGAAATATACATTGCATTGATTAGTATAACAAGGTAAGTTAGTACAATGGACCCAAGTGAAGTCGAAAACTTGATAAAAACCTCTCGTGTGTCCCGGAAGGGGGAGGTGGGCCGAATTGAAATTAATAAGGACCCACGGAGGTAAAAAATGCAAGAAAGTCCTTCACACCCCTGATTCCGGAACACTAGCTGTTCCAAAACCAGCGGGTAAACAGCGTTTTTGGGTCAGCGCCACAGGCGCACTACATCCAAATCTTATCTACCTTAAATAAATCCTAATTGCAGCGGACTTCCATCGTCCCCATTGCCTGAACGGAAGAGTCAGGAAGCCTGCTGGCCGCTGCGCAGGTAGCTGCCCGCACAGGCAGTTTCAGCACTAAATATTGCAGCCGCCGCAAGGCCTGCGGCGGCGACGCCAAAAGTGGATCAGCACCAAAAACCCAGGATAATATCCAGGGCCTTTTTTGAAGAGCTGGCACTGTCTGAATACCTAGAGGAGGAATTCCGCTTCCCCCTGGCCGATGCGTGAGTGAAGCCTGCACGGAAACCAGTTTCTCTCTTGACAGTACGTGGTGGGGGGGCGTCGGGACTGCATCCAACCCGGCTGACGGCAGGGATCCAGAAGACTCCACCGGATCCTGGGTAACACCTCGGAGGAAACAAAAGAAAATGTTAAACCCTGCTAAAGTAACGAACAAGGTTCCCACAAACGGGGGATGCGCGCGACTAATGAAGGGGGGGGGGGGGTGTTGCCACAGTAATGTATGCGTGGCACAGCTGGCCAACAACACTATACACTGACAACGAGGGGAGGAACCCCCTGGCCATGAGGACCAACCCATACCAATATTGAAAATGCAAGCGCCGGCCTCGCTACCTCCTCATGCTAAGCTAACGCGCCCTCGATCTGAGCTATTTCCAGGAGAGAGGTATAGGCCGGCCGATGGGGCTGTCACCAATATTTTGGGCGTTGCCAAGGCCTGGTGGGGCCCCACATGGATGGTCTTTGAGGTTTGGAAAAAACATAGATGGTTTATGGCCGATGTCAACTAGTTTGGACACGATGTGGAAGAGCCAGATGGCTTCCCCCCCATCGATGTCAAGCATAAAATAGTTTTTTGTACCGGCCTTTGCCTTGGCTGCGGAGGGAAGCTCCGAGCAGGCACCTGTGAAGCCCGCACTGCATTCCGTCTACGTGGCAATGGCCGACCATCGATATGTAACACCCATCGGCTGTCATCCACCATCGATGGTCGGTTGCCATTTCCCCAATGGTGGCAAGGGCGACGGTGGCCTACCCTGCCCTTTTATAGCATGGTCACAGGTGGGAATTGAATGTCCATGTGGGCTGGGGAGGGGGGTGGGAGTGAGGAAGCGTGGGAAATTGGACGGGCGAAATAGGTGTCCTGGCCACAGGGAGCGTATGCTGCTGGGAGGGGTAAGGCCGCCAGGAGGACGGGCTGGATTGGGACCAGTCCCCCTGCCCGTATCCCTGGGCCGGGTATGGCCCAGGGGTGTGGCAAAATTGCCAAGCACTGGGACTGGGCGACCCCACCAGCCTGAGCAATCCGGGAGCCAGAGCCGCAGGGGCCCCGGCCCAGGTATCCCGCGCCAAGCCCGCTGGGGCCTGGCGTGGAGTGGGGGCCGGCACCACGGTTGCCCGGCAGGGGGCCAGGGCGCGAGGTAGGGGGCCGCAAAGTCCGCCACCCCCTGGACCCCGCGGGCAGTGGTGGAGCGGTCACCGGTGCTCGTACCACTGCCGAGGCAGGGAGAGGCACCGGTGAGATAAGCGGTCCCCTTTGTGGGAAGGACGGGTGGGGATACCCGACCCCGGCCCAGGAGGGGCCTGTACCACAGGGAATTCCTGCTGGGGTGAAAGGGGGTGCTGGATGGCTGACCCGGCAGGCCCGGCACGGCCCCAACCAGGGCTGAATGAGGCCCCTTATTTTATGGCGGCAGATGGGGGTGGGGGTGGGCCTGGAACGGGGGTACCTGCGGGTGACTGTGCACCCGGGAGCCGCCATCTTGCGTGGCGGCATTAAACGCTGCACCCCCCCTGACCTGGCACCGGGTGGGAGATTTGCGGAGTGCAGTGGGATGGGGTTGGATCGCCCGCCCGGAGGTGCCGGGGTCAGGCATAGACGCGCGGGCGGAAATGCCGCCCATCGCGTCATAGCCCAGTGCTGACCGGCTGTACAGGGGCGCTAGCCACACGTGGATGCCGGCGCCCGGCGGGGACGCAGTAGGGGGGCGGAGGAAAGTGGCGGGCGGTAAGAGAGGGCCCGCGGGAGGCACAAGGGAAGGGGCGGGGGGATGGCGCCACCGCGAGGCAGCAGTGGCTGTGCCGGATCCGGGTGCCCGGATCGGGCCCTGGTAGTATCCGGCAGGGGGGGGGGGGGGACAGCATGCTGTGGGCTACGGAAAGGGTGCGGATTTGGGGGGAGACGGGACATGCTGTAATGAGGTGGGGGGGGGGGGGGGGAGAGGAGGCACACTATCCCTGGAAGGGAAGGTGGTATCCAGAAAACAGGCAGGGAGGGGGGCCTGAGTGCTGGGGATGGGACACGCTGGATAACAGCACTGCTTGGCCACAGGGATAAATATCAGCTGCACAGGCAGGCACTTAGCTTTGAGGAGAAGCTGCTGGGCTGTGACTGCATGCTGCTGGGCTGTGCTGCATGCTGCTGGGCTGTGACTGCATGCTGCTGGGCTGTGACTGCATGCTGCTGGGCTGTGACTGCATGCATACTGCTGGGCTGAAGAACTTTTCCAAGAGGAAGCATTTCCTGTAAGGACCTGCCTATATACCTCTCCTAAGCTCACGCCCCTAAGCTCTCCCATAGTCTAACCACAAAACTGAAACTAACTTTAGGCAACTAGCAGTCATTAACTCTTTCCTGCCAACCCAAAAAATGTAATCCTCTTAAGTACGCTCTGGCTTAGGCAGCCCTCGCTTTATCTTACATACACCACCGCCCCTGTCCATGACCACATAAGGTTGTGGATTTCCAATATATACTTGGAGTACAAGATCTTTTTTTAACATATATGTTGTGGCAGCATCTCCCCAAATGAAAGTAATGTGGGAGCTCCAGACCAGGTGGAGAATGTGGAGGATCCAGACCAGGTTTTGGAGCATTAGCAGAACCCAAGTGTGTAATCAGCAGCACCTGAGGTTTCCTGATATAAGGATTTCCAGGGCAGAGTCAGCTTTCTCTTGATGGTGGATTAGCCCCAAGCAATAGGGAGGGGTATGGTAGGGACCATTGGAGCCTTGCAAGAGTCTGTTATGCTGCGATTGCCTATATGCTACTGCCTGTAATTTCTCCATTGGATTCAGGCTGATTGAGCCTCCAAGGATTCAGACTGACCCCCAGACATTTGAAGAGTAAGGCAGTTTTGATTGAGTGGGAAAGCTGAATAAAGCCAGGTCAGGATATGTGCCAATACCAAAGCCCATAACTCAGGTCCCAGTGGTTAAACCAAAGGCTCTGCCTCCCTTGGTGTGCTTTGAGTGTGGCAACCTAGTCATGTGTGGTATGACTGCCTGCAACAGGGAGAGCTGATGTATTGCAGTGCAGAAAAAAATGCTCGGCTGTTGGTTAGCATGGGGGCTGCAGGGGTATCTCAAGCAGAGTCCTCCCTGTTCCGGGTGCTGGTACAGTTGGAAGGCCGGGAGGCCTGGGCACTGGTGGATACCGGCAGTGATCTCACCATTGTTTCTTCCAAATTGATTCCTCCATAAGCTGACAAGGTCCTTCCTCTTTTCAGGGTGTTGTGCATCCATGGCAATGTGGAGGAGTGCCCATTTGTCTACTTGCACCTGATCATTCAAGGACAGCCATTAAAGGTGGTAGCGGTGGTGACCTCCAGACCACCTTATCCGTTGATCATGGGACATGACTTTCCATTGCTGCAGGAGCTGGTTACCTGGCATGACACCAACAAACTGTCAGCCACTGAAGCAACTCAGGAGCCAGAGGCCAGAGACCAGGGCCGAAACTAGGGTTTCTGGTGCCCGGGGCAAGACATTCATTTAGTGCCCCCCCCCCCCCCCCCCAAAATAAATAAATATGTGCTTACAGACAACAGAAGGGTGATATTAAACCAACAAACAAGACAATATATCATATATTATTATATATACACTGTATTCTGAAATGAAATATATATTTATAAATTATCCCTCAACTGGTCCACTTGCATCAAGATACATATATACTAGAAACTATATGAACCGTAAAACAGGGATAGTGCGCGACGAAGGCGCGCGCTAAAAATTTAGGGCATTTTTTTTGGGGGGGGGGGGAGAAGTGGTGTGGTCACATAGTAGTATCAATTCACATTATAGCACACACCGTAATGCCCAGTACACATTACAGCACACACCGTTATGCCCAGTACACATTCCAGCACACACCGTAATGCCCAGAGCACATTACACCACAAACCGTAATGCCCAGTACACATTATAGCACACACCGTTATGCCCCCCCCAGTACACATTATAAGCAATGGTTAATTGCTGCTGCCACTGGATAGAACACTGTCCCTGAATGATACACAATATGCCACAAACATACATCCCAACTCTGGAGGCAGAGGAGAGGAGACATCTGCGCGTTTTTTTCCACTATGAGGGCATGGTCAGCTCTCTAAGAGCTGTAGCCACATGGGGTGCCCCCAATAGTGCAGTTACAGATACACATGACCCCAAAAGTGCAGTCCGTGATGCCCATTATACCTATGCCGCATACTGTGATGCCCATTATAAATATGATACGCACCGTGATGCTCCATTATACATATGCCCCACACCTGGATGCTCATTATACATATGCCACACATATGATGTCCATTATACATATGCCCCACAACATGATGCTCCATTATACATATGCCGCACACCGTGATGCCCATTATACATATGACGCACACTGTGATGCCCATTATACATATGACGCACACTGTGATGCCCATTATACATATGCCCCACAACATGATGCTCCATTATACATATGCCGCACACCGTGATGCCCATTATACATATGACGCACACTGTGATGCCCATTATACATATGACGCACACTGTGATGCCCATTATACATATGACACACACCATGATGCTCCATTAAACTTATGCCACACACATGATGACCATTATACATATGCCCCACAGCGTGATGCTCCATTAAACATATGTCACACACATGATGCCCATTATACATATGCCCCACAATGGGCACATTGACAAACACATGGCATGGGCACACACATATATTATAGACCAGGGGTGTGCATTCCCTCTCCCTCCCAAAGAAGAATACCTCTTTGCTGAGCTGCCGTGCCTGACTTGTGAGTCCTAACAAGTAGCTGGACTGGGGAGCACAGGAGCAGTCAGAGGGCAAAGGAGCACTGCTTACAGTATACAGTATGATATATCTGGCACACTAAAGTTGGAGACTGTGCCTGGCTTGTACCTGTAGAGTAGACATTGCTGCTTCCTTCCCCTGCCTCCTCTGGCACGTTCATCCCAGGCCACGCCCCCGCCCGCCGTCCCATTGGACAGCCCGCTCGCATTCCCTCCCTCCCATTGGACAATGTTTTTTTTTTTAAGACACTGACAGACACAGTGTCATGGCCGCGCCCGCGCTGACTCGCCTGTGATCAGCGAGCGCACGGGCAGCGGCAGACGACAAGTTCAACACGCAGGCAGTAGTGTAGTGAGTGCGCCGGCCACCGGGTGGGTGCCGGCTCTCGGCGCACACGCAGCCCGCGCCCCCACCCTCCAGCGCCCGGTGCGCGTAACCCCCCAGCCCCCCCCTAGTTACGGCCCTGCAGAGACTACTAAAGTTTGGCATGCGGGAGAGCTGCTGCCGGTCCTAAAGCACCCCAAGAGATTGAGTCTGAGGCCCAATTAAATCCAGTTGGTGAGAAGATATCAATGCAGATCTTTGGGAGAGATCAATCAGAATCAGCTTTATTGGCCAGTTATACTTGCATATACTAGGAAAGACGGTTGCTGCTGATGACAATGATGGCAGCAATTTGGTACACGTCTTTGAGACTGTGAAAATGGTTAATTGTAGTGTAATTGATGCTTTACAATATTTTGTATTGAAATATGATTTGTTGTATCGTGTTTCTAATTTACAAGGGAAAAGGGGAGATCAGCTCTTAATTCTCTCGAAAACTGGAGTGGTTGGTATTAGAAGCTGCACATATGCATTTGTGGGGTGGCCATTTGGTGGAGGAGAAAACACTCCAAAGCAAACAGTTAAGGTTCTTTTGGCCTAGCATCTATGCCTCCGTTAAGAGGTATTGTCAGGAATGCCCAATGTGCCAGAAGACAGCCCCACAGCCAGAATTTAGGGCTCCACCAAGCTAATTGGTATGGACCTGATAAGACCAGTGGAAAAGTCTGCTCAAGGGCACCAACACATACTGGTGGTAGTTGATTATGCCACCAGGTTCCCATAGGCTATAATATGAAATCTGGCAAAATTATTTTTAATTAATAGCTCTAACCATGTATACCCGCTTTGGAATACCGAAAGAGGTCTTAACGGACCAAGGTACACCTTTTGTTTCTAATCTCATGAAGGATTTATGCAGGTTGCTAAACGTCACTCTAAGGTATTGTATTGTGAATAAAGCTTTTGTGGTGTAACCCCCTTCATCAGGACACAATCCTACAGCAACAGACATTAGTGTATTTACCCCATAAATACCCCCCAGATGCCTGGTGCTCCCGGCACATCACATCCCTGCCATCACCCCAACCAGAAGTGTCTATATGATCTACTTTCTGGTGCTGACAGCTGGGTGTTGCATAGCAACCATCCGGCTTGCACTTCACCACAATATCTCAGGGTCACACTCCACACTGTGGCATCACTGCGGGCAGGTACAGCAACCATGAGACACGGCACTGTGAAAATATAAACCCATATATAAGCAATAATATAAACAAACATGCAGATACTAACATATAACGGTCAGAAGACATAGATAGCGCACAAAATATTACAAAACATTCCATCATTAAATATTAGACCACAAACGCAGATCTAATCGTGAGTGCTAAAAGTATATCCAAAACCTAATTTATGTGCTGGTGTTGGTGTTTAATGGCCCACAGTGACTAGGTCGACACCTTAAAATGGTCAGCATACCATAGGTTGGCATTGACGGAAGTTCTACACAAGCTTAAGATCAACATGGGCATGGACAACACCCACAAGGTCGACATGCAATTTTCACATTATGGGCGGGATGTTATAACATCCGCGGCCCCCCTTCGCCGGACATCGCATTTTTAATAACGGCATATGCTATAACATATGCCGTTATTCATGCAAGGGACAGCTCTTGCGGTAAGAGCTGTCCCTTGCGATGCGGTGCCGGCACTGGACTTCCGGGTCTGTGACCCGGGAGTCCATCTGCGCATGCGCAGACCCCGGCGCCGGCCGCAGGGCACGCTGGGAGGGATCCGTGACGGATCCCTCAAACAGCGCTGCGGTAAGAAGCCCATAGGCTTCTGCAGGGATTCGCCAGCTTTAGCTGGCGATTCCCTCCGCAGCGCTGACACTGCGGAGGCGCCATATAGCATATAGAAATGCGGTAGAAACCCCGAAAACGGGGTTTTTACCGCATTTCTGCTATATAGCATCCCGCCCTATATTTGTTGTAGACCGACTTGGTTTATACTTTACTATCCAAGTGGGCATAGAGTGAGAATATAATAGTGTGCCCATAGTGAGCGCATGCAAGGGGACATGGTACACTTACACAGTGTCTATGTTGACATAGACACAAAAACCCTGTAAAAAACGCATGTAGACCTATGTCAACCTTAAGCTTGTGTGGACCTGTCAGTGTCGACCTATGGTATTTTTAAGGTGTCAGCGAATCAGTGTCAGTTTCTGTTCTGCAGAGCTGTTTCTAGACTATTTGGCTCCAGTGCGAGCAGGTAAAAATGTGCCTACCCCCCCCCCCCCCCCCCCCCCCCCCATATACATGTAAGAACAATAATTTGTACACATGAATGAAGACGATGTAATGACAATAAATTACTATTATCATTACCAAAACTTATGCATGCTATACATCTACGGTCTGATTCTCTGTTCTGCCAATGCTGATCTGTCAATTGGCGCACATAGATGATCAGAAAGGGTTGGGATCGTTCGGTCTACAGCAACTAGGTCCACAAGCATTAGATCAACACCACTAGGTCGACAGGCAGCAAGGTCGACATGGGTTTAGGTTGACATGGGTCTAGGTTGACATGGGTGTAGGTCGACTGGACATTAGGTCAACCCAAGCATTATGTTGACATGGGCGGTCGACAGTCAAAAGGTCGACATGGGGTTTTTCACCCGAATGTCAACACTGTCGACATGGACACAGACTACGCTCGGCACACTATTTTATTCACCCACCATACCCTAGTGCAGGGGTTCCCAATCTTTTTTAAATCACGGCACCCTAGGAGTATCAGAATTTTTTCACGGCACCCCTAGGCCAATAAAATATAATTTGATGGGGTTTATATGCGATTCTTTGGGTCAGTTATGTGGTAAAGGGCAGGATTTGCTTCTGTTTGTACACATTTTATGATTGGCAGCTGCCAGCACTGGTTTTGCTCATAAATAATTAACCATTAATAATTTGAGTTGGTCCTGGACCACCAACCCAGGGCACCCCTGCATGTGTCCCGAGGCACCCCAGGGAGCCACGGCACACAGTTTGGGAACCACTGCCCTAGTGGATAGTAGTGCATGAAATACCGCCTGTCGGCACATGTCGGCTCAAAAAACTGTGAAAAAAAACCCCATGTCGGCCTTTTGACTGTTGACCTTGGCCATGTTGACCTTGTTGCCTGTTGACCTAGTGGTGTCGACCCAATGCTTGTCGACCTAGTTGCTGTAAACCCAATTACCTTATCCCATCAGAAATTGGCTGGGAAATGGGCAACAAACAGCATGTTAACAGTCCCCGACTCCCCAAGTTCAGTCATTTTTGGGTAAGAAATGGCAGATCAAGGTTTCCAGCAGTTTCCTCAACCTAGGCATCAGGAGAATGAGAAACTGACCTGATATTCCCTTAATGCAAGTAAAATAAATTACATCTGTAGCATGCTCAAAATCCATACATTATTTTAATAAAAAAATTTTTTACTTGCATATGCTGACTAGTATAATAGTATAATATATTTATCGCTACACAGTTATACCGTTATGAACTGTATGGTTTCCAACAATACATGGGGCCTCAAAACAGGGTGCTGGGAGGAAAATAAATTAAGCAAAAAACAAACATCAGTCACCAACATGGCAGATTTGATTAAATGCAATGGAGACGTGTTAACTATACAAACGGATATACTGTACAGGTACAGGCTATAGGGGACCAAAGGAGGAATTCAAACAATTAAACCAACACCCCTCCTTGTCAGTAGGTGTATATATCATGTATCCAAACACTTTGAATGTGTCTTTGTAATTGAGGACAAGTAACCATCACTTATTGTGTGCTTTTATTTTGATGATGTTAAGCAGAACTTCTTATTGCAGGTTATTATTTTATTAGAAGGAAAGAAGAGTTGGTATGGAGACAAGTTAGTGCTGCATGTTTCATTGTTATATTGTTACATGTCTGTCATTTCAGATATAGCAATTATCTTGTTTTAATTTCCTGCCAGATCTTATACCATATTTAAGCTTCATTCATGCATAGTAGTTTGATCAGTATGACAATTATTATTTCCAGCATGTACACAAACTAGGGCTGATATAGAGATTGTAGCAAAATGTTCTCCAATTGCTTAACAAAGCAATTTGTGGATAAATTGTATATTTCCACACATATGTACACATCTAAAGATTCCCGTTCCTCCCCAGCAGCAGGATACATGTCAAGTTTGGGTAACAGGTTAGGTAGTATAACAATATAAATATATAAATCACCAAAGGAGAGCAAAATAAATATATCTAATATATTCTCTCCGTGCTTGCGTGGGTTTCCTCTGGGTACTCTGGTTTCCTCCCTCAATCCAAAATATACTGGTAGGTTAATTGGCTCCCAACCAAATTAACCCTAGAATGTCTGTGTGTGCATGTACATGTGGTAGGGAATATAGATTGTAAGCTTCACTGGGGCATGGACTGATGTGAATGGTCAAATATTCTCTGTAAAGCGCTGCGGAATATGTGTGCGCTATATAATAACTGGTAATAAATAAATAAATATGATATGAAACCAGGTGAGAAATCCACTTAGAAAATTCCAACCATGAAGTACACTATATGGACAAAAGTATTAACAGGCCTGACCATTACACCAACATCTGCTGTAATCAGGGTTGGACAGTCCTACAGGGGGCCCCACCTCTTCTTCTAGGGATCAGGTTCCAGACTGTGCACTTGAATTATGCATTAGATCAGACTGCAGCGTACAGATGAACTAAGAATGTTTGTAGTGGTCAATGGATAATAGTACGCTAATGTCATCGTCAGTGTACCCTGACGTGCAAAAGATTTGTTTCAGTCTTTGCAGACAGGCATTTTTTCCTATACCACTAAAGGAAGCAATTGTCAGACAACTTCTCAAAAATAATTTGGACCCCAACTGCATGAACAATTACAGGCCAGTTTCCAACTTTCCTTTTCTAGGGAAGATTACTGAAAAAAGGTTGCAATTAGAGATGGGTCGGCCGTGAGTGAAACAGATCTTTTGAATGGCTCCTTTAAAAGAGACAGTGATCCACTGTTGACTAAAAGGTGAATGGTCATTCACCCAAGTTATGCCTCTTTGGGTGTACATACAGTAATGCGTTTCACTTTGCAACTGTGCATTTGCCTACTTTATCATTTTAATTTGGTGCCGCTGAATGTTGCCCCCTCAGGGGCACCTTCACTTACATGCCACTCGACATACCTAATGATAAAGATTATCTATTTATCGATCTATCAATATGGCTGCCGTCAGCTTACTCACAAACGTGTTGCACCTGCGGCAGCATTGCTATTGTGACAAGCATGCAATCCTGTGGGTCACAGTGCAGACTTTACAAGGTACATTTTCAGCTGAACCCAGTTAAAAATTGAATGAGGTCAGGAGGGTAGGGTGACAGTAGGGGTTAGGAGGTGAAAGGGAAGCTGAAAAGGGGAGGACATAGGTGGGAGATGGAAGATTTGAGAATGAGGAACTTATGAAGTAGGAGGTGAGAAGTGCACAGGGCTAGTCCCAGAGGAGGAAGCCACAAACCAAAAAGTTCATAGTCCAAATAAGGGAAGCAATGACATGGGGGCTCTTCTACCTTTATAAGCTTTCCTGTATTCTTTTTAAATACAGACATTTTATTACTTGTTTGAATAAAACACACACACAATATATATATATATATATATATATATATATATATATATATATATATATATATATATATATATATATATATATATATATATATATATATATATATACAGGGCTATTTTTGTGCAGGCTCTAGCAGGAACTGTGGCCCTTATTCTAGTTCACTCTTTCTGACAAAATATTTGTTAGATGGACAAAACCATGTGCACTGCAGGTGAGGCAGGTGTTACTTGTGCAGAGATAATTAGATTTGGGTGGGGTTTTACACCTGCCTCACCTGCAGTGTAAATGGTTTTGTCCATCTAACAAATATTTTGTCAGAAAGAGTGAACTAGAATAATGGCCACAGTTCCTGCTGGAGCCTGCACAAAAATAGCCCTGTAATATATATATATATATATATATGTGGGTATATATAAAAAAAATACTTCAGTATAGTATTTTCATGTGGCCTTTTATGGGATGCATTGGAAAGCTAGTAATTGCCATCAGATTTGGACTCCTGCCTCTTTAAGGATAAACACCTAAACAAAGCCGTGTTGGCTGAGCACCTTAATATACTTCCAAGTTTTGGGAGTACATGAAATATGAGAGTAACACCATGCAATGACATTTTAGATGAGCATATAATTAGTCCCATTGTTGTAAGCAGATATATAAGAAGCTTTATTTGGGTATATTTATTTATTTTAATTATGATTTGTCTCGTTTTCTTATTTTAGGATTATTCAATGGAACAGGTGTTATATACAACGGGGCTGCCAAGTATTCTCCTTTTTATTAAACAGGATGTATAATTTATTTACAAATCGTGTTTGTATAGAACAAGTGATAAAGATTATGATATAATATACCATAATACCAATGCAGCACATAGTCTGTTTAGTTAGAATATTTTTTTTTTTTTTTTTTTTTATTGAGGCATATTATTTCACAATACAGTTTACCATTATATCGAGAACATACATTGCAACATTTGACAGCTGTTACATAACAATGAATAATAAAACAATATCACTTTAACATTGAGTCGTTTCTGAGTGGTTTCTGTTTCTTTCAAACATAGGACATGGTTTATGATTTGTTTTAGATTGGATTATCTATAACCTTGCAGACGTAGTCATTACTATGTTCCATAGTGTTGGAGCAGATATCATTTTCCAGAGCCTGGGGTTTCCAACTCTGAACCTTTCTATCAACTTAGGTTTATTGGGGTGTTGTTACATGCAAGTTGTGTTATATACCAGGTTGTATTTTTAAAACTATTGTGCAGTTGCTTCCTAGTGGCCACTGGTAGATTGTCTATATAAGGTTCCCATGAGGACAGGAAATTTTCCACCTTCTTTTCTTTTAACAGTAATGCCTCCGTCCATTCCATTCTAAAAATATGGCTAACTTTGCTTAGGAATAAAGGAAATTGCGGTGGTGAGCTGTCTAGCCATCCCTGCAAAATTGTTTTACGTCCTGCAGCACTAAGGACCAATAGCATTTTTTTAACGTGCCTAGTCGCGCGCTGTTGAGGGGGAAGTATACCTAAGATTGCCCATTCTGGCGTGAATGGGACGTAATTTATTAACCTAGCTTCCGTGTATCTGCGTATCATGTGCCAGAAGTATTGAACAAATGGGCATGCCCAGAGGCAATGGAAAATATCTGCTTCTGTTTGGTGGCATCTTGGGCATGCTGAATTGTCAATCGTCCCCAGTTGGAGTCAACGCATTGGCGAAAGGTAGGTGTAGTGAAAAGTATTTAAGAATAATTCTACATACATACTGGAAGATAGTGTCTTTCTGGAATACACCAGAGCCTTTTCCAAGTCAGTGATTGTTAAGTTAGGGAAGTGTTTTATAGTTAGAATATTTTAGATGTTCCAAATTCTGTATGTCTGCAATACTCAAATTCCTGTAGCTTCAACGGGTAAAAAAAGTTAAAACAAATGGAGACAACTGGATCCCTTTAGGTGTAGAAGATTATGCTACACTTATCATCAGGGCCGGTGCTAGGGTGCTCAGCACCCCCCTGCAGATACATTTGCACCCTCCATCCTATATGGAATACAGGGAAGTGCACCTTAAAGGCTCATTCTTCAAAAAAAGAGTGTGGTATTACATGAAAGGGATGTGGTCATTCAACAGTATCCCCAATTCAAATTATGCCACATAGTAGCACAATCTTATTCACATTACATCACACATAGCAGCCTATTCTAATTTACACGCTGCCCTGTGTGTACTCGCAGGGGATCGATGTTTTGCGACTGCACATGTGTATAGTTATTTATGCACATGTGCAGACACTGTGTGTATGGAAAAATAGATTATTCGCCGGGCTCTTGAACACAACAGAGCGGGTGGGGGGACTGTGGGACAGCGGGACAGGGAATTCGCCCATGGGAACACCCAGCGTTTCATGGGCGTTCCCATGAAAATGCTGGCCATTCTCATGGTAATTCCCCAATGACGCGGGTGTGGAGGGCAGGCAGCTGACGTCAGCGGATTTCAGCTGTCTCCCCACTTCCCGCACAGGGCGCTCGCAGATCTCAGACACCACAGAGGTGTCTGAGATCTGCGAGCGATTGCAAAATCATTCAATGGTCGCCGACCATCAAATTATTTTGTCCCAGCACGCAAGGCTGTGAATGGATGTTTATGCAAAACTTCCATTCGCATGCCTGCAGGGGATTGCGTTGTGCAAAAGGGGGTGGGCAGCCTCCTTTCACAAGGCAACCGAGATTTGCAGCCTTGCAAGACAACCAGAATAACCTCCATAGTGCCTTTGGTTCATATTACACAACAAAGAAGTGCCCCCTATTCACATTATATCACACACTATTTGCTTCTATTCCCATTATTCTACACAGTTGTATCCCTCATACACAATGCAGTAGTGCCCCTTTCATATAATACTCACAGTAGTGTCCGTTATACACAATGTCCATTTTCCACAGTAGTAGTGACCATTACACATAATGCCCACAGTAATGTCCATTATATACATATTGCCCACAGTAGTAGTACCCAATACATCTAATATAATATTGTGTAGTGGTTAGCACCCACTACACAATACATATGTACAGTAAAGTGCCCCTTACATATAATGCCTTCAGTAGTAGAGCCTATTACACATAATTAGAAAAACAATATGCAATTTGCAGCGCTTCCCACATAAAACAAATGGTATCAATCAATCAAACACATTTTTTTTTATTAAAAATGTTTTGATAAATCAAGAGATTTGTAACAATTTAGGGTGACATTCTATGGATTGAGATAAATGCGCATGTTTTTATATCGCACCACATCGCCGCTATTCGCCCTTTTTCAAATCGCATTTTTTTGTAATAATTTGCATATTTAATGGGATGCGCTTTGGAGGCTGAAAAGTGCGAAGTGGTGCGATTTGCAGCGAAGTAGTGCGAATTTAAGTCACAAAAAAGTGCGATTTATTACGCCGGTCATGTGCGAGTTTTGGACCAACCGGAGTGCGATTTACAAAACTGTCTCCACATGACTAAGAACCCCCCAACCTATTGGGCCACCTCTGTCCCCTCCATTATGCATCACACTACCTATATAAAGGGGCACTGGCACCATTTCACTCTTTGATAGGAAGTAAGGAGCATGGAGAGGAGCAGTGGCAGTGTGAGTAGAGGAAGAGGTGTTGGTGGCAGAGGGAGGAGTGGCAGAGGGAGGAGTGGCAGAGGGAGCAGTGGCAGAGTGAGAAGTGGCAGAGGGAGCAGTGGCAGCAGCCAGCCAAGAGGGAGAGCCAGCAGTGTGGCAGGCAGCATGGCAACAACAAGGCCAGCCCCAGACCAGGCCCTGGGCGTCCAGCCTCAGCAGGAGGAGGTGGAGATTCACACAGAGATTTACTATTCGCACAGGATCCTCATCTATTGGAGGAAAAAGGATGGACCCCCAATTAGTACAATGACTTATAGAATGTCAATTATTGTCGGAGGTGTGCTACCACTGGACATCGAAATTTGAACATATACAGTGAAGAAAAAGTATGTCCGTATGTGATGCACCTACTTGAACTCACACGAGTAAAATGTAACTTTTATTAACAATTTAAGAAAGCGAAATATAAAAACACACATACAACAAATACACAATGTGTTTAAAAACGGTGGCTCTCTGATCCTATGAACGGTACTAATTCACCATGAGTTCAGATCCAGGAATGAGTGGCCACAATATCTTTTTAATGTAATGAAGTATCTCAGTGTAGTATCACTGTATGGTTGGCGACATTCCCTATGTAGAGGTGCACAGTGTAGTAATCCTAAATCTAATTAGATATGTCGGTTGACAGATAGTACTTGAAGTCTCAATAAATGATGAATGGAAGTCTGCCTGGACTGCTGTATATCACAATGAGTAATCCTAACATGTATCGACAATGAAGTCGTCACTTTAGGAATGTCGATTCCCAAACAAATATGTGGAGGCTGGTGATTGTCACAGTGCGCTAAATATATGTGCGCCTGTCACCAATAAGCCTAGTTTGGGGTGACAACCTGAGGTGTGGACTGTCAGTAATAATTTGCAGTCTACCCGAGACACCTTAAATAATCAAGGATAAATTTTAAACAAACTGACGGTTCTCGCTTAATCTCTCAATTACCCAAAGAGACGGGAGTTGTTTGGAGATTGGTAATATAGCGGTATTGTGACCACTCATGGGTATGAATCGAATTTCATCCCTGCAAATTGTGGCTAGTCTGGTGGTCAGATGTTGGTGGATACAGTAAATGTGATGTCGACACTGTATGTCAGCAGTTGTTGGCAGACAAGTAGTTAACATATAATTATGAAGTTTTATCCTGAACCCCATGGGAGTAATGTGATTTGTACAGGATTGGTTTTAATGGCATGAAAACATATAATATATACACCATGTATTGAGCTATTGCGGCAAATGATGTGATGTGCCGTAATGGCAACGTCACTGCTCAGGCTAGCTTACATATGAGTGAACATATCTCAATGCTACACAGTGGGGGTATTTCCAATGCTCTGATCTAGGCAATTGGAGTATTAGTGGTATAATGCCCCACAAGCCAGTAATGGATGTCAGTGGGGTGGAATAATAATTTCCTATTATACCCCCTGTGTGAACTGCTGCCTAGTGACTCGAGAGTCACTGCCGCTGCACAGTGACAGACGTGAGGCTGTCCTCACACTATCTGCCCGTGCACCTCTTTCAAGGGATTCCTGTATTAAAAAGTACACAAATCAAAATGCATCCTAGTCAATGTATAGGTCAGAGAGCGACACCGCTAGCCGGCGCACGCTTCGCAAACAGCTTTTTCAAGGCCAAGAAGGATCCGCTGGCATCCCCATCCTATAGCCAAGACCTTGACCATACCCCACAGCAGCTGCAGGAGGGCCACATGTCAGAGGTGGAGGAAGATGGAGGTGTGGAGGAGGAAGACACTGGCATGGAGGAGGAGGGGTACATGGCTGGAGTAGAAAATGAGGAGGAGGGGGTAGAAGCTGGCCGCACAAAAAGTTGCCGAAAGGTCAGATTTTCCTACGAGGAAAATGCTGCGTTTGTCCGGGCTATCATGCCTGTGTTTGACCGGTTACTTGGGAAAACTGAACGCTGTAAGTCAGCACAAGCGCCTGGTCAGAAATGTCAAGAAGAGATTCAATGACATCAAAAGGCAGCTGAAAAGTAAAATGGCCATGGAGTTGGAGGAGGCCACCAAGACTGGCGGAGGAAGCCCCACCACTGTCTGCTACACGTCCTATGAGGTCAAGCTCCAAAGAATCATACCCCCTGAGGTCCTGCCTGGCATGCACGTCGCGGATACCAATAGGCCGCAAACGCCACCCAGAGCTGGTAAGTGTGACCACATGCAATCTTAAACATACATGCAAATGTTTTCAAACTGTAATGTTCACATGAATTGTTATGCTAAGTAAAGTGCTGCTGTGGAACTACATAGCCCAGCAAGGTCATGCACAATAAATTGCCTGCTCCTACTTTCAAATTGCTCATAATGCTGGGCCTTGTATTTCCACAACTGCTGATATTGATCAACACTGTAACATTCTTTCTAGCAGCCTAACATGTATGTGGCCAAAAACACATAGGTGTACTGGTGGTTTAGCTGCCATGCCTACATACCACAGATTATCCAACAGTTGTAATGTGTCCAATATTTTAATAATACTCTAACAAAATAATCAGGTAAAAAACAGATGTCAAATAATGTGGGGACTAAATAATGTAGTCTTTAACCAAAGGAAGTATTGTCCATTAATGTCATTTCAATGCATGTTTGCTGTAAATGCTTATCCATTGCAAGGTACATAATGGCTGCCCATCTTTCCTTTCACAGATTGTCCGTCCCGAAGTGCTCACGCATCCAAGACAAGAAGGCCCGTTGCTGCAGAATCTGTGGAAGCAGGTAAATGAACAAAAAACACGCCATTACACATACAGTACACACACCGATGTCACATCCACAATATGTCACACTACATTCATCTTCTGCTGCTACATTGCAACGGAAATGAATGTAATCTGACCTAGCCATCTCACTTATTATTAATGTAAATGTTACATGCAGAGCTGCAAGTATGGCGGTACGGCGTACCGTTAAAAGAAATACTGCCGGTACCCCGTACCGCCATAACAAATCTGCCCCAAAGTGTTTAATGCACATGCGCGCATATGTTAGTGGCGGGGGGCGTGGTTTTCGCCGCCCCGCCACAGCTAATTGCTTTCAGAGCGGAGGGGAGCGCATTGCGCTTCTCTCCCTCCCCTCCCAGCCTCTGTTATATGAAAAATAAGCGCAGCCAATCAGCCGCTTAGCCTCTGTTACAAGGCACCTTGTAACTGAGGCTAAGCGGCTGATTGGCTGCGCTGACTTTTCTCACGCATTGCATGCTGCCGCCGCTGGTTAAAGTCTGTAAACAGCACAGCGGCGGCGTGGGTCAGGTGTGCGGGCCACGGACGGGAGCTACGCGGACCACCTGACCTGACAAGCTGACAGCTGCAATGGCAGATAGCACCTCCTCCCTTCCTCTCCTCCCCATAACCCTGCACCCGGACCGCCGCTCCTTCCACGGCCCCAGCAGTCTTGTCGGATGTAGGGGATACCATGACAGCTGTCCCCAGGACTCCGCCGCCGCCCCAGTGTTCCTTGCTACCTGGAGAGATAACACCAGACCTGTCCAAGCTCCCAGGCACCTCTGCTGCTGCTGCTGATGAGGTATCTCTCTCTCTCTCCTTATCTCTCTCTCCTTATCTCTCTCTCTCTCTCTCCTTATCTATCTCTCTCCTTATCTCTCTCTCTCTCTCCTTATCTCTCTCTCCACTTATCTCTCTCTCTCCTTATCTCTCTCTCCACCTCTCTCTCTCTCTCTCTCCACTTATCTCTTTCTCTCTCTCTCTCTGTCTCTCCACTTATCTCTCGCGCTCTCTCTCTCTCTGTCTCTCCACTTATCTCTCTCTCCTGTGTCTCCCTTGCCTTTGTCTTTTTGTTTACAGTATGTTTATTTTGTGTATATATGTGTATATATGTGTATGTGGACCTGAATGGATCAACAGCTGGATCCACCCCTTCTGATATTCACTAATAATGTTCTATACTAGATGTAAGGGGCTGCGCCCCTTTTACCGGTGAAAGGATGTATTGCGTGGGGTGCTATGGGTGGTGGCGGAGATGTTGTCGGTGGGAGGTGGGTGCGTGTGGGCATTATGGCATGGGTCATATGTATTGGGTGTGTGACGCGTAACAGGCATTACTGTGTAAACTTTGGCCGTGTGCATTCGGCGTGCAATATTCCAGCCACTCCCCCTAGTGTCATAAGACCACACCCCTGGTCACACAACCTGACTACGCCCATTTTTCAACACGCGCCTTAGGCACAGTACCACTAAGACCTTTTTCCTACTTGCACCACTGGTTACATGCTGTATTGGGGTACATGTGTAAGTACATAAGACCCCTAGGTATGTGCATCCAGCATCTCAAGCCCTTTCTAAAACAGTACTGAAGAGAGTCTGGCCTATACATGCCTCTGTACTTATGTTCTCTGTATCCACAGGTACTATACAACTAGGAACACATCAAACAGATTCTTCGATGATGGTGTTGGACGAAATGGACATCATTCTTGAACCCGTGGAGACCTTTGCGGCAGAGGAGGAAATACAGACCTCATCACAGAGTGATCTTCCCCCAAGTGGGGTGTCTCCCAACCCACCCCCACCCACAAACACACCCCATACAGCAGCTTCTGCTTCCCAAGTATCTAACTCCTTGGTAAATTTCAAGGAGAAACAAATAGAATTTATGGCCTCCCAAAGCCTGCAAATAGGTAACATCCAGGGGTACATGCGTGACACGTTTCTTCAATTACGAAAAATTGCACGTAGTGTACGGGTAGGTGTAGGTACTCATGTGCGCATTGCTAATAGCATTGACACCCGTTTTGCAGATCTAACTTCTGCTGTGAGGGAACAGAATAGCCATATTGGCAGCCTTGCGCAAAGTATAGCTGCACTAAGCCAATCATGCACAGCGCAGACCAATGCCTTAATAGGTATGCAGGCCCAACTACAGCAGCTGGAAGGCAATGTCGTAGGTGCAGCAGCATCAACTCTCAGTAGTGTATCTAGCACCCCAATAAGTGGCTCCCCCACTTCCCCACCCCATCGGAGTATTAGGACCCGTGGTGGCCTGGGTGCAGGTTCAAGAAGTGGTATAGGGTGGCCTGATGGTGGGAGAAGATAGGTCATATTTTTGTTACTTTTGTAATTTGCATCTAATATGCAATACATCTTGTTACATCCCCCGACAGTTTTAATGTTTTACTGACAAAAATGCAAATTGCTTCTGACATAGTATACTGCAGTAAAAATGTCTAACCGCATACCATTTTGTCAGTGTATTATTTATGAACCAACTGTTGTGTGAATTATGACATAGTGTAATGGTATATGACAATGGGATTGCTGTAAAGTAGTGTTGGGTAACTCCTGGCCCGTCAAAGGTTGTGGAACTACATATTCCAGCAAGCTCTGACACTCATGGTTTGGACTATAATGGTTATAATGTGTCAGGGCATGCTGGCACGTGTAGTTCCACAACACCAGTGAGCCATGTTTTACAGCAAACTTAATTCATACATGTATCAAATGTACTTACAAGCTTGATACCAGCAAGGGATAGGTCAGCACCACCAGCTGCATCCGTTGGGCTCTGTGTATTAGGCTAAATGTGGGTGGAAACTGATGGTATTGGTAAATAATTTTTTATGAGTACACTTACAGCAAAGGTACATTTTGGAATACAGGGCACATGTGCTTACCAGAAAAGTAACGGCTAATGATGTGTGTGAGCACCAGATCCCCCCTCTGCGTACCCCTCACTACCCGAGGTGTGGTAGGTTGGGCTTCCTGCATGACTGCTGCATGTTCCTCCTCCACATAGGCTGGTTGGGACAGGGCTATGTTGTGCAACATGCAGCAAGCCTGGACGATCATCACTACTTTTGCAGGGTGGTAAAGCAGCGTACCCGATGACCGGTCCAAACACCGGAATCGACTCTTCAAAACGCCAAATGTGCGCTCCACCACATTGTGGGTTGCAATATGGGCTTCATTATACCGGTGCTGTGCAGGGCCCTCTGGGGAGCGCAAAGGTGTCATGAGCCAGGAAACACACCCATATCCTGAGTCACCTAAAACACAGATAGGAAGTGATTGCCTTATATGGTAAGGTATGTGTTTTTTGCAAACAGGAGACACTGGTAGAAGAACAATATGCTTGTGAAACTGGAAACACACACATTAGAGCAGGTACAAATAAGGACAGACAGGGTAATATGTAAAAAGGTAGTTACCTAGTAGCCAGCCCTCTGGCATTTGGTGGTTGGTAAATCGGTTCCAGAGGGCTGAGTGTCTCAGAATATAGGCGTCATGGCAGTTCCCAGGAAAGCCTGCAACAACACATTTAGGATTTTGAGGTGTGCATTGGAAACAACCTGCACGTTCAGGGAGTGCCGCCCACGGCTATTGACGTAGATGTGGCCCCGCACGTGCGGTGCCCTAATCCCAATGTGTGTGCAGTCTATAGCTCCCAGCACGTGAGGGAATGCTGAGAGTCTATAGAAAGCCAACTTGTGGGCCTGCCACTCCAACTCAGAATTGGGGAATCTGATGTATGTTCGCCACAACTTCTTTAAAGCAAGCAACACTTGAGTAAAATGCTTAGAGAAAGTGGCCTGTGATACCCCCAAGGACCATGAGGTCACAGACTGAGTGGAGCCTGTGGCCAAATAGTAGAGGGCACACATTAATTTGTGCAGCCCAGACACTGCATAGTTGTCACCCCCAAAAGGGTCCAAATCATCTCTCACCTGCTCATATAAGTCCAACAGGTTAATGCGGTTCAGCCTAAACATCCCCACAACCTGTTGATCCGAGAGGGAGTCCAGGTACAGCCGAGCACGATACATACGTGGGGTACGCAGTAGTCGGGGGGCTACCTGGATCTGGCGCGCAGCTTCTTCCCTTCTGCGCAGCTCCTCCAAATGGGCCACATCACAAATAAGCAACTCCAAACCACTCTGCAAAATCTCCATGTCTCAAACCCTCACAGGTGTCCTTAATGATGTTGGGGTTTATGTAGGGGTGTTTGTGAGTGAAAATGAGGGCACCTGTGCTGAAATTAACCATGTGTGCACTTGACCAAAGTGAGTTCTGGGCCAAATCGCCAAACAGAACCTGGTCTGAAATAAGTGTGATTATTAGACACCTAAAAAGTGCGATTTGCGAAAACGCATTGCATTAAATAAGCGATTTGTATACTTTTCTGTACGAAAACATCTGGATGCGATATAATTGCGAATTTATCACGCACTTTTGGTCCGCATGCTTTAACGCACATAATATGCGATTTCAGTCCCTTAGCGCATCCTATTAAATAGACGATTTGACGGAAAAATGCGATGTCGCCATTTTGTTTACTAATTAACGCCAAAAAACAGAAATCTCATCCCATAGAATGTCACCCTTAGTCTCTATTAATGAGACCTCCTAAAAATGCACAACTATAACACAACACAAATGTAAAACAACAGAATTTGATAAATTAAATGATATCATGCAATCACTAAACAAATTGAAGCAATTTTATACAGTGTAGCTTTGTTTAATTTGTAACTCCTTTTAGAAATTCAATATGGCAATTTATTCAAGGTCTTTGTAAACAGTGCAGTCTCTTGCAGTGTATGAAATGTAGACTAAATTGTTACAAATCTCTTTGTATTAATATCTTTTTAAAATGTGTTGGATTGATACCATTTGTTTTATGTGGGAAGCGCTCCAAATTGTTAATTGTTTTTCCAGCTATTGATTCACTAAGGAAACAGCACCTTGGTAGCTTGGAGCTGCAGCCCACATATAAGCAAAAAGGTTTTTGGGGCATTCTATGCAGTGTTGATTAGGTAATCATTGATACTGCAAAACCAGTTTGATTTTGCCGTGTAAATGATTGCCGCTTTAAAAAAACTGGAGATTTCTCACGAAGGCCCTTATTCTGATCGGTGCGGATATTCCCGAATTATTACGATGCGGGCCGCACGCATCGCTGTGCGGCAGCGTGCGGGCATCGTCCGTAGAAACGCCCACGTGTCCTCCGCATTCGGACGGACTCACTCTGTAAGAACAGGGCGTGTGTACGGACGACATACAAACCGTGCGCGTGCGGGGGAAACGTACAGATTCTTGCACGGTCTTCCCGCACAAGCACGGTCTTACCGCGTCAGAACGTACGGAAAGCTGTCCGTACGCCCCGATGCGGAGTATTTACGCACAATCCAACACTTTTGTACTGAGTACACACAGCGATCACATGACCCACTTAGGCTATTAGGCAACCTCCTGAAAAAGGGATTGTTAGCAATTTCAATCAATTAAATGCTCATCTATACTGACCCACATTCCTACTACATTCATGACACACATTAACCCTTACAGCATGTGACCCTAACATACATCTATGTACACTATTTACATTTAGCTTATTTAAAAGATTTTAAACAAGTTACACATAAACTTTTGCATGTTAGAAAAAAACACGGACAACTTTGAACTTTAAATAACTATTTATTAATATAAATAACCAAAAATAAATTCTAAAATAATTAATTTGGGCCATCTATGAGCCGGTCAATTTCGGCCAAAATCTGCCGCATGTAGGCTCTAATTCTTAGGAGGGCCCCACGGCGACCCTCCTCTGCTTGGGCAGGCTCATCTGTGGAGGAAATTCAAATTGAAAAATGAATAATGATATTCATGCATACATTTAACATAGTCAAACCTACATTTTAAACATGCATTGTGACAGGTGTGTGTGTATATATATATATATATATATATATATATATATATATATATATATATATATATATACACACATATATAACTATATATATGAGACATACACCTATACATACATGCATACATACTACATGGAAAGCCTGATTTTGGCCCTCTACCCTTTACTCTGTCAAACACCTCACAGTCATACTGCTACTTCTCAATCCAAACCCACCCATGACTAAGCTGTGAGAAGCATGTCACGCGCTGCACCAATCACAATTCGGCAAACAAAGTTCAGTGTCTGTTATATGATGGAGCCTGGCAGGGGAGTTACACAACTCTCAGGAATGCTCAGTACATTTGTGCAATCAAGCATGGCTTGCCTGCTGATGGTCTGCTCCAGAAATCATTGTCAGAATGCCAGTTAGGGGAGGCTGCAGCACTAACCCACTCCCATGCTCAAAACCATTACTAAGACCAAATACACACACAATTATGGTGCAAAACATACATGCAGACCGCAGGGGGTGGTTAGCTAGAGGAGGGCCCAGGGGCTCTGACCACTTGTTACTCCAGTCTAAGCCACGCCTGTCCATACTCCATTTATGCCATACTGAATCTAGTTTACAAAGATCATTCACCAGTAAACTCTACTCACCCTATATGAGGCTACAGATTGTAGGCAAGCAGCAGGGACATGAAACACTTACATTAGCAAGTCATCTCTTTCTTCCTGGATACAGATTAACTACACAGGTTCAGTGGCACTTCAATTCGACCTGAAAGCCATCCGCACAACCTGTGTCATTAATATGTGTCCAGGATGAAAGGTATGGTTTGGGCACCCTATCTAACCCCAAAGTGTGTCTGTTGCTACCCAATTTGTTGTTTGCCTTTATAGTATTTTCAAACACATTTGAATCAACAGTGCTACATATCAAATAGTGGATGACAAAAGGAAGATCGAATCTTTATGTATACATACCACTTTCGGCCGCCTGCTCCACCACACAGGCCTCCTCATCCTCCCCCTCTTCCTGGGCCTCCTCGGCCGCCACGACCTCCTCCTCGGCCACCACGACCTCCTCCTCGGCCACCAGGACCTCCTCCTCGGCCACCACGACCTCCTCCTCGGCCACCACGACCTCCTCCTCGGCTGCCACCTCTGCCTCCACTGGCCACTCAGCCTCCTCCACTCCTTCACTTTCCTGGGCCTCCCCTTCGTCCTCGCCCATCGCTGGCTCCGCCTCCTCCTGTGCCTGGCCTGCCTCTGCCTCCTCCCGGGCCTGCCTTGCTCGTGCACGTGCTGTGTTTGGGAAAAACGAAAAAAGTGCCAATTAGTGGTAATTTGTATTAAGCCTTATCAACCTATAAATGCAAAGGTTAGAGGTACTGATACTTGTACATACAAACAGCTCCTCAGTGGCCTTTACAAAACACAGCCTGTAACATGGCAGGTATGCTGTGACATTTGGCCCATTGTAAGCATCACAAGCATTAATCCTCCCCAATAACATATTTTATGACCATTACAGGGTGTCAATCAGGAAGTAGCACTCATATTGTATGGCATGTTTAACTCATGATCAGGCTGCTGACCTTAGTGGATGAAATAATGTCAGGTAAGCAATCATGTACAAATACTGTTGAAATACTCACATCTAGCAATGCTGGCCCTTATGCTTTGAAGCCTCTCTGGCTCCCTGCGCCGGAGGTCGGACCACCGCCGCTCAAGCTGTGCGATGGTCCGCCGCACATGGGTGCGGGCGTATATCCGCCGGCGGGCCACCGCATAGGCAGAACGTTTCTGCCTATTTGTAATAAACGGGCCAGCACGGCCCAGCCTGGTCTCCATAACGGAGACCAGTGCCCTCAGTTCGGCTGCAGAGAAGGGTGCTGCTCTGCCATAAGCCGCCATTTTAGGAGTGGCACAAATTTAACAATCATGTGCTGTCATTGGTTGATCAGAGTGATATTTGGTATTAACTTTATTGTTCATTTTTACACTAACAGCGTGTATGCGCCCGAACAGACGGCTAACCCATTGCATCGCACACCCATCCTAAACATTGTAAAATAAGATGGCAACATATATCTAATATATAACATTCACCAAACATGGGTATAAGCAACAGGTGAAATAGTGTGCATCTCTAGACACTTACACCTAACTCAACAAGGTACCAAACAGCTAATGTATAATGAAGGCAGACCTTTTCCCAAAATGAGCCCATGCAGCCATGTGTACACTTACCTTCTACTGGGCCATACTACAGAGGTGGAATGAAAAGTAGCTAGCATCTAACCTGAATGTGGAGTGCTTTCACATGTGATTTGGATGCTAGCACTGATTACTTGTGGCTAAGTGGTGGACTGGATTGACATATGGAATGGGTAGTGTCAGTTGTACTACATAGCAAACAAGTGCACAGTACAGAAGTACATTCAAATATACATGTCATGTCTGACCTCAGTTGTATTTGGTCATTGGTGTTGGAATCTGCATTTAGCAAATAAATCACACTTACTGAGTTTGCCAGGTTTTTTGGGAATATTTTTCCACACCAAGGGGCGGGCCGTATGCGCCGCACGGTTGACGCTGGCGTACGGAACGCAGCTTGCAGCTGATTAACGCCAATTACAGAAATAGTATTTAAAGTGGTCCTAGAAAGGCTAACACTTGTTGCAAACATGCCAGGCTCAGACTCAGAGGAAGAGCAGGTGGTGCAGAATCTGTTGTCCCGCATGGAGGCCAACACCACCTATGTACCCCTCAACCCAGAGGACCGAGCTGGCCCATCAACAGCAGGCCAATCAGCAGCTGGGCCATCCTCAGCAGAATCATTGGGAACACAGCAGGTGGCTTCCCAACAGAGTAGCCAGCCCAGCACTTCAGGTACAGCAACCAGTGGGCGTGGCCGTGGCAGTGGCAGTGCCCGTGCCAGTGCCCGTGGCCGCAGTGGGGCAACACGGGAACCCACAACAAGAAACATGGCATATGAACCGCGGGAGCTTGACATCCTGGTGACCCGGGCACGTGATTTAATTGAGTGTCCAGCGGTGAAGTTGACACACACAAGGAGATGGAAGATCTGGGAGGAGATAACGGCGGAGATTAATGCAGTGGCTCCACAAGTTCGACAGGCAGAGCATGTTAAGAAGAGGCAAGTACATGTGTGTTACATTAGAGTAGTACAAGTCCAGTAATGTTTACATTCAATATTAGATCTAGTTGGGCAATGGGTGTTCACGTTGCTTGGAGGCACAGACATGTTGGCCATGACATTGAATTGATAGTTATTGGAGGGTGAATGTTTTTGTATCTGCTAAGGGTTGGTATGAAAAATGAATATAATGTAAGGTTGGTGTCAGTAGGCACATGTTGTATTATGTATCATATTGCAATGGGTGCTACAGCAAACATGAGGAGTTACATGTATTAATATGTACACTTTGATTGCAGGTGGCACGACTTCAAAGGCAACCTCAAGAAGAAATTGACCGACCGGTGGCAACACAGCCAGACCTCTGGGGCTGGCCCCATGCCATCCAAGCTGGAGCTCACCCCCCTGGAAGAGATGGCCCAGTGCTGTATTGCAGTGGAGGAGGTCCGGGGGGTGAGCACTATAGACAGCGAGTCCCCAGCGGAAGTGATGGCTTCTACTCTTGAAGGTAATTATTTGCCAGGCCATAAGTAGATGTTTTAAATGTTGCATGGAATGTGTGGTAATTGGAATTTTCTTGTTCAACAGCATCGCCACCGCTTGGTCAAGATTCTCTTGAGGAGGTTGTGGAGTCTGTGCCACCTGGCCCCAGTAGCAGGCCCGTGCAGCAGCAGCCGGTGGGATTGTCCGCGGCTGAATTGTCCATGTGGGGCCGTGTGCTGGATAGTATTGTGCAGCAGGGAGAGTCAGCATTCGAGCGGGTGCGTAGGGCCGAGGAGGTGCTGCAGGGTTTGACCACCAGCCAGCAGATTATTGCTGAGAGCCTGCAGGCTATGAGTGCCAGCCAGCAAGCTATGGCTGCCAGCCAACAAGCTATTGCTGGTAGCCTGCAGGTGCTGGCTGATCAAGCCCTGCGGCAAAACGACCTCCTCCTCCGCCATAATGAACTTATGGTGGAGCTAGTTACCAGCAATAGGGCCCTAATGTCACCCGCTTCGGGTGCATTACCAACGTCATCACTCCCTGCTGCCAGAGGGGGAAGAAGATCCACCCCCTCACCAGCATGTGCTCCACATGAGCCACCATCAGCCTCTGGCCGTGGACGAGGCACAAGAGCTGCTGCACGTGGCAAGGAGCCTGCCAGGGCCAAACGTGCTCGCAAATGAACTTGTGTCCCCATTAATCTCCACCGTTATGTCTTCCCAAATCTTCCATTGAGCTGTGTGTGTCAGCAGCCTGTGTCCAAATCCGTGCCCAGGGTCACCACTTTTGCCCGCGGTTCAAATGTCATGTTTGGTTCCTCTGTTGCCCTGTTTCAGTGTGCTGTACTTGAAGTGTTGGTGCTATACTTTTGTTGTGAAGCCACCTGATGTGTTCCCAATGATTCTGCTGTGGCTATTTATTATTTATTATGTAATTTTTGTCCTGGTATGGTACCATTTGTTTTGTTATGTATTTTAAATTTGTGCCAAAGTTTGTTTAATAAATGTTATTTTGGCCCCACAAATGTCTGTATTAATTTATACATGCAGAAGTGGCATGTGTATTAGTATTAATAATATTAATTTGTGGGCATTATTTGCAGTGTAAAAGTGTGTGACAAGTGCAGCATGTAATGTTCCCTTTAAGCTGCAATGCTTCCAATTGTAGCAGTGAGAAGCGTATAATTAACAAGTAATGGGAAAAGTATGTGATTGTATTGGGTTCAGGTGACATTGGTTGAGGTGCGTCCGTCCTGATTAGGCGTTCCGATTGCCTAGCGCATGACCGAGTGGTGTCCGCAAAGCAAGAGTAACCTTTTGGACACCGCACATTTCTTCCCTTTTTGTTTGCGTGCATTCGGCGTGCTGTCCGAATGCACGCCTACCAAAATATGTGTACTCCCCCGTGTCCGCCCATGTTTTCGCCCAGTTTAGCCCACTTTGAAACTACGCCCCTGTGTCATTCCGTATGACGCCCATAACACACCCCTATTGCCCGAATGAATGCGGTGCACATTTCTGTACGGGATTAGTGAGAACAAGTACGGGGACCATGCGTGGCACATGCGCGTAGCGTTCTCCACGCATGCGCAGACGGCTAAAAAACGCCATCCGAAAGAATGCGGAAAAGTCCGCACCGATCAGAATAAGGGCCGAAATCTCTCACTTTCTGAAACTCTCATCCTATTAAATCTCACCCATGATGCCTACAGCAGTAGTACTGCACATAATGCCCACAGTAATAGTGCCCATTACATATAATGCCCACAAAAGTAGTGCCACACATAATACACACTACTGCATGCGTCAATGTGTCAATGGGTTTATCCCAGCATGCAGGTGACGGTAGCAAAAGAACGTGAACTATATCGTTTAGTGTCTATGGATGACCGATGCATCAGTAGCACATGCAGGGGGGTTTCTGAGTACCCAGAAAACCCCCCAGGAATGTTAGTGCCCTAGTCTGAAAGCTGAGGGTCCCCTCTTTCCATGGGTACAAGAATTTTAAAAATCGGCCCTGGGGAACCGGAGATATCTGACTTCAAAGCAGTGGTCCCCATCCAAGCCTGTTAATTGCTCTCCCCAGTCAGATATTTCAGTTTCTGTCTGACTTTTTCTGAGGGTATATTCCAAAAGCTGGGACTCTCCCCCTTTGATGGACACTAGTATCTTGTCTCTACTGTGCCCAGAACCAGAGATATCAGCCTTCCAGCAGCTGGTTACTGCTCCAGCTCCATACACCTGGTATGTAGTTTTATATTCTCGTTGGCGGATTGCTCTGCCTCCTGAACTCTGATCCCCTAGTACAGGGGTGGCCAACCGGTCAGAGGTAAAGAGCCGAAAAATATTGGTAGTCAAGCTAAAGAGCCAACATCATGCATGCGCCGAAGGCGCATGCGCCAAAAAAAGGGGCGTAGTCTATTTTGACCCCTTGGGTGGGTGTGATACAAATATGCCTCCAATAGTGCAGTGCCATATATACATATGCCCCCAATAGTGCCAGATACACATATGTCTCCCACGGTGCCAGGTATGCACCACACGATGCCGAGTATGCACCAACGGTGCCACAATCTGCTATGCCCCCACAGTGCCACCAACTGCTATGCCCCCACAGTGCAGCCAACTGCTATGCCCCCACAGTGCCGCCAACTGCTATGCCCCCACAGTGCCACCAACTGCTATGCCCCCACAGTGCCACCAACTGCTATGCCCCCACAGTGCCACAATCTGCTATGCCCCCACAGTGCAAATTACCCAGCAGCAGCACTCACCGTTGTTGCTGCTGCTGCCGGGCGGGGAGAGGACAGTCTGGCGTCCCCCTGCAGTCCTTCTGTCATGTCACTGATGGGAGGAGAGCACAGCACACCGCGCATCTCCTTCCCCCTCACTTCCCTGTGACTGGGCCGTCCACCAATAAAAGCTTGCTGGCCGGCTCCTGATTGGCTGCTGGCCCACAAGCTCTGATTGGCGGACGGCCCAGTCACAAGGATGCACAGTAAGGGGTAGGAGAGATGCGCGATGCGCGCTCTCCTCCCCTCAGAAGGAGAAGGGATTCAGGGAACCGTCAGCAGGGGGGACTGGGACGGACGGTGGGCAGCAGTGGGAGCAGGAGCCGCACTTTACAAGGGGAAGAGCCTCATGAGGCTCAAGAGCCACTGGTTGGCCTCCACTGCCCTAGTACAATTTGGTAGGTGGGATTTTCTAGTTTTTAATTCTATTAAAATCTAAGAAATCTATTTCCGGGAACTGGAGATATCTGCAGTCAAGCAAGCTGTCCTCCCACCAGAAAATTATGAATAATAAGCTCACTCCACTATACACCCCTCCTCTGCATAATAAACATCCTCTACCACCCTGGAAGTTATGTATCAGGGCCCCTTCATTCAGCCCAATCCCCCCTTCTCCCACCCCATCTCTCACCATCTGTGCAGTAAAGGGGTAATTAGTGTATGAGGCAGTCTAGTTAGACACCTAAAGATAGTTGGCCGTCAGTGGCGTAACTATGAATTGGGTGCCCCCCGCCGTTAATGGGGGGCACCCCCCCGCTGCACCCCGCTCCCCCATCCCCCGCCCGCAGCCTTACCTCCTGTCTTGCTGGTCCCGGCTCCCTTGCTGGCTTCATTCTTCTGCTATGGAGACGGACCAACACAAAATGTCCGCCCCCATACAGCAGACAGTTTCAGAGAACGGTTTGCTATATGGGGCGGACATTTTATTGTGGTCCGTCTCACTAGCAGAAGAATGACCACCACTGAAGACAGGTAAGGCTGCGGGCGGCAAATGGGCGGGCGGAGGATGGGTGGACGGGAGTGGGCTAACTATAGCATCACAGCCCCCCGGCGCCCCCACATGCACAGTGCCCCCCCGCGACCACGGGGGCTGCAGTGCTATAGTTACGCCTCTGTTGGCCGTGTCTAAATCAACAGTAACCGAGTTTAGAAGCCAGCTTTAGAGCGACGGGAGCGTGGTCGGATTCAGTATGAAATCCCGGCGGTCGGGATCCCGGCGTTCAAAATCCCAATGCCGGAATCCTGACCGCCAAAATCCCGACAAGGGGGGGGGGGCGTGGATCACCCCCCCCTTGCGGGCTCGCTGTGCTCGCCACGCAGCGGGCCCGGTGCCTCGCTACGCTCGGCACGCTAATTTATTCTCCCTCCGGGGGTGTCGTGGACACCCCCGGAGGGTGAAAGTGTCGGTATTCCGGTGTTGGGATTCTGAACGCCGGGATCCTGACCGCCGGGATTTAAACTGCATCCCGCGTGGTCGACGGTCACACGGTTGATATGAGTTTTTCATGTTTTATTGGTGCTAGACGAGTTTGACTAAGGGTGGTCGACCATAACATTGTGTCAACTCTGAATCGGGCCCTTAATAGGTTCTTTTTACTGAGTTCTGTTTTGCAAAAATGAGTGCATAGTATCCAAATGTATCTTATTTGCTATCCAGAACACAAGTCGATAGACCTTTTTTGAATAAAAACTTAACCGAGTAAATCTGAGTACAACGGTACCTGCACATCTCTATTCAGAATCAATTTAAGAAACTCCATTTCAGTTAATGCCAGTGTAACCATGTGCTTTGGTGCCCTCTTGTGGAAATGTAGTGAAACCCATTTTTTCCATCAAATCCATGTTTACTGATTTAAGAAATAAACATACATTTCTGGTATAAACAACTTTGATTCGTCTGTGATACATATTTACCTAAATTAATATTATCTCCGACACATCTTGCCTAATTAACCAAATTAAAGTCAACACGCATTGGGTCGACCAGAGAAGGTCGACAGGGCTTCGGTTGACACATAAAAAGGGTTGACATGGCTAAGGTTGACAGGGTCAAAAGGTTGACACAAGCATTATGTTGACAATGGGAAGGTGGACAGTCAATTGGTCGAAATTAGTTTTTCACTTTTTTTGTCCCTAATGTTGACATGGTGGTATCAGTGCACCGATTCCGCTAGCCATGTGCCGTAATGCATGGTAGGGCATGAAATACCGCCTGTTGGCACATGTTTAATTTACATAGAGCACATAAAATGATATCTTATATGTATTAAAACAATACAGTTTATAACCATCATCCCAATGTTATAAAAAGGCCAGTAAATAAACTGTGATTTACTGTATTAAGCTGAGGTGTGCATACCTCCCAACTTCACTGTTGAAGAAATAGGGACACTCGCGCGGCGAAGCGCCCGAAAAGGGGCGTGTTGTATGCAAATGAGGGCACTGATTATGCTAATTAGCCGCAACCTTATTTTCATACGAGAACAGACGTGTGCGTATGCGCACAGCGTCTATTCTATTAGATTGGGGGGTCTCCCAACTGCCACCCCCCGCAGCGGGACAATGTCTGCCGCGGGTGGGACAGCGGGACAGGACCCGAAAATCGGGACTGTCCCGCTGTAATCGTGACAGTTGGGAGGTATGGGTGTGTAAAACCACACTTCATACCAGTGGAGGACAGGGCCGCAACTAGGGGGTGCTAAGGAGGCAAGTGTCCCAGGAATCAGATTTGAGGAGGCATTTTATTAAATTGTCCACATTGTACCCACGTCCACACTGTACAGCGCTAGCAGGGGAGCTTCAGGGCTTCCATCACCTCTGACCTGGTAACCGCGCTACGGATGACCGAAGGAAAGAACATTTGCTGCCAGTAAAGTATTGTTACCATTTCTACACAGCATTGGGCTATTCTTCTCAAGGCTCAAGTCTGATTGTTTGGAGTGCTCCCAGGGGTCCAGACAGTGGCATAATAATAGCCCCGCAGAATCCGCAGTGGCGGGGAGGCACAGAGTAAGCGTGGGCGCCGGGGGTCTGTAGGGGCTATTGATGCGCTGACCTGCCTTAACCTCCACTTGCCTCTGCGTCTGTGGCCGGGACCCACAGATCTACCGGTCTGCGGTCCCGGCACTCCTCCTGACTCCTGCAAATTAAAAATCTCCCTCACAAAATGTACGCCCCCTTACAGCAGACCGTTTTTAAGCAGGCTAGAGGAGGTGGTGGCATCCTCTAGCCTCCTCAAAAACTGTCTGCTGTAAGGAGGCAGACATTTTGTGAGGGAGATTTTTCATTTGCAGGAGCCAGGAGCAGCACTGGGACCACAGACAGGTAGATCTGCGGGAACCGGCTACAGACGCGGCGGCAGCAAGTGCAGGTGTAAGGTAGGGTTAGGGTACCTTAACTTTCCTTGGGAGGGAGGGCGCCCATTTTTTAGTTAGGCCACTGGGTCCAGACCCATTGCTGAGTAGCAGCAGTCTTTCAAAATATAAGGGATAAAACAACAGGGCCGAATTCGATGGTGGGGGGGTCTGCATATGAGCGAACACCTTTCACGAGTATCCCACTCCATTCGCACACTAAGGGGAGGGCCAGGGCGGCAGCAGGGGCTTCCCCATAAACATGCTGGGCGTTCCCCAGGGAATGCAGGCATTTCAATGCCTGCACCCCAAATTCAGACTGCAGCAGCCATCTGAACAGTAAGTATTGACTTACTTTTGAAGCTGAAGGCTGCAGAAATCACATGCCGTAATGCCAATTACACATAAGGCTCCACATGATGCCCATTACATACTATATAACAATCTATAATGCCCATTACACATTGTGCCACACATTATGATGCCCATTATATATTTGACACATAAGTGTCACTTACCTACATGCTCATTGCTAGGGGCTTCATGCTTGATGCAAAACAAAGACAGGGCACACCACACAGTGACATTCTTTCTCTTTCCTCTTGAATTGCTTTATTCTCGATGCCAAGGGGCTTCATGCTTGATGAGGGGCATGACGGAAAGTCACTGCTGGTGAACAGCCTGACACACAAGGCAGACTGCTAATTGGCTAATTATGTAACAGGTGAACTGCACACAGAACAAATACAAGAGTCAGGCTGCATTACACAGACCCACCAGACCCACACCTCGTAACTTTTAAAGATGCAGCAGTGGTGTTATTAGTGCTAGTCACTGAAAGATCCCAGTAGGCAACAAGCCTCTGTACTGTGGGCCTAATTCAGACCGCGTTGAATCTACGGCACATAGCACAAACTGCCAATGTTTGGGTCCTGTGTTGTTGGATGCACTATGGCTGCAGACTGTCAGTGACCCCTTATTGTTTTATCTTCAAGGTCTGTTTGTATTTCTGCTACAAAAATAAGATCTGTGAAAATCACCTCAGGGCCTCACACTATACATCTATGTGTTATGCAGAAAACACTATAATTTTATCCCACTGGTAAAAAAATTACTGGAACCCCATACATTTGTATATAAATTTAAGTTTTATAGGATCTGATTTCCCTTCACCCTGACCGGCAGCTTCCCGGAAGGCTACATACCAATTTGACACTTCATGTGCCATTTTTTTTCCACAATGTAACTTGCTGGTTAAATGCATCATTCCAGGGACTGGTGTTGGGGTTAGGAGGGTGGCTGAGCCTGGGTGGTCGATGTCATGAGGAGGAGACTGCCTTCCACTGCTGTGGTCGCAGAGGATCCGGCTCCACTCTCCCAACTCATTTCTGGAAAAATGTCATCTCCTATATATTTGGCTACATCTGTCACTCAAAGTGGGTGTCTGTGTCTATAACGCTCTGTTCCTGGACTTTCCTCTTAATGTGTGATTGCCTTCATCTGTGCTGAACACCTTTCTGAGAAATTAACCTGTTTAAAACAGGTGATGGCAATCATACATTAAGGGGAAGTCTAGAAACAGAGCATTGTGTCCCTCTTGGAGAGGGTCATGTTGGGAGGTACAGTATGTGACCGAGAACCAGCCCACAGACAGTGCCAGACACCCACTGCCTTCCCATGTTGCCCAGCACTGCTACTCCACAGCCACCAGGTGAGCGCCCCCCTCCCGCGATTTGCGGCAAAAACACCCGCTCCCCCGCGACCCACCCTACCGCGATTCGCCGCAAAAACACCCCCGCGACCCCCCCTCCCGCGATTCGCTGCAAAAAGAACCCCCCCACGACCCCTCCCGCAATTCGCGGCATAACCACCACCCCGTGACCCCCCTCCCGCGAATCGCGGCAAACCCTCCCCCGTGACCCCCCCCGATTCGCGGAAAAAACACCCCCCCCCGCGACCTCCCTCCCGCGATTCGCGGCAAAAAGACCCCCCCCCGCGACCCCCCCTTGCACGATTGGCGGCACCCCCCCTGCGACCCCCCTCCCGCGATTCGCGGCACCCCCCCCCGCAATTCGCAGCAGCCCCAGGATTAAATGGCACATGCAAAACACTGACATGGCTATGGTCGACAATGAAAAAGGTTGACATGAGTTTTTGAAGATTTATTTTTAATTTTTTTAATTTTTTCATATTCATTGTCATGTGTCGACATGGACACCAATGAAGTGGCACACTTATGTCAACATTTACATGTGTTGACCTTTCTGTGTTGATTTTTTCTTGTGGCGATTCGCGTCACACACCCCCCGCAACCCCCCCTCCCGCGATTCGCGGCACCCCCCGTGACCCCCACCTCCCGCAATTCGCGGCAACCCCCCACCGGAACCCCTGTGAACCCCGCCCTCCCGCGATTCGCGGCACCCACCCCCGCGACCCCCCCTCCCGCAATTCGCGGCACCCCCCCGTGATTCGCGGCAGCTCCAGAATTAAATTGCACATGGAAAACACTGACATGGCTATGGTCGACAATGAAAAAGGTTGACATGAGTTTTTGAAGTATTTTTGTCATTTTTTGAATATTTTCATATTCATTCTCATGTGTCGACATGGACACCAATGAAGTGCCACACTTATGTCAACATTTACATGAGTTGACCTTTCTGTGTTGATTTTTTTCTTGTGGCGATTTGCATCACACCCCCCGCAACCCCCCCTCCGGCGATTCGCGGCACCCCCCCGCGACCTCCCCCCCCCCCCCCCCTCCCGCAATTCGCGGCAACCCCCCACCGGGACCCCCATGAACCCCGCTCTCCTGCGATTCGCGGCACCCACCCCCCGCAACCCCCCCCCCTCCCGCAAATCGCGGCACCCCCCGCGATTCGCGGCAGCCCCAGGATTAAATGGCACATGCAAAACACTGGCACGGCTATGGTCGACAATGAAAAAGGTTGACATGAGTTTTTGAAGATTTATTTCATTTTTTGAATGTTTTCATATTCATTGTCATGTGTCAACATGGACACCAATGAAGTGGCACACTTATGTCAACATTTACATGTGTTGACCTTTCTGTGTTGATTTTTTCTTGTGGCGATTCGCGTCACACCCCCCCCCCCCCGCAACCCCCCCTCCCGCGATTCGCGGCACCCCCCGTGACCCCCCACCTCCCGCAATTCGCGGCAACCCCCCACCGGAACACACGTGAACCCCGCCCTCCCGCGATTCGCGGCACCCAACCCCGCGACCCCCCCCCCCCCTCCCGCAATTCGCGGCACCCCCCGTGATTCGCGGCAGTTCCAGAATTAAATTGCACATGGAAAACACTGACATGGCTATGGTCGACAATGAAAAAGATTGACATGATTTTTTGAAGGTTTTTTTTTTCATTTTTTGAATGTTTTCATATTCATTCTCATGTGTCGACATGGACACCAATGAAGTGCCACACTTATGTCAACATTTACATGTGTTGACCTTTCTGTGTTGATTTTTTCTTGTGCCGATTTGCGTCACACCCCCCCCCACAACCCCCACTCCCGCGATTCACGGCACACACACACACACACCTCCCCCGCGATTCTCTGCACCCCACCCCGCGACCCCCCCCTCCCATGATTCGCCGCAACCCCCGCCCCGTAACCCCCCCTCCCGCAATTCGCGGCACCCCCCCGCGATTCGCGGCAGCTCCAGAATTAAATTGCACATGGAAAACACTGACATGGCTATGGTCGACAATGAAAAAGGTTGACATGAGTTTTTGAAGTTTTTTTTTTCATTTTTTGAATGTTTTCATATTCATTTTCATGTGTCGACATGGACACCAATGAAGTGCCACACTTATGTCAACATTTACATGTGTTGACCTTTCTGTGTTGATTTTTTCTTGTGGCGATTCGCGTCACACCCCCCCCCACCCCCCTTGCAACCCCCACTCCCGCGATTCACGGCACACACACACCCCCCCGCGATTCTCGGCACCCCACCCCGTGACCCCCCCTCCCGTGATTCACGGCACACCCCCCGCGACCCCCCCTACCATGATTCGCCGCAACCCCCGCCCCCGTAACCCCCCTCCCGCGATTTGCGGCAACCCAACCCGCGACCCCCCTCCCGCGATTCTCTGCAATCCCTCCCCTCCCGCGATTCGCAGCATCCACCCCCCCACAACCCCCCCTCCTGCAATTCGCGGCACCCCCCGCGACCCTCCCTCCTGCAATTCGCGGCACCCTCCGCGACCCCCCCTCCCGCGATTCGCGGACACCTAAGTTGCAATACAGGGCATCTTTCATACAATTCTAACCATATTTCTCATATACAAACGTTCACAAATTAAGGGGGCGCAGCCCCTTACGACGGTGTGAAGAGCGCCCGTAGGGCGCGATGAATCACCTAGTCACATACAGTAATTAGCCTTTCAGGGATCATTATTCAGGGCTGGCAATATCATTAGGGCAGCGTTCTGCAGTTAAAAAAATCTCACCCCTCCCACCCCCGAGCATAACCAGCCCCGGGTGCATTGAGCTAGTCCTGGTTCCCCAAATAGAGGGAAAAACAATTGTGGGGATGATCCCACGTGCACCCTGTTCGCCGGTTGGGCTGCAAAGTATTCTGGTTGCATCTGGGGGTGGAAACCGCCTGTTAACTGGGGGTGCTAAGAAAAATGCAGGCATGCCTAGGAAAATGCTGAGAGTGTCTGGGAAAACGCAGGCGTCCCTAAGCATTTTTAGGGGAGGGTGTGTGACGTCAGCTCCAGGCCAGATAAAATCGCACATTTGATATGTGTGATATGGTGCGATTTTTTTGCGAATTAATATATCGCACCCTATTACATCTCACCCCTAGGGGGTTATTCCAATGCAATCAGTCCCCTGCGCAATTGCACGGAGGACCGATTGTTCATAACTGCACATGCGCATAGGTTTTTATGCGCATGTGCAGCAGCTCGCACATAAAAGTCCGGACGGGGGCGTTGGGCAGTGGGCCGGGGAATTTGCATATGGGAACGCCCCATGATAACACTGGGCTTTCCCATGGTAATTCCCCGATGACACGGGTGCGAGGGTTGGGCAGCTGACAATAGCCCCTTGCACCCTGCCTGACTCTTTCAGGCACATAAAGGTGTCTCAGATCTGCGAGCGCTGAAGAAATCATTCAATGATCGCTGATTGCTGTGTGGGATTTTCACTGTTTTTTGAGCCGACATGAGCCGACAGGCAGTATTTCATGCCCTACCATCCATTAGGGCATGGTGGGAGAATAAAATAGTGTGCCGAGTGCAGCGAGGCACCGTGCCCGAAGCATTGCAAGCGAAGTGAACGATGCAAGGGGTTGCGGTTGACTTCCAACTGTGTCCATGTCGATTGGGACGACATTCGGGTAAAAAAAACAGTGAAAAAACCCCATGTCGACCTGTCGACCTAACCCATGTCGACCTAACGCATTTGTCGATCTTGTCCCATGTCGACCTTGTCCCATGTCGACCTAGACACCTGTCGAAATTCACCCATGACGACCTAGAACCCTGTCGACCTAGTTGCCTGTTGACCCAACAGTGTCGACCTAATGACTGTCGACCTAAGTCGGGTCGACAATACGATCCACACCCCACATCAGTCCCTGCTCCGTGGAGCTTACACTCTATATTACTTAGCACATGTACACGCACACATGCACCACAGTGTACCTCCCAAGTGCATATCTCCCAACTTTCATCCCTCCGCAAGCGGCTGGCTATGCTCCCAGCCCCTCCGGCTGCAGGAATAGACACTAAAGAAAGGGGGCATGGCCTATACCCGTGGCTTATTTATTTACAGTTTCTTATATAGCGCAACAGATTCCGTTGCGATAAGAAGCCTTACACCAGCCCTGTCTATAGGGATATAGGAGGGAATTGTGGCACCCCAACCTGGAATGTTCCCAGGAACAGGGACAATACACGCTGGGTTGCTAGGCAACCGTAGCACGAGTGAAAACCCAGTCCAGAACCTAAGGGGTTAATACTGGAGGCGCCGCAGGGCGCGAAAACCTGTCCCCAGGCTGATTGACAGCCAACGGGGGACCAATAGGAAGGGAGTGGGAGGTACCTGGAGGTCAGAGGGCCCGGAAGCAAAGCGGAGTGGAGAGAGGAGTGAACCGCGTGGAGTGAGGAGAAGAGCGGGACTGCTGAAGATCAGCGGAGGGTCCAGGACAGAGCCTGAACACCGGCTGAGGACCAGCTGATACCGCAGCAAGAAGAAGACGCCGGGGATTTGAGCAGCCGGCGGGGAGAGACCTCGACGCATGGCTGAGTGAGGCAACTGCAGTAGCAGCGCCCCCACTAGCGTGCTCTCCTGAAGAAGAGGACCAGCAGCAGCCATTCCAGATGCCCGGAGACCCGATCGGGGAGCCTGCATCCAGTAGCTGACGCCAGGTACCCCATTTGCTGGTGACCCCAGGTCCTGCCTCCCAGTACCCACTCCCTGTCACCAACGTCAGGGGACACTAAGCAGGCAGACCCCCACTGTGCCCAGCACCCAGACAAACACCAGCTGTGCCCAGCACCCAGACAAACCCCCACTGTGCCTAGCACCCAGCCAAAACCCCGCTGTGCCCAACACCCAGGCAGACCCCGCTGTGCCCAATGTCTTGGGCACATTGCCACCTCCAACACCTGGGTAGCCCTGACTCTATTTGGGCCCGTTCAGAACTGCCCTCTTCAGACCAGCGTGGGACCCTATTACACCGCCGCCCCACTAAGCGAGGGGAGTTAGCCCTCTAATTAAGTGTATCCGGATCTGGAAGTTTCTCTTAAGTTAAATGGACCCTGCTGTTCTGAATTGGCACAAGAGAAGGATCACACTGCCATCCTGTGGCTGAAGTTAATATTGCCAGGAGTCCAGTTCTACCCTTGCCTAGGACTACAGCATTCACCCCTCATCCATGGACATTATCCTGAGGCCCATACCTGGGAGGGACGTGTTTAGGACAGTGTTAATAAGGTCTGCTTTAAGGTCATAGTGCATGTCCCGTAATGTTTATATGCGGTATGCATTTTATTTCATGTAGGTCATACTTATCTGTGCTTAGGTGGCTAGACCCACACCTGGTTGCTAATATTGTCGAGTGAGAGCATCATCTTCCCCGAGCCTGTCTAACGGCCTGCGGGAGGTATGTTCCTACTCTCCAGTGACACGGGAAGTCCGCAGCGTATTTGAATGTAAGGTTAGCATTGTAGCGCTGAGCTATTTTGGGCTGGATACAGCCGTTAACGTGTATGACAATTGTTTTCTTTACACTTAATAAAACGTAAGTAGTTGTTGTAGTTGTTGTAGTTGTTCTCTATGGCCAACGCGGTGAAGAATCTGTGCGGAAACGAGCATCCAGCGACTCAAGGTAACCCCACCACACCCCACACTGCCGACATATCACACTTGGCGTCAGACCGAACAGGATACGAGTCGGCTGAGAGAACAACCAAGCAGGGAAGATGGAGCAACAAGCTGCACAACCGGCGGTACAAGCACCGGCGCAACCAGCTGCGCCAGCGCAAGGCGGAGAGATACCAGCACCCGGGGGTGAACAACAAGGACAAGCCGCCGCTGCACCAACCACCCAAATCACGCTCCCTTACTACTTCGGGGCGTCATGGTTGCCCAGCTACAGCGGAGACAAGAAGAAGGCGCCGGGAGCCTTGTTCGAGGAGTTCAAGAGAGGAATAGAGTCAACATGCCTGTTGTACAACCTACAAGAACAACAGAAGGTTCAGATCCTAGTAGGACAACTGACAGGATCTGCTCTCCGTGAAGTTATGTCATGGGCACCCGAACACAAGACGACGGTAGCACAGATACTAAAGAAGCTATCCGTCACCTTCGAAACGCGAAGCCTCCCACAACTAAAATTGAAGTTGTATGGAAGAAAGCAACGAGCGGGCGAGACGTTGCGAGACTATGCTCTCAGCCTACTAGAAAGGTGTAAGGCGATACAATCCCTCGACCCGGAAGAAATGAGGAATGCGGATGAGACACTAATAGTTCAGCTGATCGAAGGGGCCGGACGAGAGAGCATACGGGCGCAACTGAGGCTGTTGCGAAGGCAGATGTCGGTTGTGACCTTCGCCGACTTCAAAGACGCTGCCATTGGGGTGGTTGGGACACAGGATGAAGCAGAAGAGGAGTACCCTGAATTACTAAGGTTTCACGAACAGCCATACTCACGGAGAGCCTTCTCTACCAGCCCAGATGGGGCAAGGAAGAACAGAGACACAGCCATACGGGCCGCACAGAACCTACCGGACGACCAGTTCAAGGTTCTACAAAAGCAAATTGAGAACCTCACCGTCGACATGACAGATATGCAGAGGGAAATACGCCAGTGACCCAGAACACCGGGAGTAGACCCAGACACGGAGGAATGGTGGGCCCTGTACGTAGGACAATGCCTGAGGATCAAAGTGCTGATCAATGGGATAGAGACAGTGGCCATGATAGACACCGGGTCGCAAGTATCCATGATACAATTACCCACTCTCTAAAAATACTGGGGAAAAGAAATACCACTTGGACCGCACCCCACGCAGGTGAAAGTAGTCGCTGGCAATGGCCGGGAGATCACCTGCACCAGGTACTGGGAGGCCGACCTGATAATCGGACGAACGCACTTACCCAAACGGGTATTTGGTGATCACCTTTGGAGAAGGAAAGGTCTCCCCCATCATCCTGGGCATGAACATCCTAAGAAATTGCCCTGAAGAGCTGATTTCGGCACTAAAGCAGGCACTGGTTGACCAAGATCAGGCTGAGAAGGTAACCCTGCAACACATCATCTGCATCCAGAGGAGTCAGGTGGTGAAAAAAGTGCTGGCCACACGAGTACAAGGAACTGTCAAGTGGTTTAATGTCCGAAGGGGATATGGCTTCATTAACCGAAATGACACGAAAGATGATGTTTTTGTCCATCGGACGGCCATAAAGAGAAACCACCCGCAGAAGTTCCGGCACAGTGTCGAAGATGGCGAGACGGTGGAATTCGATGTGGTAGAAGGAGAAAAGGGTGCTAAAAGGAAGCCGGTAAAGGAAGTACCGGTACCGGTACGTAGGGTACCGGTAAAAGGAAGCCGGTTTGATCCCGACAGGCGTCATTCCCGCAGGCGTTTTTACCGGTGTCGAAGTGGACGCTGCCACGCCAACACCGTTGCCCTCTTCCGCAAGCCTCTACACCCGGAGGGAGAGGTGGAGGATAGCAGGGAGCAAAACGAGATGCCGACGTTCACCAGTCCAGTAACATCCCGCTGGGAATCGTGCGCATCCTGGGTGCAAGAACACCAGTCCAAATTGGCTGACACAAGAGTCTTGGTCGACCAGAAATCAGGGAAGAGTAGGGACCGCCAGAAGGTCAACTATGAACAGATCGCCCCAGCTGAACGCATACCTGTTGGTACCCCAGGGTTCAAAAGAAACAATCGCCCCATGCGCAAGCTCAATGCAAAGTGGGAAGCGAACGCCTACGTGGTAGCGGAAGAACCACGGGATACTGTAGCAGCCTACCGCAGCACCCACCCCCAATGGATCCATCAAAGTCAGAGCAAGCCATATCCGAGTCAAACTCCAGTAGATTCCAGGTCAAGTAGTGAAGAAAGCCTCGAAAAGGAAGATCCCATCACAAGGTGGTCTCAGGACCCATTGGAACTGATGCCGAATGTATCCGAGTCAAACTCCAGTAGATTCCAGGTCAAGTAGTGAAGAAAGCCTCGAAAAGGAAGATCCCATCACAAGGTGGTCTCAGGACCCATTGGAACTGATGCCACTCCTTCCAAATATACTGCCACAGACCAGTCCGAGGATCGTTGAATCTGCTCCTAAGGCCGTTGAGATCGCACCCACTGGGACGGGAGCGAGGCGTTCAGTTAGGAGAGGCGTGCTACCCCTGCGGTACAGGGAATAGATATGCTGTACATAATGTCCCAATGTTGTGTAATGTACATTTTGTGTAAAGAACAGTAAATGTTACTTATGTATGTGGCCCCCTCCCCGAGGGCAGTGAATATTTGAACCCAAACCCAGAAGACTTTTTCCAGCACATGTCCGTTACCTAGTTCGATGCCCGAGGACCAGCATCCTTAAAGTGTGTATATGTGGCACCCCAACCTGGAATGTTCCCAGGAACAGGGACAATACACGCTGGGTTGCTAGGCAACCGCAGCACGAGTGAAAACCCTGTCCAGGACCTAAGGGGTTAATACTGGAGGCGCCGCAGAGCGCGAAAACCTGTCCCCAGGCTGATTGACAGCCAACGGGGGACCAATAGGAAGGGAGAGGGAGGTACCTGGAGGTCAGAGGGCCCGGAAGCAAAGCAGAGTGGAGAGAGGAGTGAACCGCTTGGAGTGAAAGAGCGGGACTGGTGAAGATCAGCGGCGGGTCCAGGACAGAGCCTAAACACCGGCCGAGGACCAGCTGACGCCGCAGCAAGAAGAAGACGCGGGGGGTTTGAGCAGCCGGCGGGGAGAGACCTCGACGCGGAGCAGGAGCAGCGTGGCTGAGTGAGGCAACGCTGCAGTAGCAGCGCCCCCACTAGCGTGCTCTCCTGAAGAAGAGGACCAGCAGCAGCCGTTCCAGATGCCCGGAGACCCGATCGTGACGGGCAGAAGCCTACATCCAGTAGCTGACGCCAGGTACCCCACTTGCTGGTGAACCCAGGTCCTGCCTCCCAGTACCTACTCCCTGTCACCAAAGTCAGGGGACACTAAGCAGGCAGACCCCCACTGTGCCCAGCACCCAGACAAACTCCTGCTGTGCCCAGCACCCAGACAAACCCCCACTGTGCCCAGCACCCAGCCAAAACCCTGCTGTGCCCAACACCCAGGCAGACCCCGCTGTGCCCAATGTCTTGGGCACATTGCCACCTCCAACACCTGCGTAGCCCTGACTCTATTTGGGCCCGTTCAGAACTGCCCTCTTCCGACCAGCGTGGGACCCTATTACACGCCCGCCCCACTAAGCGAGGGGAGTTAGCCCTCTAATTAAGTGTATCCGGATCTGGAAGTTTCTCTTAAGTTAAATGGACCCTGCTGTTCTGAATTGGCACAAGAGAAGGATCACACTGCCATCCTGTGGCTGAATATTGCCAGGAGTCCAGTTCTACCCTTGCTTAGGACTACAGCATTCACCCCTCATCCATGGACATTATCCTGAGGCCCATACCTGGGAGGGACGTGTTTAGTACAGTGTTAATAAGGTCTGCTTTAAGGTCATAGTGCATGTCCCGTAATGTTTATATGCGGTATGTATTTTATTTCATGTAGGTCATACTTATTGTGCTTAGGTGGCTAGACCCACACCTGGTTGCTAATATTGTCGAGTGAGAGCATCATCTTCCCCGAGCCTGTCTAACGGCCTGCGGGAGGTATGTTCCTACTCTCCAGTGACGCGGGAAGTCCGCAGCGTATTTGAATGTAAGGTTAGCATTGTAGCGCTGAAGGTGCCCATACACTAGTAAGATTTATTTTCAGATCTGGCTGGTTGGAACAAAAACATGGCTATGGATGAGTGTCAGTTTGTCAGTGTGTCAGTTTTCCAGCATTTCCAAGCAAATGGTCAACTGTCATTTGCTCTAATCCATAACCATGTTTTTTTCCAACCAGACAGATCTGCAGATAAATCTGCGTGTGTATGGCCACCTTAAGCTATTTCGGGCTGGATACAGCCGTTAACGTGTATGACAATTGTTTTCTTTACACTTAATAAAACGTAAGTAGTTGTACTGCTGAGCCCCTTGTTTGGTTCCTTGTGGGGGTGTTTTCTCTACGGCCGACGCGGTGAAGAATCTGTGCGGAACCGAGCATCCAGCGACTCAAGGTAACCCCACCACACCCCACACTGCCGACATATCACAGAAACACAAGAACAGGCACCAGTAATTACATAGCAGTCCCATCAAGTTACAATTCCAGAAGGGAAGCTATATAATACATAAGTGCCTCAGAGGGTTATGCGTGTAGAACTTAAATATGATAGGCTTGCCTGAAGAGGAGAGTTTTCAGCGAATACTTGAAAGTTTGGAGGCTAGTGAAGAGTCTTATTGTGCGTGGAAGGGTATTCCATAGGGTGGGAGCAGCCCAATGAATGTCCTGTAATAGTGAATGGGAGTTAGTGATCCATGCAGAAGAGAGACGCAGATAATGTGCAGAGCGGAGTGGTCGAGATGGGAGATATTTTGTGATAAGTAAGGAGATATATGCTGGTGCACAATGGTTAATAGCTTTATATGCGAGTAGAAGTGTTTTATATTGAATACGGTAAGATACACGCAACCAATGAAGGGATTGGCAGAGCGGATCAGCAGACGATGAGCGTTTTGCAAGGAAGATCAGCCTAGCAGCAGCATTTAAAAAGGGGTTGCAGTGACGAGAGTCTGTTCTTGGGAAGACCAGTTAGGAGACTATGGCAATAATCAATGCGGGATATAATAAGTGCATGGATAAGAGATTTGGTAGTGTCTTGTGTGAGATACGGTCGTATTTTGGATATGCTTTTTAGATGCATGTAACATGATTTGGAGACAGATTGAATGTGGGGAAGAAAGGACAGTTCAGAGTCGAGGATGACCCCTAAGCAATGAGCTTGTGGGGTAGGGTGGCTTGTCGAGTTGTCAACAGCGATGGAGATGTCAGGATGGTAACTGTTCTTAGTTGGCAGGAATATAAGTAATTCCGTTTTGGAAATATTAAGTTTGAGTTGGCGAGAAGCCATCCAAGATGAGATGGCAGATAGACATTCAGAGACTCGGCTCAAAACCACTGGTGACAACTCTGGGGTTGATAGATAGATTTGAGTATCATCCGCATATAAGTGATACTGAAATCCGAAAGTTGATTAGTTTGCCAAGAGAGGAAGTATAGATTGAGAAAAGCAGAGGACCTAAGACTGAGCCTTGCGGAACTCCAACTGCCAGAGGTAGTGAAGAGGAAGTAGAGTCAGAGAAGTGAACACTGAAAGAAAGTTCAGATAGGTAAGATGTGAACCAGGAAAGGGCTTCTCACGAGGCCACGCCCCCCATTTTTGCATCTGCAAAGGAATGCCCAGCAGCTCTGTGAGCTGCAGGCTATGCCCCCAGCCCCTCTGGCTGCACACAGCGTCTATTTAGGCTGACAGGGGGGGACTCCAAACTCCCCCCCTGCCACGGGACACTGCCTGCCGTGGCAAGGATGCGAGAATGTTCCACGATAAGCGGGGGGGACTGTCCCGCTGTCCCACCTGTAGGCTGTTGTGAGTCCCCATCACTCACACAGTGTCTATTCATGGAAATAGAGGGGCCAGGGGTATGGCCACACCCCTACAGTGATGGATAATGGGGGGTTTAGTAGAAGCATAATCCCTGTGAAGCCATTTCCCCATTTAATAAAGCCAAAACCCATTTTTCTGGCAACCACAAATACACACACATGCACATTATTGTTACTTTTATTAGGGCTAATTATATACCTCCCAACATGACCCTCTCCAAGAGGGACAGAATGCTCTATTCCTGGACTTCACCTTCATTTTTTGATTAATATCACCTGTGTTGACGCACCTTCCTTATCCATTAACCTGTTTAAAGCAGGTGATGGAAACCATATATTAAGAGGGAAGTACAGGAGCAGAGCATTGTGTCCCTCCTGGAGAGGGTCGTGTTGGGAGGTATGTAATTAACCTACCAGTATATTTTTGGATTGTGGGAGTAAATATAAGCACTTAGAGGAGCCCCACGCAAGCATGGGGAGAATAAACAAACTCCACACAGTTGTGGCCATGGTAGAAATAGAACCCAGGACCTCCGTGCACTGAAGGTGTAATGCAAACCTTCACACATTCGGTGCTGACCTTGTGAACATATTGCAAGTTGTTCAAACATCCCAACTGTCCTGATTTTCACGGGATGGTCCCATATTTGGAAGGGGGGGGCAGCCCTGCTTCCCAAAAAATGGAGGGGTGGGGGGCATTGGGAGTCAAATAGCATCTGTACGCTGTGCTATATTCAGGGAGACAGAGGGGCTGGGGGCATGGCCAGCAGCCCACAGAGCGGGTGAGGCCTCACGGGAGTGGCATAATTTTTAGGGCATGCCCTTTATCATGAGACCATAAGTTTCAGGCATGCACCTTCCCGGGTCCCAACTCCAAATGTATCACAATTATGAGGTATGGGTTGCGTACAGACTCAGGGGGAAATTTACTAAGATGGGAGTTCTATTGAAGATGGGATTTTGCCCATAGCAACCTGAATCAAATTCTACTTATTCAAGTTATTTATCATCTTTGAATCGAGAAATTATAGAATCTGATTGGTTGCTATGGGCAAAATCCCATCTTCAATAGAACTCCCATCTTAGTTCTAAAGGTGCCCATACACTTTACAATTATTGTATACAATATTGTATACAATATCGCATCTCATCGCATCTTGGTTTTGCGATGAGATGATGGGTGGGATTCTCTAATCTAAATATGCTGTAAAAACCCTGTTTTCGATTTTGATATGCAGCAAAACCAGCGTGGGGGTATCGCCAGCAAAGGTTGGTGATACCCCTTAGAAGCCTATGGGCTTCTTAACGCACCCACGCCGCCCCGAACAGACCCCCGCCGCCTCGCGCCGACCCCCCTCACCTGTGTCCGGGTAGCACAGCACTGTGCTGCCTGGACCTGTGACCTCCTCATCCCTGCACTGAAAATCATCTTCTGGGTGCAGGGAGGAGGAGTAGAGCCCGCCCGCAGCAGCAGCAGCAGCAAAATAGATGGGTAAGGGAGGGAGGGGGGAGCTGCCTGCCGGGACTAGCTGGGATACGATAATTATGTCAGCGGTAGCTGGCGATGTGACGGGGATGGGGGGGGGGGGGGTCTCAGATGTAAGAGCATCCCGCCCAAGATCAGATGAGATATAGTACAAAAAGTATGCACAGCACATACTTTTTTGCACTAGATCTCATCTCATTACAAAACAGAGATGCGATGAGATGCGATATTGAATTGTATACAATAATTGCAACGTGTATGGGCACCTTAAGTAAATTTACTCCTCACTATTTCACAGAGTATAACACACACACACACACACACACACACACACACACACACACACACACACACACACACACACACACACACACACACACACACACACACACACACACACACACACACACACACACACACACACACTACTGCGCATCCTCTTCAGCTATCAAAGAACTGAGGCGTGCATGTTGCACTATAAACGGCACATGCCCATTTTTTTTCCCATTTAAAATATGGCGGCGTAGGCCTCGGGCGTGCGGCGGATGCCTGTGACGTCACGTGGTAGGCGGGGACGTGCGCCTGCTGATGGGAGTTTTGAAGCTTTCCCCTTAGCGCTGCCGGAGCTGGCGCCGCCTCGTCACTCACTGATCCCAGCAATAAGGGCATGGCGGCGGACGAAGTGTCCGAGTTCCTCAGCCAGAACCGGGAGACCGCCGCCTGGGTGGAGAGCTTGCGGGGGGAGTGCGAGTCTGACAAGCTGTGGCAGTACCGGAAAGAGTTCATTCTGCGGAACATGAGCGACTTCTGCGGGGCTGGGGAGCTCCCCGAGTCTAACCACAAAGGCCTGGACCGGCTGATCGCCTATTCAATGGCGTGGTGTAACCATGTCTTCTCTGGCTGCCGGTAAGTGCCCGGTCCGGTCTCACACGGTGCGGCGGGGGAACCCTGGCTGGTCCTGTGGGTATCCCTCCTGTAAATAGTTCTGTGTTTGGCAGCTGGCAGGCAGTCAGGGGTTGCTGTGCCCGCAGCCTGTTGTGTTGTATAACTATATGCCACTTGTTGTGCCATCCTGGCCTTGCACATCAGCCTGCAACATGTGACCGTGCTAAACTTTTTTTTTTTTTTTTCTAGAACCACCTAAACTTATCCTCACCCCCGCGAAAGAGAATTCCCCTCTTAGCAACCCTAACAGTGTGAAGTTTGTATATTCTCCCCATACCTGCCACAAAGTGGGGCAGGTATGCCAGTCAGTGCTGTCACAGCTTTGTTACCCCTTGTGTTATGACAACTAGGAACTGTACAGCCACAAGTGTTAGAAGTGATGTTGCGACACCTTCCTGATTTTACCATTGTCATTGTGGGCACAAAAGCATTTCTTACCCAGTAGGGCACAATTGTGCTAGGCATGTAGCCTGCCTTTCTGTAATACACTTTATACCATAATAAAGAAATATGTACAGTATTCAACCAGCCTGACTCGCTCACACAGGAGCTGCTGCAGAGCTGGGGCTCTGTCATGCTGAGCAGGTGTGTGTACGCCACTGGCACGCACTAAATATAAGCAGCTGAGCTGTGTCCGTACCTGCATCATCTGCAGCCACAGCACCAACCTCCTAGTCACTGGACTGCTTACCCCACACAGGGTCTTGGAATTGGACTGATTCACCTTCTCCCACACACACTCACACCATTATGTGGCCGCATTTGTCCCAAGGGCTTCCGCTCTGAGGGCTGCAGGACCGACTGGTGTTTCCTGTTACTTGTTGCTAAGTCCCAGCAGGGCAAGTAAACTAGGGCTGCAGCAGGCAATTTATGGAAGAGAGGGGTGCCTTGTATAAAGGGGACACTATTTGGAGGGGTATATGATGGAGGTGCAGTGTAAATAGGGGTGTGTGTGACTATCTGTCCTGTGCCTGCTGGTGGAACCAGAGGTGAGGAGTGTGTTTGTTTGTGTGTATGTATATTTATATTTCACTATACTTTAATTTTCAGTGTTACATGATTTTTCAAATGTTTTATTTTCTTTCAGTTATCCTCATCCTGTTATGGAAAAAGTCCTTAAAATGGCAGAAACTATAAAGGTGACGGATGCTCCAGTCCACACAACACGCGATGAACTGGTTTCCAAGGTGAAGAAAAGAGGGATTTCAAGTAGCAATGGTTAGCAGAACATAGATATGAACGATAAGGGCTTTTATAGAAGTTTCAATGCATCTATGTATGTTTAAATTAGAAAAACTGTGGGGGGGATTTAACTTGCCACCACAATTTACAGCAGCTGTTTGATCCCCCTGGGGCTATTCAGTCAGTCCCCAAAGGCAGGATGCACTTAATAGGGATTTATTTTCAGATCTGAATAGACCCCCCAAAAAATCCCTGCTAAATAGCATGTTTTACTTGTTAACTTATAGGTACAGGAACTTATCTCAGGTTCTATGGGTTAATGTCTGAAGACAGATTCAATTAATAGGCAACAAAGAGGTGCTTTAATTGAATAAGCATGTTAAAACTGGAGGCTAGCTTTCTTTTTCACCTCTGTTAAATTAATGGGGCTCAACTAATTCACCCCTCTCTCTATGCCAAGTGTATATTCTAAACTGTATTTTGACAGGTTTTGTATTGGATTTGGTGACATATACAACAACTGGAACATGGAAATTATTTTTCTTTTTTCCTCCCTGCATGTATGCTATTATAGACTTTTAAGCCTAGGAATGTATTGTAGGTCTGTTTCTGGGAGAACAACTCAGTATGGTAAACATACTATAGATTAGATCAGCGGTTCTCAAACTGTGGGTCCCGACCTTCTCCGCATGGGGTCACGACTCCAGGTTGCTGACCATCAGGCTGATGATTTTTCTAATCTGATACCCCTTTCACACCAGCCTAAATTCCCGGGTTGAGTCCGGGAACAACCCGGTACCAGCGCTGGTGTGAACGGTTCCTGGGACAAATTACCAGACTAATTTGCCGGCAATCCAACCCTGCTAGGTAGCAGGGTTATTCCTGGGTTCAACCCAGGGACCTGGCTGGTGTGAATGGGGTAGGGTATATTTACCCGGGTTGACGGTCCTCGGTGTCCGGCCGGGAACCATGCAGGCGGCGGGTGCAAATGATGGGACAGGCAGTGGATGATGATGATGACACAGCTCTCTGGTGACAGTGAGGGCGCCGGAGAGCTGCGTCATCTTCATCCGCCGCCTGTCCCATCATTTGCGCTGCCTGTGTGGATGCCCGGCCTGCACAGAGGACAAGCAACCGGGGTGAGTATTCTCACCACCTCCTCCCCACCTCCTGCCGGCCTCCTTCCCGTCCCCTTCACACACCACAAAATGCAGGGACTTTTCTGGTGTGAAAGAGGCCAACTCGGGAATGGCCCAGCATGATTACTGGGCTATATTCCAGGGTGGGTCCCTGCATTTTCTGGTGTGAAAGGGGTATTAGTGATTCAAGGAGTCTAAAAAATCTGTTGAATTGTCTGTTGTGTTAGACTCCTCCCATCACTCTGTGCCTCCACAATGCTGCCATGTATATGCTGACTACACATCTGATGGCCTTCTGCAGTAACTTGCTGGGGTCCTGTCATTATTTTTATTGTCTGATGGGGTCCCAGAGCAGAACAGTTTGAGGACCCCTAGATTAGATCTACCAAACCTAAGGTCTTTCCTCGTTTGACCTGGCTTTGGTTAATTATGATGTTTGTTTCCAAATCTTTGCTGGATCAAATTAGTGGACTATCGGTGCCAAGTAAATTCATTATCTGTGTATTTGGGAGAAATTGTTGTTACAATTATGAATTATTCTTCTATTTTGGGGAGAAGTATTGTGCCAGGTTCTCCCATAAATAGTCTGTTTTGCCACAAATAAACTTCTTTCCCATCAGTGAAGCGATGGTGACCTATATAAAAATTATTGTCTCCTTAAAACCTGCAGATGCTCTTAATCACAATGGGATATTTATAGTATCTATTTTTTTGTTTACAGAAGGGTTAGAGGAAGAACCTCTGAAGAAGCAAAAATCTGCTGACCGCGCATATACGGAATCGGTAAGCCAGCATAATGATAGGAGTTCACAGCAAACTCAGGCACAAAGGACAGAGTCTTACCAACCTGCTCCTCCACAAAGAAGTAATAACCATGAATGTCATCCACAGATGGGGAAAGTTCAGTTACAGTCCGGTGTGACTACTGTGAAAGCTCCTCGCAGACTGACTTCTGAACACACTAAGGAGCGCCAGTCATTCTTTAACAGACTCTACAAGACGGTAGCTTGGAAGCTGGTTTCTGCAGGAGGATTTGGGCCAAACCTCAACCATTCAGAACTTTTGGGCAGTTGTATCGAGTCTTTAAAATCTACGTTGGACATTGATTTTGTACCTCTAAAGGAACTGGCAGATTTGCCTCAAAGTAAAACGTCTCAGGAAAGCATAGTGTGTGAATTAAGGTGCCAGGCTGTGTATTTGGCCATGGGCTGTGGAAAAACAAAGGAAAACGCTAAAGCTGTGGCTTCGAGAGAGGCAATAAAACTATTTCTGAAAAAGAAGGTAGTGGTGAGAATATGCAAGAGGAAATACTGTGGCCGGGAAGTGGAAGACTTGGTTCTATTAGATGAGGACTCGCGCTCTCCAAACTTGCCACCTGCATTGAAAAACCCCTTGGATCTAATATAAGAAACTTTCATGTTTTAAACCCTAGAAAATGATATAGAAGCCTAATACTTTATTAAAATATTGATTTTGTTTTTTTGTGTTTTATTTTTTTTATTTTTGAAAAGTTGGAATCTTTCATTCAGTTTCAATAGGAAAAAGGTCACCATACTAGCTGAGGAATTCTTTGCATCAGAAAACTGCTTATTTTTGTATTCTACTTATTTTAGTTTAATGTGTGGTTTTCTTTAGTTTTAATCTTTTTTTTTTTTTTATTTTATTTTTTTTTGTATCCCTTTCACACCATTTGTCTATTCTAAACAAGCTACATTTTTTAAGAATCCATCAGCGTTAGACAAGGTTATAGGCAAGAGTTTGTGTTTTGATATAGGTATTTTTAGCCAAATTTCATGGTTGGAGGATTCCAGACATAGTTTCATGTTGTGATCTGAAATACATTATTTATTTATTTTTTAATTATTTTTTTTTCCCAGCTTAATTGACATAATTAAATGTGCTTTTGTTATTCATAGTGACTTGTTGCAGAGTTGTATTCTTCATCGTTTCTTTAAATTATGCTAATGAACCATTAATCAGAATACTCATACAGGTGATGCTACTCTTACATTTTCTGCCTGCTGTAAGGAATCACTATTTACATCCCTTTTCTGTGACCAAACCTATTTAAAGCACACCTGCCACTAATGCTGGGTACACCACCTACAGATTTATCTGTCCAATCTATCTGGTGGGAACAAAATCTGGCACTGTATGGGAGCGGATGAGATTCAACCATTTGATACCAAATGCTGGAAAACAAACAATGGTAATTCAGATAAACTGATTTAAAGTAGTTTGATTTATCGGTACTTATGTAATATCTGGGCTCCCGTTTTTCTTATGAAACCGCGTGCGCTCGCCACACTATATCAAATCAACTCCATGCGTAGTTGGATAGTAGGGGTATGAAAAAATGGGGTGCATTTAACATGGGAGCCCAGATAATACATAAGTACCGATTTTATCAAAATAAACAGAACAATCATTTTTATACATTTTCCAGTGTCTGGGAGCAATTTAGCGATTGTCATTTTCTCCCATACATTTCCAGATTTTTGTTCCCACCAGACAGGTCGGACAGATAAAACTTTGTGTGTGTGTACCAGGCTTAAGTTCCTAAAACTGGGCATACATGGACAGATATCATTGCCGTACACAGCGTTCCTCCTCTGGGTAGGATTGTTTTCCACTCCTACTTTAGGAGGGGAAATGTCAGTCCACTGCGGCAGTGCATATAGGGCCAGATGTATCAAGCGTCAAAAGTGATAAAATGGAGAGTGATAAACAGCCAGCCAATCAGCTCCTGCCTGATATTTTTCAAACACAGTCTGTGACATGGCAGGTAGGAGCTGTTTGGCTGGCTGTTTATCACTCTCTATTTTATCACTTTTGAAGCTTGATACATCTTGCCCATAGTACCTGATTCGGCCTACTTTCAACATAGAAAATCTAGCATTGAATATACATGCTGGATAATCTGGCATTATCAAGAAATCAATGCTTTAAGGTCGGTGACTTGTATACACTGTAAAATTGGCGTACTCGGCTGATATCGGGGGTATTGGCCACATAATTGTATACTGAAATCCCAGCTTTAGATGTAGTTTCCTTTTTATTTACATCAATGCCTTGTAATCCCATGGAGACTTGCTCACATTGAAGAGCACTATATTTGCTGTGCTATGCTTCCTCCATCCTGGGCAACGGTAAAGCAGTCGCTCTTATGCAGTTGGAGGAGGAGCCTGCCTGATAGTACGAACGCAAACAAACCCCCCACCATAGTGACCAACACAGGTACAGCAACCAATCAGATTGTAGCTAGTGTCTAGAAAGTGTTCGATAACTGATATGTAGAATCTGGTAGCTATGGGCAACATCTGTTACTATAAACCCACAATTTAGTAAATCCAACCCCCTGGGCTGTTTGTTTTTTAAATGAAAGGAGCATGTTTTATATTTCTGATAGCAGTGTGTATATGAATGGTGTAGTAAATGTGCCTATACACGTTACAATTATTGTATACAATATCGCATCTTGATTATGGGCAGTATTCAATGCAAATATTCTCCGTGCACGGCGAGCATTTTTTTTTGCTCGCCGTGCACTCTCCGTGTTCCGGAGGGCTCGCTGCCACTCCTGCTCCCCCTATTCAACGTTTTTAAGACTCGCCGCCACTCGCGGCGAGTCTTAACCCCTGCAGCGGACGAGCGTCCGCGGCAGGGAGCTGTCAGGGAGCCGGGGGACGTAGCAGCCAAGAGAGATTAAAGTCTCTCTTGGCTGCTGCAGGGGATATGGGGTGGGGAGCAGGGCTCCCCTGGACCCAGGCAGCACAGGCTGCCCCCCCTATAGCCAGCGGGGGACCCAGTATTCACTGTACCCGAACGTGCTTCGGGTGCAGTGAATATATGAATATCTAATGAGCGGCTCGAGCGCTCCGGCCCCCTGCTGGCTGCACTGTGTAAAAAAAAAAAAAAAAAAAAATGTAAAAAAATATTTTTTTAAAAATTAAATATATATTCATGTGCTATAGGCACATGAATAAAAATAACATGGCCCTTCACAGTAAAAAAAACCTGATTTTTTGACACCAAAATTAAAAAAAACACCCTTTTAGTTTAAAAGTTCACATTCCTGCTCTCCATCAAAAGATGGAGAATTTCTTCACGGAGAGAGACGGCGAGAATCACTTAGAAAGACGGAGAATATTTCACATTGAATAGGGTGGCTCGCCTTTGGAGAAAAAAAACCTCTCTCCACGGCGAAAAAAGCACAAATTCTCCACAAAACACGGAGAACTTTTCTCATTGAATACTGCCCTATGAGATCTAGTACAAAAAGGTATGTGCTGCACATACTTTTTGTACTAGATCTCATCGCAAAACCTAAAATGAGATGCGATATTGTATACAATTGTAACGTGTATGGGCACCATAAGAATTAAAAATTAACTGGAGCAAATCCTGTATTTAGGAATATGGGTTACAAGGGATATTTCAAGATTTGAACACCTTAATGCAGGCATGTCCAAACGATGGCCCTCCAGCTGTTGAAAAACTTCAAGTCCCATCATGCCTTGCTACAGTTTTGCTATTAGGGAATGCTAAAACTATGGCAAGGCATGTTGGGATGTGTCGTTTCACCACAGCTAGAGGGCCACAGTTTGGATATGGAACACCCCAACTTGATTATATCAAATCTAAAATAGGATCATAGGGAAGGTTACCCCTAACCTTGACAGGTCAAGTGAACTTCTTAAAGATGATTATCCAGCCCAAAGTTCTGTATATATGTTACAGCACTCAGCACTGAATTTCAACAGATTTACAGCGAGATGACCTAAAGTTATAGTTGTAGCCCTTTGGCAACATATATATCGATAAATGGTTAAATAAACAGGTTGAAAAGCTGTGCACATTGCAGATTGTCAAATTGACAGAATAATGTCATAGAACAACTGTAATGGGCACATCTATTTGTATAAGTTTATTAATCATGCTGCGTACTACATTATTATTTGGAACTTTAAGTTGGACATTGGCCTGCATTCTATGGTTGTAAACTTAAGATAGCCATACCTGATGCTAAGGCTCAGTGATACGTATAATATTAGAGTTTAAATTTTATGAGTTCCTGGGTAAACTACACATCACATATTGGGGGTTATTCTGGTTCACTCCTGACAATTTCCTTCTTAAATGGAAAAAACCATGTGCACTGCAGGGGGGCAGACGTAACTTGTGCAGAGAGAATAAGATTTGTGTGAGTTATTTTGTTTCTGTGCAGGATAAATACTGACTGCTTTATTTTTGCACTGCAATATAGATCTCACTTTGTTGTAAAACCCCACCCAAGTCTAACTCTCTCTGCACAATTAACATCTGCCCCACCTGCACTGCACATGGTTTTGTCCATCTAAGAAGGAATTTGTGAACCAGATTAACCCCCAGTGTTTCCATAACTAACTAAAGAAGATTATTTATTGGCTATATGGAACCAGCAGCAAGATAACTGGTGTTCTATAGTGGCCAGCTCTTATGATCTTCCAACAGCATCTAGTGGCAGAGCTGTGTTTGGGTCTCTTCTCTAAGGCCCTTATTCAGTACATATATGCATGTTACATCTGCCCCACCTGCAGTGCACATGGGTTTGTCCATTTTGAGAACAAATTTGTACTGCGATCAGGTCTGAATAAGGGCCTAAGTGTGTAAACCATTAGAAACACTGGTGCTGCAGGATGATAAATGTGTTGTGAACAAGTGACCTTAGATTTTCATGTAAGCTTGGAATTAAACTACACCTCACATATTGGTTCCTTGGCTATATCCAAAGAAGGTAATTTATTTGCAATACTGTATGTCTGTTGTGTAGGATACCTCCCAACATCTTAACATACCTCCCAACATCTGTGCCATGAAAATCAGACCTGCCATGTCAAAGGCAAGGCTTGCCCAGAAAGAGGCAGGGGCGTAACTAGCACTGCAGCCCCCAAGGTCGCGGGGGTGGCACTGTGCATGTGGGGGCGCCGGGGGGGCTGCGGTGCTATTGTAATGCCCCCGGCCCCCATCCCCCGCAGGCTTACCTGTCTGCGCGTCCCGGCTTCCCTCCTGGCTTCAATAAATTCTATGGAGATGGATCACGATAAAATGGCCGCCCCATAAAGCAGACAGTTCTCTGAAACTGTCTGCGGTATGGGGCGGCCATTTTATCGTGGTCTGTCTGCATAGAATTATTAATTGAAGCCGGGACGCGCAGACAGGTAAGCCTGCGGCGAGGGGGGGGTGCCCCCCCCCATTAACGGCAGGGGGGCGCCCCAAACCAAGCTACGCCACTGGGCAGAGGTACACGCCACAAGTGGCCTAGGGTATAGGGGCCATAGCCTAACACAGCAACCCCCATTTTTTGACAATTTCAGGGGCATGCCCAGTACACTCCAAACAGCTCGGCAGCCCCCGGATCTCTTCAACGATCACTGGCTCAACAAAGCAGAGAGCTGTGATCTCCGTCTCTTCCAAACTGCCCCGCCCGCAGGATGCTGCCACCCATGGGAGGGACAGCGGCGCCGTATCCAATTAACAGGACTGTCTCGCTGTAATCAGAACAGTTGGGAGGTATGGTGTAGTAAAGTAGATAGTAAAAAGATTGTCAATATATAATCTCTATGCTGGTGATACCCAAATCTACTGCTCCTCTCCTGATCTCTCTCCTCACTCATATTTCCATCTGTCTCTCTGCTATCTCTTCTTGGATGTCCCAGTGTTTTCTTAAACTTAACATGTCTAATACGGCCTACACACATGCCGATATTAATGCATTTTCTAAGCGACTTTGCTTAGTTTGTCAAAGTCACTTAGCAAATGCCCCTACATCAGTGTGTGTGTAGGGGCTATAGGGACAGCAATGCGCGTCACTGTTGCTTGCCTAGATTGATGAGCAGTGTCCATCAATCTCAGCATCGGTAGGGTTCTCTTACCGGAGAACACTGGCGCTGTCCGCTCGCTCAGCACACAGAGTTGACAGCTCGCTCTGTGTGTGGGCTGTCAGCTCTGTGTGCTGAGCGATAGCAGTGCCTGACCTAACATAGCTAAATCGCCCTCCACACATCGCTATGTGTGAAGGGCCCATAAGATTGAGCTGATCATCTTCCCACCCTCCTGTATAACCTCACCTCCCTAAATTGATGGAACAACAATCTTCGGTACTTATGTAATATCTGGGCTCCCGTTTTTCTTATGAGACCGCGTCCCCTTGCGGGGCTCGCCACTCTTTGGGCACGGTGGCTCGCTGCGCTCGCCACACTATATAAAATCAACTCCATGCGTAGTTGGGTAGTAGGGGTATGAATAAATGGGGTGCATTTAACATGGGAGTCCAGATAATACATAAGTACCCAATCTTCTCTAGACCCTCTGTACGCTGCCTTGGCGTTATTCTTGATTACTCTCTCTCCTTTAAACCACACATTCAGCACCTCTCACAGTCCTGCCATTTCCACCTAAAAATATTTCCAGGATCAGACCCTTTCCCAACTAGGATGCTACAAAGGGGATGCAGTCAATTTGCCGGCGGTCGGGATCCCGACACTGGAATCCCGACCGCCGAAATCCCGAAACTTTCTCCCTCCGTGGGTGTCCACGACACCCATAGAGGGAGAATAAAATAGTGTGCCGAGCGTAGCGAGGCACCGGGCCCGCTGCGTGGCGAGCGCAGCGAGCCCGCAAGGGGGGGCACTCCACGTCCCCCCCATGTCGGGATTTCGGCGGTCGGGATTCCAGTGTCGGGATTCCGACCGCCGGCATTACATATTGGATCCCTACAAAGACCCTCATCCATTCACTAGTCATTTCCAGATTAGACTATGTAATCTCCTTCCTGGCCTCCCTGACAAATGCCTCTCTCCACTCCAGTCTATCCTCAATGCTGCTGCCCGGCTCATCTTCCTATCCAAATGTACTATGGAAGTTATTAAAATCTGATCACAAAGCTGCTTTTTCTCAAATGGACAAAACCTTGTTCACTGCAGGTGGGGCAGATGTAACGTGCAGAGAGTTAACCTGGGTACACACTAGTTTTACAGGCATGTCCAAACTATGGCCCTCCAACTGTTGTAAAACTACACATCCCAGCATGCCTTGCCATAGTTTTAACATTTCCTAATAGCAAAACTGTGGCAAGGCATGATGGGACTTGTAGTTTCACAACAGCTGGAGGGCCATAGTTTGGACATGCACTAGTAGATATATCTGCAGATCAATTGAAATTATATCTACAGACGGATCGTGCAGCTTGTTCTCCATTCATGCTGCACGATCCATCGGAAATGACATCACCAACTGAGCAGTCAATCCTCATCGGCGCCCGGCATGGCTGTACGGTCGATCGGCGGTTTGCTCGTACACACTGTATGAAGTGCTGATTTATCTCTAGATATATCGGGCATCGACTGTGTTGCAGAGCTGAGGCGATATATCTGTGAATGACGCCATTTACAGATATATCGCTCGTACACACTGGCCAACGATATATCAGCCAGTGTGTACACACCTTTAGATTTAGTTGAGTTTTTTTGATTCGGTGCAGGGTAAATACTGGCTTTATTTTTACACTGCAATTTAAATTTCAGTTTTAACACATCCCTCCCAAATCTAACTCTCTCTGCACATGGTACATCTGCCTCACATACAATGCAACAAAGTTTGGTCAACAGTTTGAGAGAAAAATAAGCTTTGAGATCAGGACTGAATAACCCCCATGTCCACCTCCCTTCTCCTACTAGCCCTACACTGGTTCCCCTTTGCCGTCAGAATCCAATTAACTTACAACTTAATGTACAAAGCCCTCACCCATTCCTCTCCCACCTACATTTCTGACCTTACCTTATCTCTCTTTACGCTCCCACCTGCCTTCTTTGTTCCTCAAATGTATGCCACCTTGCCTGCCAACTGAATACTTCCTCCGGTATGTCGCCCCTAGGTCGACAATCTCTAAATACTGTTACATGGTCGACACCTGGAAATGGTCAACATACTATAAGCTTAATGTCGACATGGACATGGTTGACACTCAAAAGGTCGACAAAAGTATTTCAAGTTTTTTGGGTGTAGACCGACGGGAAACGGTCATCTGTCAGACCACACTTAGGTCGACCCCGGAAGGTCGACTGGCCCCAAGGTCGACAGGGTTAAAGTTCGACATGACTTAAGGTCGACATGGGCCAAAGTCGACATGGGTTTAGGTCGACAGTCATTAGGTCGACATGAGTTTTTCACTGTTTTTTGAGCCTACATGTGCCAACAGGCGGTATTTCATGCCCTACCATCCATTAGGGCATGGTGGGAGAATAAAACAGTGTGCCGAGTGTAGCGAGGCACCGTGCCCGAAGCATCGCAAGCGAAGCTAGCGATGCAAGGGGCTGCGGTTCAACTCCAACTGTGTCCATGTCAACTGTGTCGACATTCGGGTCAAAAAACAATGAAAAACTCATGTCGACCTAATGACTGTCAACCTAAACCCATGTCGAACTTGGCCCATTTCGAGCTTAAGTCATGTCGACATTGACCCATGTCGACCTTTAACCCTGTCGACCTTCCGGGGTCGACCTAATGACTGTAGACCTAAGTCTGGTCTGACAGATGTACCGATTCCAGACTGACTTGTTTATACTTTACTTTCCAAGTGGGCATAGAGTGACAATATAATTGCGTGCCAAGCACAGCAAGGCACCGCGCCGGAATCATGGTGAGCGGATACGGTACACCTATGCGGTGTCCATGTTGACATATGTCAACATAAACAACAAAACTTGTGTCGACCTTCTGGCAATGTCAACGTATGGTATGTCAACTATTTTCTGGTGTCGACTTTTAGTGGTCAACTTAGTGACGGTTGATCTACAGATCTTCTCACTATACCATAACCCTTTCTCCAATTCCTGAATCCAAGATTTTGGCCGCTGTGCTCCTTATCTCTGGAATTCTCTAGCCTTCCCCAGACTCTCCACCTCCCTACAAAACTTCAAACCAGCTCTCAAGACCCACCTCTTCCTTAAACCCAGCAAACTCTCATCGTAACCTTTATGCTCACTTCTACCCCTTCAGTGTCACCCCTGACAGTCTGCCCCTCCCCTTTAGAAAGTAAGCTCCCACGAGCAGGGCCCTCTCTCCTCATGTGCTTTTCTTACAATATATATATATTTTCTTTTTTACTCCTTACTCCATTCAATGGCTCCTAACCCTCTGCCACTGTAATAATTATTTCAGTTCCCTGTTCCCTGATGCAATCATCTTTATTTACCATGAACATGTAGTAAATTGCTGTGTACTGTAAGTCGTTTATTTCTCAATTATGTAGCTTTTTTAAATTATATTTTATTTAGTTTTTTTTGTTTAATTAAGCTTCAATTACCAGTGTTATGCAATCTGTACCTAGCCAAGTTCTGATGACTAGATACTCCAGTAGGCGATGCGATCAGGATGCTAGCGTTCAGTATATCAACACCGGCATTTTGAATACTGCCAGGAGTCCTGACATCAATTAGGATGCCAGTGCTGGAATATTGACTGCCATGATGCAAAATGGTAAGTACAGTATGTGGGTGGCACTAGCATGCGTTGAGGGAAGGGGGTTAGATGTAGGCTTCAGGGGGTAGGTTAGAGTTAGGCTGCGGGGCAGGGCCGGGTTAATTAGGTTAAGGCACTAGCATGGGGTTAGGGTCAGGCTGCAGGAAGGGAGGGTTAGTGGGGTGCAGTGGAAGGGTAAGAACACTTATCTGACCCCTGTCAGTATTCCCTCTTTCGGAATGCTGGCGTCGGTATTCTGACCGCTTATTATGGCATCTATCCTCTCTAGTGGTACATACATCTTAATGCACTCATAGGCCACACGTATTTTACATTCTGTTCTCATTGTATTCAATCATATTAATTACAGGTTGGTTTTACACACAATGACTAAACTGTCCAAAGTGACAATTACGGCCAGCATGACGCGGAAGGCAAATACACTTTCAGGGATTAACGGCTTTAACAGATGAATCAGCAGCCATTTACTGTATTAGGCAATATCCAGCTGGATTTTTATTTATTTTTAATTAATGAATTCATTAAATAAAAAAGTTTTCCAATTTTTTGCCCTTCACTTTCCATTGAGAAATCCCTTAGCTCTACTTGCCCAGTCATTTTGTTTTATTTTAAATGACTATTCAGGTGAAAGGGGAGGCCCAAACCCCCCTCCTGTGGATGCATAATGCAGTCTGTATCTGGTTCATACTTGCTATTTTTGAAAACTAGTTTCAGGGAGATTATAGTTGGTAATAGAATTTTGCAAAGGGCCCCGTGAGGTAGCGTGTCATGCTCCTCCCAATGGGCGTGTCTGGTTCCATATATGGAGAGATTGTGAAAAGAAATTGTGAATGTGGCACCTAGAAGTGTGGGTGTGCACTGCTACATCTGAGAGGAATATTTTAAAATGACTTATATACAAATGTAGATGACCCCAAAGTAGTTAGTAAGAGATACTATACTTGGTAAAGTGCTGGGAAATTGTGATGATGATTTAATGTAAATGTATCTGTCTCGCTTTCCTTTTTTCACAAAAAATGTAACAGTTTAATGTGGGCTGGGTGAAATTAGGGAGATTGCTAGACTAATGAGGAGAGAGGGAGATTGCTGCTATATCAGGGAGTCTCCTGCAGAATGCAGGAGGGTAGGCAGCTATGATCTGGTTGATAGATCTAGTGTCTAGATCAGGGCTGGGCAACACCGGCCCTCTAGATGTTGATGAACTACACATCCCAGCATGCCTTGCATCAGTTTCAGCAAGGCCACATAGCAAAACTAATGCAAAGCATCCTGGGATGTGTAGTTCATTAACATCTGGAGGGCCAGTGTTGCCCAGCCCTGGTCTAGATAGTCGGTAGGTCGACAGCAAAATGTTGACATGCAATAGGTCGACAGGGTCAAAAGGTTGATTTTTGAAAGTTTGACATGCAATATATGTCGACAAGGTCAACATGTTGACAATCAAATGGTCGACAGGGTCAAAATGTTGACTGGGTTAAAAGGTCGATTTAGTAAAGGTTGACATGATTTTTCCAAAAATGTTTCGACTTTTTCATACTTCACCATCCATGTCAGCATTGAGGAAAATATAATAGTGTTCGGGCGTAGCACACCTGTAAGTACCATAAAAATGTATTGAAATATATATGACAAGTGACTTGAATGAGGTGAAACCCTTACATAAATGCTAATCTGAAGCAGCATAAAGGACCCAATTCAGAGCTTGCGCTATTCTGCAAGTGGATGTGTACGCTTACACATCCGCTGGCACTAATGATTTTTCCCCTAATCGTTATGAAGCCAGGACTTTCTGGACACTTTTGGCCGAATTGGCAGTGGACGCTGATGTCATGTGACATCATCCTTCTGGCCAGAGCAGGCAGGGCCTCTTCTCATTGCTGCTGGCCAGTATCGCCGGTGGGGATGAGGATCGCTGTGATGTCACAGATCTTGTCAATCTGCAGTGATAGATGATATATTGCAGGGAAAGGCGAACTTTTCATTTGCTGCACATTCGGAAATAGTTCACCTAATTACAAAAGTTTACACTTTAATGGGATACAACAGGGCACATCATATACACGACATTTATGAATATTTAATAAATACAGACAGACACAAAGCTGCCACAAACTGTAATGCCCATTCATAGAAGCAGGTGCCTACTACACAAATGACCTGAAAACAAATCAGTGCCTCCTCCATAAAGCAGTGCATGGCATGCAACATAACGTGCTGTGTGATTTCTCCTATATAACATACACAATGTAGGCCCTGCAGACAGAGGGCACTATTGTATCTGCTTATAATAAATACACTATAACAGCAGCACTATAATACAGTGATTGGGCAGCGCTATCATACAGAACGAGGCCTTAATGCCAGTCCTGACCCCGCCCCCTGTGTGTAGGATGCTGGGAAGTTATTCATTCGCATACTCCTCCTGAAGGCGGGGTTAAAGTATACATTTTAATAAATTAGCATACGCTTTCTGGCTGAGATAACATGCCTCATTTATTGCAATCGCATGCGTTTGGGTCAGTGAGAGCGCACTACAGTACATAGCGCGACACAATTCCGGCAGAAGAATTTCCAGAAGAATTTCCAGTGACAGGTCGCCATCACCTAAAAGTACGCATATTTACCGAGACATAAAAGGAGGCGAGCTGGGACGTGATTGGTAGGCATTCTGAAGACCTGACGTCTAGGCCACTCACAGAGGACGTAGTTTCTCGTCATTAGCCTAGGGGAAAGTCCCCGGACCTCGGGTAGAAAGTGCCGCGCGCTCTCGCAGCGCGCAATACTCCGGCCCCACCACCCGTATTACGTCCGCCGAGAAGCTCTCAGAGCCGAGCGGCCCGGGTGAGGGCGGGACCCTTCGTCAGTACCCACAGATACGCAGGTAGCGCGGCGCCGGCCACGCCAACACAACGGGGCTCATTCTCAGAATGCTCATTTTATTGTGTATTTCCGGAGTTTGCGTTTCACCTGACAGGCGGAAGTAATCTTTAAGGGAGGAAGTGAGGTTGGTGGAAAACGGAGAGGGGCAGCTGGATCTAGGGATGGACATCCCATGGCACGCATGGCAGTTTATGCAGGAAGTTCAGAACCATCGATGGTTCCCACCATGCGCAGAAAAAACATTATTATTATCAGCGGCGCGTCGGGCAGTGGCGTAAGTTTATCCCAGTTGCCCAGAGGCAAGATAAACATTGGTGCCCCCCCAAATAGCTCAATCAGTAAAAGGTCTATCTTCAGTAAGACGTGATTCTAATACATGGTGTGACACTTGTAAAAATTACATTTGGAGGGGGAATCAGTCACAGAAACAATATCGACGGCATTCAATTAACCAATTCAAACTCGCAGGGAAGGAGAGATGCTCCCAACTGTACCCCCCCCCAGTGCCGTCTTTCCCATTGGGCACGATGGGCTGTTGCCCGGGGGCCCTAGGACCTAGGGGCCCCCGGCCCAGCCCAATGGGAAAGATGGTGGCCGGGGTCCGGGAATCCGCTCACCCTCGCTGGGGGATCCGGGCAGGGGGATCAGGGCGGTGGCGGTAGCTAGAAGCCTGATTCGGCGAAGCTCTATTTGCCGGCGGGGCGGGAAGCGCTGTTGCATTTGAATAGACTGGCCGGACGCTGATTGGCTGAATTCAGAAAATCAGCATCCGGCCAGTCTTTGAAAAGGCAACAGCGCTTCCCACCCCGCCGGCAAATAGCGCTTCACCTCCTAGCTAGCAGTGAATTTAATTTGGGGGGTCCGTGTGCCGGGGTTCTGATCACCCTCACTGGGTGATCCGGCAAGGGGATCAGGGCATCGGTGGCGGTAGCTAGGAGCCCGAAGCGGCGAAGCGCTATTTGCCGGCAGGGGGGGCGAGAAGCGCTGCTGCATTTAAAATGACTGGCTGAATGCTGATTGGCTGAATTCAGCCAATCAGCATCCGGCCAGTCTTTTCAAATTCAACAGCGCTTCCCGCCCCCGCCGACAAATAGTGCTTCGCCGCTTCGGGATCCTAGCTACCGCCACCGCCACCCTGATCCCCTTCCCCAGCGAGGATGGTCGGATCCCCGCCACCCGGCCACCATCTTTCCCATTAGCGCTATTTGCCGGTGGGGCGGGAAGCGCTGCTGCATTTGAAAAGACTGGCCGAACGCTGATTGGCTGAATTCAGCCAATCAGCGTCTGGCCAGTCTTTTCAAATGCAACAGCGCTTCCCGCCCCGCCAGTTAATAGCGCTTTGCCACTTCAGGGCAGGCTCCTAGCTACCGCCGCTGCCCTGATCCCGCTGCCCGGATCCCCCAGCGAAGATGATCAGATCCCCGGCCGCCGGAAGCTGACTGGCTGCCGCACGGAGCCAGAGAGGTGAGGGTTGGGGAGGTGACTGTGGGCTCCTGGGCAAACTAATTTGGGGGGGGGGTCCAGTGAACTAGGTTGCCCAGGGGCCCTTCCTAATGTTAAGACGGCCCTGCCCCCCCCCCCCCCCCCCCCCCCTATTTGCCTCCCGGGCTTCCATATAGCACCGCCACTGCATACCCTCCAACATGACCTATTCCATTAGGTACAAAATGCTCTGTTCCTGGACTTCCCTGCCAGTGGCAGTTACAGATGTGAGCCTGCAGCACAGTCCAATATTCAAAAAGGGGAGCCACACCTAATGCCACTCCAAACATCACTGTCCTGGACTCACTCGCAGTTTATGTGACCCCCCTCTTTGAATTTTTGACTGTGCTGAAGTCCAACCTCTGTAACTGCCACTGGCAGGGAAGTCCAGGAACAGAGCATTTTGTACCTAATGGAATGGGTCATGTTGGAGGGTATGCCACTGTCATACATACATGCATGCATACACTGTTCCCATTCATCCCACCCCTCCCTCAGGCTACTACACACACCGTAATCCTGTATTAAAACATACATCGCTCTCATACATACTCCGCCACTCTCATACATACACCTATCCCATACATACACCAGTGTCTTATATACAACACCGCCACTCTCATACATACATACATATATATACACCATTCTAATACATACACCGCCACTTTCATACATAGACCGCTGTCTTACATACAACACCACCACTGTCATACATACATACATACATACGTACATGCATACACTGTTCCCATTCATCCCATCCCTCCCTCAGGCTACTGCTGACACCGTAATCACACCGTAATCCTGTATTAAAACATACATCGCTCTCATACATACGTACATACACTGCCACTCTCATACATACACCTATCTCATACATACAACACTGTCTTACATACAACACCGCCACTCTCATATGCATGCATTCACTGTTCCCATTCATCCCACCCCTCCCTCAGGCTACTGCACACACCGTAATCCTGTATTAAAACATACATCGCTCTCATACACACTCCGCCACTCTCATACATACATACATACATACACCGTTCTAATACATACACCGCCACTCTCATACATACACCAATCTCATACATACACCAGTGTCTTATATACAACACCGCCACTCTCATACATACATACATGCATTCATACGCATATGTTCCCATTCATCCCACTACTCCCTCACACTAGTGCACACACCAGACAGCCACTTCTATGGACACCCAAAACCCTGACAATTATTATGTATCTTACTGCTGGCCCAGGGTTACGCTGCTGCTGATCCATGGTGCTCCTGGTGAGTAGGCGGTGGAGGAGGAGTGAGGAGCACTGCTGGAGGTTACACCATCTCCCTGCGTAAGGAGCCGCTGGCAGTGGGGTGGATAGACACAAGTGCTGGTGGCAGAGGAAACTGCTTCCTGTGAAAGCTGTAGGCCAGCTCCGCACTGTTGCTGGTGGGAGGGAGGGGCACATAATGCTGCTGCGCTGCTTGACCCCTGGCCCACCGTCTTTGGCTTCTTTTGTGAACATTAGCTAGGCATCTTCTAGCAGCAAGAAGAAGACAGGCAGTTGCTGCACTGCCTTTCCACGCCATGAAAGCTGCCATGGGGGACCCATCTGCCAATGTTTGTGATTTGAACAGGGATCTCTGGCATTGAGTCCACTGTGTCAAGGTTATACCAGACATCAGTGTATGCAGCATGCATCGCGGTACCCCAGCCACGCCACTGACAGAACCGACCAGCAAGCAGTGGGTCGGTTCTCCCCCTAGGCTCCCAGCAGCCCGTTGCTTCAGAGAAGTCCAGCGGCATGCTGAGTGATTGCACATTTCTTTGTGTGCCTAACATTTTAGCTCTGCTAATATATCGTTCATAAGGTTAAGTATGGTATTGCTTTCTCCCTCTGTCCCCTCTCCAGCCTTCCTGGTAAATAGCCTCTTATATTCTCATACCTCCCAACATTTGGTTGGCTGTTGGACCTCTGGGCGCTGTAGGTGTGTGGCCAGAATTTGGGGGCATGGCCTGGTGGTAAGGTGGCATGACCTACAGATCATGACGCTCCCTCTAGGTCAGTGGTTCCCAACCCTGGTCCTCAAGTACCCCCAACAGTGCACGTTTTCCAGGTCTCCACACAGGATCACAGGTGATGTAATTAGCTCCACTTGTGGATCTCCTGCCCTCACCCCAGTTCGATATCCCCCTGCTGTCTGTCTCCGCCGCCGCTTTCGAGGGGAGCGCTCAGTGCATCGTAGGTATCTCCTTCCCCTCACTGTGTCCACTGTCCCTGGGCCGTCAGTCACTCAAACCTCTTGGCCCCTGATTGGCTCGCAGGCCGGCAGCCAATCAAGAGCCAGCACGCAAGCTCTGATTGGCTGAAAGTCCAGTCACAGGGACAAGTTGAGGGGAAGGAGAGATGCGCTCTTCTCCCCTCTGAAGGGAAGCAGCCGGCAGAGGGAGCTGGCACCCTGGTAGTTTTAACAGTGGCAGACAATCCGTGCACCACCCCCCGTGGCTGCACGGCTTGTCTGCCTCTAGAAACGTCCCTGTGTCTGTGTTTCTCTGTCTCTTTCCTTCTCCTTTGGTTCCTTCAGCTCTCCTTGGACATGGTTTCCTAAGACTGGCTTGGGGAGGGGTATAGAGGGTGAGGAGCCTACACACTACACTTTTTCTTACTTTTTACTGGCATTATGTAAAATTATTACCCAACATATCAGACAGGTAAAGCAATTGAATTAACCACATTTATTATCTCAGGAATATCAATAGTAATTAATTTGAAACTTACTGAAATTTTATTTTTTCAAATTCTTTATAATCCAAAAATAGCTTTTTCATAGGATTATTTGACACTTACAAAGCAGTTTTCAGGTTTATGTAACAAGTAACAACTGCTACTATTACTTTTGGATCATAAATTATATCATCAACTGCAATTTATGTGGTTTCCCTAAGGGCTGTTTCACACAGTACGGTTCCTGCCGCACGGTGAAATCCCGTACGGTCAGGGAGCCGCGCCGCACTCAGAATTTTATAATGGCAGGGATGGCCACAGCCCGGCAGCCGTCCCTTCCAGTGGGGGGATCCGGCTGCAGCCGTGCGGCCGGGCCGTGGCCGTCCCGTGTGAATGGACACAATAGTGTCCATTCACAACTGCTGAGTGCGGCACGGCTCCCTGGCCGTACGGGATTTCACCGTGCGGCAGGAACCGTACTGTGTGAAACAGCCCTAAGGATTCAAAAATAATCCTAATTCTATTCCATACTGCAGATATCAGAGATGCTTCAGTCACATGATGTCCGGCCACTGGTGACTTCCCGTCTACTCATCTGTCTTCTGGGTCTCTCTAGGCACTAGATTGAGTATGACAGGTTTTGTTGTCTTTAGGAAACCTGTTGTGTCAATTTCCAGTGGGATCTGTAAAATAAGAAGTAATATTTCACATAAATTGGGTTCAACTACTAAAACCAGTCATTTTGTGTGTTGGGTTTTAAAGCTTTGTTTAAATAGATTCTTCACCATAACCATTTTTCAATCTGTAGAAAAGTTCTCCCGAACGTCTAAATTATTATTTTATTATTATGCCCTGTTCTGAGAGCACTGATAATTGATTGTTTCTAGTTTTACACAGGTGACTAAAGCATGTAGTACCACAGCATTCTTACAGGGTGGTAATGTATTTCCTACAGTCCTTTTCAAGTGGTCTGGATTATGTCCCTCCCTCTCTACCAATACTAATATCCAACAGTTATTTTCAGTGTCGCATTATCTATAACTTATAAGAAGCTCTAGGGCTTTGGGGTTTTTTATTTAAATTTTCACCCTACCCCAGTCCAGCACAGGTGATCTTCAGAGGTTCAAATAGTTGTCCTGTAGTATGAAGGGTAACCGGATGGAGTTTGTACAGTCAGCCACTGGTAAACCACCTTTTTTGTACAGTTAGTGGCGGACTTTACAAAATCCATCCGGTTACCCTTCATACTACAGGACAACTATTTGAACCTCTGAAGATCACCTGTGCAGGACTCTGTTCCTGGGACTTCCTTCCGCCCAGAGGTAGCCCTTAATATGCATTTGGCTACAACACTGCAGGGGGCTCTACATCCTCCCTAAAAAGCTGCCATTGGGGTACTCTGCCTTTGTCACTACAGCACCACTATCAGTGAGGTCAACAAGAGACAAACCTTTTTTCACTACAAAACTCAAAAACCAGCTGGTTCACTCAATACGGTACCGTATGGACTTACTTTCTCAGCCACCAACACAAGTTTTTACCTTCCCCCTTTTCCCTTTTTTAAGGTATTTTTAGTGGCCATATTATTGGCCTTCATTAATGTGGAGTTTACATGTGTTTCTTTTTAATATATATTAATTATCAATATTAAATTATCCTTAATAGGTACTGGCAATGTTTATTTCTTTTTCAGTATACTAGCGCAGTCATTTCCCTTTTTTTTCTCTGTATATTTTGGGGAGCGACACCCCCAGTTACTGTACTGCAGCTTGACACAGCAACTCTAACCACTGCGCCTCCAATAGATAACTGTATCTAAATAACTTATCTAAATCTTTCTAGAATGGGTAATGGGACTTTTAGGCAGCAGGTAAGAAAAAAACGGAATTGTTAATGGGCAGGGGCATGGGGGTGAAGAGCTAATGGGCAGAAGGGCATGTACAGGAAATGCTGGTGGTTAAAGGAGCTTATTTATTATTTATTTATTAACAGTTTCTTATATAGCGCAGCATATTCCGTTGCGCTTATGAGAAACGATGCAGCCGTGTCCAAACCGTTTCGGTTGGGGCGGCTGTGTTATACAAGTGCTTCATATATAGGGAAGCGATCGCATATAAGCGATGCAATTCCAACATTTTGTGATTGCATCACTGGGTGGGACCCAGCATGCGGGGCGGCCTTGTCCTGTGCTGCGAATAATCACAAAGCTACAACTTCTACGAATCAGGCCCTATGCATGAAAGGAGTGCTGCACGTCTGTACCTCTTGTTTCATCACCTTGAGCATTGTGTTTGCTACTGAAAGTAATTTGGCAGCGGTACCCATACTTCAGGTGTAGAAGTAGATATTGTCTGAGATGTGTGTTCTTTTCTGTATTTGCCTCACTAAACATGGGGGTAAGTTACTAATGTCTCTGCATAACCTTTTACCATTTACTGATTTTTGGGGAGATTGATAAAACCTTGAAGAGCGATAAAGTGGAGAAGTTGCCCATAGCAACCAATAAGCTTCTAGATATCATTTATCTAGCACCGTCTATAAAACTGACAAGCTGTTCGGTTGCTATAGACAACGTCCCCATTTTAGGTGTTCTTACATTTTCGCCTGGGCCAACTGTCCTAAGTTTAAAAAGTGATAAACCGGAGAGTGAGAAACTACCAGCCAATCAGCTCCTGTCATTTTTCAAATACATCCTGTGACCTCTCCGGGACATCCATGTACAACCGATTTTCGAAGTTGTGACCAGACCAACAAACAACAGTGGTAAATGCAGAAAATGAGCTGCTGTGATTTCTTACCGGAGTGTCCTTACAAGTGCGGAAAGAGAAGTTCTGCAGTATTAGTGCGATGGCTGATTTCATGTTGATCAAAGCAAATCTCATCCCTATGCAGTTCCGTGGTCCAACTCCAAAAGGAAGGAAGGTATAGGAGTCTTGTACATCTCCATGCTCCTTACTGAATCTGTGTGCATAAGAGAAAACAATGAACTTTTCCTAATTCAACTAATAACTTGTCAACTCCGAGAACAGTGTTTTGCATAGTCACGGAGAGTGGTATCCGGATGCAGTACTGTATTATCTGGAAGTGGGCAATCATTTGGAACCTTGCATTTAATTGAATCTGCTCCTTACCTGGCCCCAGTGAGTCTATGCTATATGCTGCACTTACAGCACCTCTGTACTTACATATATTTGTTCATTAATCCTACAGACGTAGCAGGAACCCCGGAGACAGTACACAGCCAGCGGCCAGACAAAGATGTACCCGAATCCTGACCACACACTACTCCTTATTATAAGGACATGCATACCGCTCACTTCTACTCCTAAGTACTGTGGATATTTCAAACTGAGAGGGGGTACTCATAAATGAAAAGCCTAATCAAGGGGTACGGGAGAGAAAAAAGGTTGGGCACCGCTGTTCTAGAGCCTTGACACTCTGTCACACTTGTATTGCAAACATTGCTACATTATCAGACAGATGCAGTGTGGTAAGCCATACTGTAGATCTGTTCAATCAGTTTTTTTGCTCACGATTTTCTGCCGAGTTATTTTTATACTGCATGTAAGAAACTTGACGATTTATACACTTAAGCAGCGTACACACGGCTGCGATAGGGGCTGAAATCGCTTGGAATATGGTCGCTGGCGACCATATTGCCAGTGATGGGAGTTTGCCCCGGCAATAAATTGCCGGGTGCGCGCTCCCGTTTTCAGCCCCGTTCTAATCGCTGGTCGCAGGAGCTTGCTCCTGCGACCAGCTGATTACCTCTGCGGCACCGCCGGCAGAGGTTCCCTTTCATCAGCGATCATCTCTGGTCTGCGACCAGCTGATTACCTCTGCGGCACCGCCGGCAGAGGTTCCCTTTCATCAGCGATCATCTCTGGTCACTGATGAAAAGGAGAAACAGCAATATATTGCTCAGCCATATATTGCTAGCAATATATCTCCCCCGTGTGTATGCACCTTAATGAGGATAACATCTCACAAATGACCAGCAGAAGCCTAGGCAGGGCACTCTATTAAGGCCTATAAACGAGCAACTTAGCAATCTCTTTAGATCGTTTAGAAATCAAGCGCACATCGCCTTGTGGGTGTGCCCCATTGCAATGCACGGTCCCGTGTGTCACCATCGCCCGCTCAGATATTAAGCACTTGCAGTCATGATCTAGGTCAGGGGTAGCCAACTCCAGTCCTCGAGAGCTACCAACAGTTCATGTTTTCCAGACCACCTATCAGGTGCACTCTTTACTGACTGACACATTACAAAAGATCCACAGGGGGAGCTAATTACTTAACTTGTGATTCTGTGAGGAGACCTGGAAAATTTTAACTGTTGGTAGCTCTCAAGGACTGGAGTTGGCTATCCCTGATCTAGATACTGTAGATCTCCTGCATGTGCATAAAGAATAAATCAGAGCACAGCTCATATTCACATCACTATGTCATACCTCCCAACATGACCCTCTCCAGGAGGGACACAATGCTCTGTTCCTGTACTTCCCTCATAATTTAGGATTGTTATCACCTGTGTGGGACTGGTTAGTTAGGGGTTTAAAAATAATATTTAGCTTGGCATTCCTACTCAACAGGTAATATACACAGAGTTAAGATCAATCTATCAGTTCTTGCATTAATATGGTGCTTTTATGCATTTATACTTTTAAGAAGAATTACAGCTAACCTACAGTATTATCTTTAAAGTCAGTACTCTGAAATAAATGTCCTTCAAACTGTGATACCTTTCAGGTCTGAATTCGTCTGGATCTGACCATATCTCCGGATCACGGTGCAGCACAAATACTGGGATCACTGCCACTACCCCTGCTGGGATCGTTACTCCATTGATCTCATTTGTTTTCTTACAAACCCGCTCAATTCTCCCAGCTGCAGGGTAGAGGCGCAGGGTTTCAGATATCACCATATCAAGGTATTCCATCTGCATCAGAGCCTCGTAAGTTGGAGAAGCCTGTGGACAAAGAGCACAATTTCAGGTACATAGAACATGTTAAGATGGCCATACACTTGGAGATTTATTGCGCAATCTGGCTGGTTGGAACAAAAATCTGGTAATTTATGGGAGCAAATGACAGTGGACCCTTTGCTTTGAAATGCTGGAAAACTGAAAAAAACTGTCATTCAAATATTAACAGATTTTTGTTCCAATCAACCAGATTGCGCAATAAATCTCCAAGTGTATGCCCAGTTTTACACACACTGGTACATGTAAGTGATGACCGCACTGCCACGGCAGCATGACTGTTGTTTACGTGGACCTCCCTCATCCAGACATGCTGGATGAGTGAGGGGTTGTTAACGATGCTTGGGGGCGTGCATCGTTAATGATATTAAGCGTACACACTAGAAGATAAAGTAATATATATCTTTTTGAACGGGCTTTCTGAAAGATATCTTTCACTTTATGTTCTAGTGTGTATGGGGCCAAGCTATTGCTTGTTTTACAGTTTATTTTCCCACAAGAAATGAAGATCCTGTTATGTCCTTTGTTATGAGCTCAGCAGGCGAGAAGGCAGGAGCCAACACCCTTACTATAGGCCGCAAGTTTTAAGGTGCCGGCATATGGCGAGATTTATCGCGTGCGATTTGAACTTTTTAAGTTTAAATCGCATCACATCTAGTTTAAATTGCACCGTGTTTATTTTGCCATGCGATGCGCATGTAGTACTACTACTGTGTAGTCCATATTGCAAGACAATAAAGTATGCGCAGGCAGGTATTTTTTAACTAGATCGCATGTACCCTCTAATTGACTATTGTAGTGTATTCAAAAATCGAGTGTAGTTCAATTCGCATATAGTATAAATCACACCCAGTGTGAGGTCTAAAGGCCCCCATACATTAGGCCGACTTGTCCTTAGGACAAGTCAGACCCAATTCTCCTGTGAGCTCCCCGGGAGATAATTAAATCTAATACCCGCCACTGCCCGTCCCGCAGCGCTGCTGTGCGGATATCTATGATCATCACCGCCCGGCCAGGTCAGCACTCCCCGGCGCCACCAGCTTAGCACTCAGGGACCCGCTGCCCGCCCCACTGCTCCCCCGGTGTCTGCATGCATATGCATACAGGGAGGTCGGACGTGATTGTATGTACTGACCGTCCGACCTCCCTGATCCGGTCCGATGCGCACAGGACCGCGCATCGTATCAGATATCACACACCTGCGATTTTGGGCCGATTTCACCCGATTATCGGCACATAGTGTATGGGGGCCTTACATTGTATAGCTAAAATTGCACCTAGCACACATCTCGCCGTGTGTGGGCACCATTACAGTAGAAGAGACCTACATGATAGGACATATTCTATTTTCTGGTCCTGACGAAGCTCCAAAGCAAAGCGTGCGCCGACCGCACACTTCGTGGTTTTGACTCCACTTTCCCTTCCCCCACTTTAATAATGTGTATTTAAAATTGTTGTGAAATACTGTAATACGTAGTGGTACCTGTCCGGACTTGGTCAGCCGTACCATCGCGTGCGGGTGCTCGGTCTGTCACCGTGTCTGTGCTAAGGATCGCGGTGCAGATGTCAGACACCGTGTCTGACATCTGCACCGCGATCCTTAGCAGAGACACGGTGACAGACCGAGCGGCGTTCACTGCCGACTATCTCGGTCAGCCACGAAGCTGACAAACCGGCTGGCCTCTGGCGGTTCGCCCGGCCTGTGATTGCGTACTGACCACATCAGACGCAGCACACCACGCAGCATGGTGCAGTGGTTGCTTGGTGTGTAATATCACTCCCCAATATAACACTCTTCTGTTGAAATAGAGGACCGTGGGTCTATTTCAGACTTAGCTGACACATAGCAGTCTGAGCTATTGAACGGACGATTAGTTACCAATGAACCTTATCAGATACCACCACTCTCATACTGACTAATAAACTGCAACAAAATATACACATTTAAATTGACACTATTATAGTGATAATTGAAAATCTCCTAAAGTGGAATAGTGGAGCCCCACGTTGTGAGGATAGTAATATCCCTTTTATTTTCACATGTTCAATGTTTGTATTTGTATGTATTTTGTCTTTTTATCTCGCTAATGCTTTTTACCAATTAAACAATAAAGGTTATATTTTACTGTAAATTCTCTTGGTGCACCACACAGTGACACTCCTTCTCCTGTACATATTCATATTCTATTTACCTTGTTTGGGAGAACTGTATCAATTTCCTCCTGCAGTTTAGTTTGTACATCAGGGTGAGTGGCCAGATGATAAGACAGGAACATCAGTGTAGTGCTGGTTGTCTCGTAGCCAGCCATGATGAAGATAAGTCCCTGAGCCATAATCTCCGTGTCTGTCAGCGCTGTGAAACAGAGCAAATATCTCCCTATTTGTATGTGATTCAAAGTAACATGAATGCTTTATTTAAAAAAAATGGCATTGCAAAGACATCAATATGCCAGCATTTGTAATGTGTAGTAATATAGGGATCAGACCAAGGGGCACAATGGTAAAAACAAGTAAAAACTAAGTTGTACATTGAAACTCTTTTTAGTCAAAGAAGGTTCAAGGACAAACAAGTCCTTAAGCTCCATAAACACAGAGCAATATGATTGCTGAGAAATATTGGCTTAAAATTGCTCAGCAATATATTGCTCAGTAATCATATTTCTCAAGCTGTGTACACGGGGCAATTTTAAGCACATATCGCTGGCAATATGGTCACTGAGCGACCATATTGCCAGTGATTTATATGTGCTGTGGGCGATAATTCACCGGGTGCACGCTCCCGTGTTTAGCCCTAATGGTCGCTGGTTGAAGACACCAGTGCCCCCAGCCAATGTATTGGAGAAACCGTTTCTATGTTTAATCTCTTTATTTTATTCTTTGACTACAAAATAATTAATATTATTACAGTCATCGTTTTGGAATATTAGCTTCACGGCGGATCCTCAGGTGAGAGTAAGGGCCAGACCTCGCCGGGTAATAAATGTGAAAGCAGGTTACAAAGCTTATGCTGTGTTTCTAGTTACTTTCCCTAAAGATTGTTTTATACATGTGTACAATAGCTGGAATACCACTATTGCCCTGAACAGAATGTAGAATCAACCTTTATACCTTTATAGTTATGAGTCTCCTCCCCTGATGATGGATCTTGGTCTTTGGTTTGAGAATCCACCATAAGTTGTAGGAAATCTACCCGGTCCTAAAGTGGCAAATTGGTGAGGTGAGCAGAGATACAGTATACAGAAAGACTGTGGTGTTACTTCGGAAGGCCAACAAGTACTGTGGCCACAGTGGATGCAAGAAACCTTCACAACTTACCAGTCTAAAGACTGAAAAACCTAATGAAGCCTACACACGTAGCGATGTCAGGCCATTTCCTGAGCGATGTTACTTAATTTAACTACATCGCTCAGAAAATGCCCCTACATCACTCCGGTGATTAATATCCAGCATGCTGGATATTAATCTCTAATTGCCGGGCAGGGCCAGTGTTCTCAGCGGAGGCCCCGACAGATCGCTCAGCACACTATGTATTGTCGCTGTGGGGATTATTCTGATTCACTCGGAAAGGCACAATCACTCTAATGGACAAAACCATATGCACTGCAGGTGGGGCTGATGTAACATGTGCAAAGAGAGTAAGATTTGGGTGGGGGGTGTACTTCAAACTGATATGTATATTGCAGTTTAAAAATAAAGCAGCCAGTATTTACCCTGCACAGAAACAATAAAACACCCAAATCTAACTCTCTGCACGTTACATCAGCCCCACCTGCAGTGCACATTGTTTTGTCCATTAGAGAGTGATTGTGCCTTTCCGAGTCAATCAGAATAACCCCCTGTGTGTGTAGGCCCCTTAGGCGCCTGAGGTAATTTATTTGCTTCATAATTAAAATATATGATAAAAGTGTATTTTACACCAATGGCAGATAGCCAGATGTGTTTCCCCTATATACTGTAGTAAATATGGTAATTTAGGTCTCAACATTTCAAGATTGCTGCGATGGACATAGGTTGTATAGTCCCATACATTTGTTTGAGTATAAGTGTCTCTAGTTTCAGCTCTTAAGCTTTTGTATTGTATCCATTTTTTTAAATTGTTGTAGGATGGGGCTGACAAAGTATTGCAGCATTGGGGACCTTGCATGTCTCGTTCCACCACCAGCCATCTTCAAACCAAATATTTCCCAATAAGCGGTCACTTACTGTGTGAATTCCTTTCCGCCGGCTTTCCTTAATGCGTTTTATGGCATCTTGGAAAAAGTTGAGAACACCCGCAGGAAGAAAACTCAAATTCAGTCTGTTCAGGAGGGGAACAAGGAACGGACACAGGACTGCAAGAAAAACATTCAGAATTGTAGTGAACAAGTAAAAAATCATCTTCTACTGTGAAATTGTAAACTCCGAATGCAGATCCCAGTAGAGAAACATGTGTGAGTAGCTCAGTCAGTAACCTACGTGTCAATAAGAACAGAGGATTGAAAAACGAGAAGGTGAAAAGGTTCCTGGCATTGGTCACAAATGGATCGTTAGGATTGTTCAGTGAATCCACATTTACACTGAACGAAGTGCTCAGAACAATGTCCATGCTGTAGCTGCCAAAGATGCTGAGAAGATAAAATAGAAAAATAGCAATAAATAAATTGAAACATCCAAAACGGCTCATAGAAAATCACTGATCCTTTTCAACATCCTTTCCATCAACATTGGCTTCGGTTTATAGTGGTGATGTCAAACAAATTCCCTCAGCCAATCAAAAGCTCAATTTAATGGAATCTTGCTGATACAGTGCGTACTATGATTACTAACAACCCAGTTTCCCAAATATACATAATTTAGTGTGAATATTAAAGAAACGATTTGTTTATTCATCCATAAGGATGTTCAAAACACAGTCTACTATGGGTGCAGAGCGATTGTGCACTCGGATTGCATAAGAATAGCGCACGGGTGACATATGTTTATTCAGATTTATTTGAAGTTATTTTTTAGACCTTTATAATTCCATAGAAATGCTAATACATTTGTGTATACGTTAATAGTGATAATCTCAGTCACAAACTCACACCCGCTATCCTGTGCCCTAAGGAACATCAGATCTGTTTGAAACAAACTAGTCCCCGCCCATGGCCATTTCATCTCCAAGTCCCTGCACCTCCTAGCCATTACTGAAACCTGGGTTACCCCCCCCCCCCCCCCCCTCTGACATCACTTCTCCTGCTGCTCTCTCTGATGGTGGCCTCACATTCTCACACTCGCCCTGACCGGATGGATGGCATAGGGGTGGTTTGGGGGTCCTTTTACCCGCTAGCTACTTCTATCAATTCATGCCCCAAAATCATCCCTCACATTCTCTACTGAGGTCCATGCTATACACTTCATTCACCCTGTTCATCCACCTCCCCTGCCACCTCCTCCACTACCTCTCTCCTCCTGCCTGTTTCCTCAATCCCTCCCTCTCATCAGACATTGGGGCAGATGTATTAAGCCTTAACAAGAGATAAATGCAAGGGTGATAAGGAGAGATAACGTCCAGCCAATCAGCTCTTTACTGACTTTTATCAAACACAGCCTGTAACATGGCAGTTAGCAGGTGATTGGCTGGACGTTTATCTCTCCTTATCACCCTTGGATTTATCTCTTGTTAAATCTGCCCCAAAGTCTCGTCTGTGTTCAAGCATGCACTCAGATCCCCTATAGGTCTACACATATGAAGTTGGCCATCAGTATTGCAATTTCAGTTGCTTTCAGCTCAAAAGCCGCCCAGTGTGTACGGCCGGCGATGAGCAGTGAGCGCTGATGCATGCTCCCGCATCATCGCCAGGCGCCGCCGTTCATCTACTGGTATTACCAGCAGATGAGTGATGAAGTGGATGGCGTTCCATAGTATCCTGCTATGGAAATCATCACTGCATGCATGCTGTGTATATGCACCTTAAGCATCGCTGTGATCATGTTTATTTACATTCAGGGGTGATTCTGATTTGCGAACTCCCTTGTATGGAGAGTTCGATGTTGAAGATCTGCGCATGCACATAAGCGAATATAAGCATGTGATGGTCTTCTCTGCCAGAGCCTTTGGAGACTTGCATAGTTTCCGAGGCGCTGAACCCGGCGAGTGGGGTGGGGGAGGGTGGAGTAGGCGGCCAAGGGGCTTTCACATGCAAACGTCATAATTTCCAAAAATGCTGGGCGTCCCCATGCAAATGGGGCCATTCATGTTCTCGGTGCAGGATGTCGCTAATCTAAGTCACCAGAGACTGACTTAGGTAAGCGAGTGCTACAGAAATCATTTACTGGTGGGTGACCATCGAATGATTTCAGGCCCGCACGCTGGCCTGCGTATGGATGTTTATGCAAAACATCCATTTGCAGTGCTGCAGGGACATTCAGCGTTTTGCGGGGGCGGGCATTCACAACGCCTGGTGGGTGGCGTTACATGGCACGCAAAGCAGCGAACTACCACTGCTTTGCAAACCAATCAGAAATAGGCCCCCAGTGTAACTACACTACAATCTGAATAAGGTCAATAGAAAATGTGTATAGGCCGCATACTTACTGCTTCATGTCTATAGACTCTTTGTTACCCACTTTCTTAAACAGATTCTTCACTAAAAGTTGTCCATAATTTTGTATTATTGGGAACATCTGTAAGAATAAGTGCATTAAATTACGAGGTCCTAAGTCTTTTAGCTGAAATATGGAACAAAACTAGAATTCCATATTCATATAAGATTAACTTACTTAATAAATATTAAAAAAATTGGCGCATCCTCATCTTTGCGGCCACCGCTACGCCATTTACATTAACCGCTACTTAACCGCTACGTAAGGATGCTTAGCAGCACCATTGTACCCTTGCGGGCTTGTTTCACTCTCTATGCTTCGGGCTCGGTGGCTCGCTCGACCCAACTTTACTGAAGGTAATACATGGTGGCGTGGACACAGGAGGGTGGCGTGGACCCAGGGTCGTAGCGTAAGCGGTGCCCGCACAGATGAGGAACACACTTCTTGCTGAATTTTTTGTCACATTCCATGAAATGAATGAACATTGTGCAATACTACATAAACAAAATACAACAATATTGGTACTTGTGTAGTTTCACGGCGACCGGCTATGCTACGTTGTTAGCGTAGCCGGCGCTGTGAAACTACAGGAGGCAGCACTGGGAGCAGGGTGGTGGGTGTTGTGGTTTATACTTACCCTCCTCCTGGCAGCAATCCCCGATTACTCCCTGGCAGCAGCGACGTTCACTCCCCGATGGCAGCGTTCAGTGCCCCTCCTCCGTCATTCACGGCGGATGATGTATGCAGTGCCGCTGGTGGCGCATCACATGGTTTCCCTGCTCCCCCAGCAGCACTACGCTAATTGCTTACAGCATCCGCCGCAAATGCCGCAGGAGGGGGACTGAACTCTGCCGCCGGGGAGTGACGGTGGATTACAGTAGGATTCAGCAGGGATGCAGTGCCCGTGGATTACAGCCTGGAGTCAGCGGGGATCGACGGAGGAGGGTAAGTATAGACCTGCCATTTCACCCTCACTACCCCTACTATCCACATCATATCCCCAGTATCCACGTCGGCGTGGAGTCGATGTTATAAAGTGTGGCGAGCCACCAAGCCCAAAGCGTGGCGAGCGCAGTGAGCCCTGCGAGGGGACGCGTCCCCTCGCGGGGCTCGCTGTGCTCCCCATGCTTTATAAAGTCAACTCCACATTGGGGGTATGACGTGGATAGTGGGGATATTAAGCATTATGTATTTTCAGGGCTCCAGAGCCACTTACGTAAATTACCTAGCCAGTGTTTATTTGCTGGCTAGGTAATTTACGTATTTATGTTTTACAGTTTTCTTACAACGCCTGTCCCACATATATGTGATATTTATTTATTTACAGTTTCTTATATAGCGCAGCAGATTCCGTTGCGCTTTACAATAGTAATATATATATATTTTACCTGCTTTAATTTTCCACTGGTGAATGTGGGGGACAGGACTGTTCGTATCCTCTTCCACTGCTCATCCTTAGCAATTGACACAGCAAAGTTGAGAGGTCCATTTAGGCCAAAATCCTAATAAAAGCCAAAAGTACAAATCAGCAAAGACTGAATCTAGGCTGCACAGGCAATTTGTAAATACTAAATATATGTCTGATCAGGCCCCTTTTATCTTAAAACCATGTGGGATTGGCAGTATCAGTGCAATCATTAGCTAATGCTTACTCCATTTTTAGATGGTGTTAGCCACTTTGTAACAATGAAGTCATTATCACAGAAGAGGGATCTCTGGCAGCCTCTATGCTCCTCTGGATAATTTTGTTTAATAGCATCGCTGTCCAGAAATATGGGGGGAAATTTAGTAAGATGGTAGTTCTATTTCAGATGGGATCAGATTCTTTGGGGGAAATTTACTAAAGGAAATTTGTAAAAAAAAACAGGTGTATTTGTATCCAGAAATACACTTATTTTTGACATTTACTATCACGAAAATACGGCAATTCATATTCGTATTGATAGCACATCAATACGAATTGTCGTATTTTCGGGATAGTAAATGTAAAAAATAAGTGTATTTCTGGATACAAATACACCTGTTTTTTTTTTACAAATTTCCTTTAGTAAATTTCCCCCTATATATTATCTTCTAGAAGTTACTAAATAAATAAGAAGTAGATTCTGGTTGGCTGCCCATAGCAACATCCCATCTGATAAATAACACCCATCTTAGTAAATTTACCCCATTGTCAGAGAAAGCTGTGAAAGTGATAGTGATCACTTCATTGCAAAGCTTTCAAAAGGTATTGCCTGTTATAGGAGCTTATGTCCTGTTCTATTAAAATGTTAAAAGTGATTATACATAGTAATAATAAATAACCCTTAAAATGGATTAAAATCCAGCAGATAAAGGGCCTTATTCTGGTCTTTGCGGCTGGAGCCGAATATGCGGCCAGGACCGTGCGTCCTAAACCCCGCCTTCCGTATGGATCGCTCACTCCGTCCGAATGCGGTAAGCCGCTGACCGCACGGAGCACGAGTGGATTTCTCATGTATACACCTTCTCCATCTCTGGGAACCTCCCCCATCATTCGATGGTCGCAGACCATCGAATGCAGGACCGAGTGGTCAGGCAGCTCCCGCGAGCTCAGACCACTCGGGCATTTCTCCGTGCAAAAGCAGGGATCTGGGCGGGCAGCTGACATCCGGCAATGTCATATGTCCGCCCCCTACACGTGCGTCACGGCCGCATTACCATACGTACGCCCAGCGTTTTCATGGGAACGCCCATGAAACGCGGGGCGTATGCATATGTTAATGAGGCCAAACAGCCCTTCACGCCCCTCTCCTCCCCCTGTTCGTAGTGTAAACAATTCATGCGGAATTTGGACGTATGTCCCTTTCGCACATGCGCAGATATGCCTCTGCACATGCGCAAACACAAAACATCGGCAGAACGAACGCACGCGGACATATCCGCACCAACCAGAAAAAGGGCGGAAGTGAGGAGCACAACAAAGTATTGCAGCACTTTCCTTATAGAATGTATAACATAACTAGGAAGGCCAATCCCGGCAGAGCTGGCCCGAACCAATTTGATGTCCACCGCAACTAGTTCCGCTTCTGCCCCAGCACCCATCTCCCAACAGCGCACCCATCAACCAGCAGCACAGATCAAAGCATCGAACACCAATCACCACTCACCCATAGTTATCCTCAGCCAGAGACCTTTAGCTAGACATCAAGGGCATCGGCACCCCCATTCCCCATATTTTAAATAGGGAAGTTGTGTTGCTTGGAAGTGGAGTGGCTACCTTATACACATTACATTACACCAGCGGTTCTCAAACTGCGGGTCCTGACCCCAAAGTGAGCCCTGACCTTCTCAGCACGGGGTCGCGACTCCATGTTGCTGACCATCAGGCTGATGACTTTTCTAATCTCAGTCAGGGATTCAAGGAGTCTGAAAGATCTGTTGAGTTGTCTGTTATTTTAAACTCCTCACATCATTCTGTGCCTCCACAATGCTGCCATGCATGTGCTGTCTACATATGTGACGTGATAACCTTCTGCATCAACTTGCTGGGGTCATTATTTTTATTGTGTTATGGGGTCCCAGAGCAAAATAGTTTGAGGACCTTTGCATTACACCATAGTGTGCCATACTCACATTACATCACACAGCAGTGTCTGTCATTACCATTACTCCACATCATATTGCTCTTTCTATACATTACACCACACAGTAGTGCCCTTTCTACAGGTTGCGCTAAATAGCAGTGCACTTTTTACATATAATGCCATACAGTAAAAAACCCTAAACATTATTGCATACATTAGTAATGCCTTTATACATATAATACACATGTGCCACACATTATTACACCTCAACTCTCTGGCTGTAAAGAACTATAGCTATGGTGTTTAAAACAGTTTTGCCATTTCAATAACAATACAATCAAAACATGTTGACAACAGTATCACAATACAAACCGCTTTCACACTGCCAAAACGTTTTAAAATCTGGTATTTTTAAACGGTATTTAAAACGGGTCTAAGCCTTCAAATTGCAGTAGATTACCGTTTTAAATACCATTTAAGTACCATCAGTCAACCCGTTTAATCCCCTGAACACGTTTCAAGGCAGAATGCAGGGGACAGCCTATCACAGGTCTGTAATCTGTTGTTTTTACTAAATACCGTTTCAGAGCCATTCTCACTGCATGAAAAACGGCTCTGAAACGTGTAGGACTCTGCTTTTTAAACGGGTTGAAATACCGGTTATCTTTAACCGGTAAATACACTCTGGCGCTTTCCCACTGCAGCCTTAAACATTTTGAAATGGAAAAAAATGGCAATATACTGTTTAAAAAGTGCAGTGTGAAAGGGGTATAATTGTACTAGAACTTTGTGAAGACTGTTTAAATAAATACTTAAAGCATTTTCCAATGTAACAAGCACAGTAACACTCCTGCAACATAGTATATGAACACATTGTAACGGGATGCAGTTAAAATCCCGGCGGTCGGGATCCCGGCATTCAGAATCCCGACGCTGGAATCCCGACCGCCGAAATCCCGACACATTCTCCCTCCGTGGGTGTCCACGACACCCCTGGAGGGAGAATAAATTAGTGTGGACACCGGGCCCGCTGCGTGGCGAGCGCAGCGAGCCCGCAAGGGGGGGCGATCCACGTCCCCCCTTGTCGGGATTTTGGCTGTCGGGATTCCGGCGTCGGGATTCTGAACGCCGGGATCCCGACCGCCGGGATTCAATACTGAATCCATTGTTACATTCTATTTTTGTCTCATAACACTTTCAAAGGAGAATACAGTTTTAATTCTCTATGTCTATGTGCAACAGAACATAATGCACATACTGTACCTCAGCACATTAGTATTCATAAAAAAAGTAGGGGCTGATTAGAAGGGGTGCCGGGAGACTCACCGACAGTGGAGATCCCGACTCACAGGGGCTATTCTCCCTTGTGGGGGTCCACAACCCACAAAGAGGGTGAATATAACCCGTGGTGAGCGTAGATCACGCAGTGATCCCGCAAGGGGCTTCTTTGTGTTCACACCCCTGTCTGAACACTGGCAGTCGGGATCCCTGACTGACTGTCAGGATCCCCACTGTCGGATCCTCATACCACACCCATTAGCAGTAGATGGATTTGCAAAACAGCAAATCCATCAAAACAAAATGCAAATACAGAAAGAGGTGTCAAACACCTCCTCACTGCATGTGCAACCCCAGTGCTGTGGCTAAGGTTGCAGCCTGGGATGAAAGTAATGATGTTTCCTGCAAATAGCCATTTGAGTAAGCCTTCTAATCACTGGACAATTATTATTGGGATGCAGTTAGTATCCAGGTGTTCAGGATGACAGCATCCCGACTGCCAGAACTGCAACCTCGACAAAATCATGATGTAAATGTTGGAATCCCAACAGCTAGCCTCCCAATTTGGTAAATATAAATATAATGTTAAAGTTATATAAAGTTATCATGCATCCGGGGAAGAAGAGGGGGGGGGGGGGGTAGGTTTAGGCACTACTGGGACAATGTAGGGATAGACTGCGGCAGGGTGTATGTAAGATTATGATTATGAAGGGAGGGGGGTTAGGTAGGTTTAGGCACCTACAATGGTGGGGTTAGGCTGCAGGGCAGGTGGGTTAGGTTTAGGAACCAGCTGTGAGATTTAGGGTCAGACTGGTTGGGGGAGAGGGTTAGGGTCAGACTGCTAGAAGGGAGGGTTGGGGGGGGGGGGGCAGGTGGTATAAGTATACCTACCTGACCCTGTTGGGATTACATCCTTTGGGATGCCGAGATCTGTATTCTGGCTGCTGCCATCCTGACTGCCAGTTACCAGCTTTACACAATTCTATTCCGTGAGTCAATAATCCGCCTTGTCCAAAGTGTGGGGTGAGGTGATTGCAACAATTCAGCAGGGAAAGAGATTGCTGTTAAGGGGCATACACAAGGGGGGGAAATTCAGCCCCAGATCGCTCAGTGTGTACGCCCCCAGGGATGGTGAAGCGCAGCCCCGTATGCATGAGCTGCCATCCCTGCTAAGATCGCTGCGTTTTTCCTATTAACATAGGAAAAATGCTGCTCCACACGGATTGCTCAGCACACATTGCGGCTGCATTGCGGGTGTGCAGCAATGAGTGCTGAGCGATCCATGCTTAAGCATGTCGCTCAGCACCGGCTCCTCCACTGTGTGCATAAGGATTTAGTGAGAGGGAATGTTAACTATGTAAATAGTGTGGAGTCAGGAACCTTCTTGTCGACCTATGAAATATTTCTGTGCACTGTTTGCAGAGCTTTCTGTGCAGATTTACAGTTTCAGTCTACACTACATTATGTTTGGTAAAGGCTAAAGCTGTGGGCACACGGTGCACTGTACTAGACAGTCAAAATGACCTAACAAATTAGCCAGGATGCATGTGTACAGGCCTTTCCCCTGCGGATGATAGCGATGCATGGCCCCACCGCATCCATATCGCCCGCCAAGATAGACTGTGCAGGCAAGGCAATTTTATCTAAGAAGTGTATTTGGCTTCTTGGCCAAATCGGCCTTGGTCAAAAATGCCCATGGGCTGAGCCAAAGTTGGCTTAATCAAAATCGGCCTGCCCTCACACCATCTGTACACACCTTAACAGGGCTTGGAAGATCTGCAACTTGTAAGTGCATGTAACACTCACCTTTTCTGCTTCTGTGGAACCTCCCTGCATCCCCCGGCCACATGGAGCACCACCTGGGAGGAGCTGCATGCTGCCTCTGCAGCTAGCTCCCGGTGCTGTCAGCCAGCACAGCGGTAAGAAAACCTGGCTTTCACTCTCTCTAGGACAGGGATGTTGTTGAACTACACATTCCAGCATGCCCTGCTACAGTTTTGCTATTTGGGCCTGCTAAAACTGTTGCATGGAATGCTGGGATATATAGTTCAACAACAGCTGGAGGGCAGAAGGTTCCCCATCCTAGCTCTGCAGTTGTCCATTGGAACGTGTGTGTGTGTGTGGGGGGGGGGGGGGGGGGGATTAAAAACAATTGCAGAAGCCAGCTAGTGTCCCTCCTATACTAGCCCTGCCCTATGCATTTGCCTAAATTGCCTATGCCTAGGGCCGTCTCTGAATCCCAGGATGTGATTTTGGCCCAAAATTTCCGGGATTGAAGCCTTCAATCTAGGCATTTTTGGATTCATTTACAGATTCGCTGTTTAGTTATTTATGCCAGACAGTGCTGAGAACACTCTCCGGCTTCCATACGCTGCACTGCAAAGCCATTGCCCCCACCACCCTTCAGCTGCTCCTGCCCGCAGGACAGCAGTACCCAGCCGAGTGACGATAGAGCCTGGAGTGTCAATACCAGGAATTCCAGGATTGAGAGATTTCAATCCTAAATCCTGGGCTCAAGATTGTCCTCCCTAATCTAAACATTGCGGGGTTGGGCTGAGGTCCTGTCACTTACCCTTCTGTTTGTGAATAAGCTGTAGCATTCTTTAACTAGAATGGCTTTAATAATAACTGGATCCATAATGGCAAGAACTGGCTGTCTACCATCATAGAACCTAAAGAAGAAAATAAAAATCATATTACAGGTAACACCACTATTGGGGCACATATGACCTACTGTAAGTCAAAAACATATAAACTGCTTTTATTTCACATAGCAAAATGCACAACATGTACAGTAAATTGAAATGTAAGATGTTACTAAGTAATACAATCATTTATCTACACACATTGCTCAGTAAGGACATTCAGATTTCGTTATGGCACTGCATTATAGGCCATATTCTCTAAGCATCAAAAGTAATAAAATGGAGAGTGATAAACAGCCAGCCAATCAGCTCATGTCTGACATTTTTCAAACACAGTCTGTGATATGGCAGGTAGGAGCTGATTGGCTGTCTGTTTATCACTCTCCATTTTATCAATTTTGAAGCTTAGAGAATCTGGCCCTATATCTGTACAGCACTGAACTGATTTTAAGGGCATTCATCACCTACTGTACACACAGTCCTGGGCCTCGACAGTTTGTCTAGTTGGGGGGGGGGGGGCGGCAAAATTTCTAGTTACACCACTGGGTACAGTAGTCCTTCTGCAGCTCCAGGCATCCAACGGCAGCAACCAACTTAACCATGATGTATCGCCTGTATCACCTTCACAACAATCTACCAATTCACTGCATGCTTTTATTCTTACAGTGCAAGTTTCAATACAGTATGTTTGAAGACTAAAGACTATGCATTAAAAGTTACAAAGAATCATCTGTATATAAAAGTGGGGCACAATTAGAACCTTACAATGTAACATATTAATCCATTAACACCAACTTTGCTTTCATTCTTTAATTGTACTGACTGTGCCCAGCATGTATGGACAGCGATGATCGCATTCATCACCAGGGGGAAAGCCGCTCAGTGCATACACACTGAGTGGCTTTACCCCTGCCCGGCGCTGACAGCTGGGGAAGCCATCCTTAAAGCCGCTCATCTGCTGGTATAACCAGCAGATGAACGACTTTCCCGGCGGTGATGCGGGAGCGCGCAGCAGCGCTCACCGCCGGGGCATACACACTGGGCGGCTTTGAGATGAAAGCCGCTCAAACTGGATGTTTTGAGCGGCTTTCAGCTCAAATTCGCCCAGTGTGTATGGGCCTAATATCAGTCCCTCACTTTATATAGACATTAATAAATATGTAATGTATTTCAAACGCCAAATTTCTTCAACTTATTTCAGTCGCACATAGTGAAGTCAGCAAACATCCACCTTTACATTTTCTATGTAACCTAATCAAATAAATGATATACCATTGCTAAATACCATTACGTAGAGATTGCATCTCAACATATAGCTTTTTTCTGCATACTTAACATTTATGTTGCAGCTATGAGTCATAATTACATTTTACTGTACAAAAGGAATACAATTTTAATATATTTGATGATCGTAGGAGAGAAGATAATAGAGACAGTGGAAGAAAGGATGGTAAATGGGTGGGATGGGGTAATTGTCATGTATGTGTCTCTTTTCATTATTGTCAAAAGAACTCTTTGGGGCATACATACGGGGTTATTTTTAGCCCTATTTCTAAGCGTTCTTTCTACAGTAGATCGCTTAGAAATATGAATGGATCACTCAGTACGTATGCCCCCGAGCGATTTCGAGATGAGGTCCCGTGTGGCGTCATCGTCTGACTAGATCTTGACTACAACGTACAATATTGACTACAATGTGCGTATGGGCGATCTAGCTGCCAGGAAGCACAGGGGCGATTTCCCCAGCCTGCATCACTTAGCATGCAGGCTAGAAGAAATTGCCCCGTGAGGGCACTGGATGGAGCATTTGATTAAAAACATAAGTTTCTCCCCTGCATTAGTTAGATAGATAGATAGATAGATAGATAGATAGATAGATAGATAGAACATTACACTTCATTAACATACAACATATCAAGAGTGGTGACCATCAGGTAAGATGAAAGAAAACAGACAACACATTACATCACATTACTCTTTTACCTTTGACAGTTACTCTTAAATTGGTAAACCACTAAACAAAAAAGGAGCTTACCCCCAAACTTTTCCATATTTTTTGAAACATTCCATGTCAAATTCAAAGATACCCTGAAGAAAACAAAATTTTTGGGCACATTATTAAGGTAAATACATATTTAGAGCATTATCTCCGGTATATACTGTTTTGTTTAAATGGTTTCTTGTATCAGCTTTTATATTCAAACCTTTTTACTCCTGCACATTGTCAAAGAGTTTGAAGAGACACAAATTAATTTCTTTAATCTTCCTCTATTATTGAAAACATAACATACAAAATATGGGGGTGTGGCCTTGACATTTAGGGGTGTGGCCTTACCACATTGTAAACATTGTTCTGGTGCAAGATTGAGAAATGTTGTCCTCATATAAAGGGAGTTGGTCCTATGGGACCCTAACCTATATTAATTGAATCAGAGGTATACATTTACTAAGATGGGAGTTTTATTGAAGATGGGATGTTGCCCAATATATTGGGGGTTAGTCTAATTTATTCGGGCCCCCTGCGTTCGTTCAGTGTAGTGCCCTTAAATGTTAACCCCTCTCTTGGAATATACAGAGACAACTCATTCCAATAACACAGTGATTTTCAACCTTTTTACATTGTGGCACACTAAATAAGATTTTAAAATTGCCAAGGCACACCATGAGATCCCCACAGGGCAAAACACATTGGCCCCCACAAGGAAAAAAAAAACTTATTGGCCCCCATATAAAAACCAATCACACTGGTCCCCACAGGTAACAAAAAAAAATGCTGAAAAAACGTCAGGGAGAAGCAAAAAAAAGGATGTAATGGCCCTGACCAAATATGTGTCATTATATGTTTATTGTTGTATTGTGATATTTGTTATTTTTCATTTCATTATAATGTGGGCTACAGGGTAGGGTGTTGCTTTTCAAATACTCATTAGCAGGGCCGTCTTAACAGCAGTGTGGGCCCCTGGGTAAAGCAATGCACTGGGGCCCTTACCCATTCTCTTCTCCTAGGGGTGGGGGGTGCTATCAGCAGCAGCTTTGATGTCCCATGGGTGGCAGGGGGTTCTCTATCTTCTATTTAACATGTAGGACCTGGAGCAGTAACTTCTGCTAATTACTCCTTTACTGCACAGGTGGTGGGAGGGTGAACACTAACGTGTGGAAGGGGGCACTGAGCTGAATAAAGGGTCTCTTGTAAATGACTTCCAGGGAGGTAGGGGGTGTTTTATATGCAATAGAGGGTTGGACAATGGAGTGGGCTTAATATTCATCATTTTCCGGTGGAAGTGCAGCTTGTTTGACTGCAGATATCGCCATTATCTGGAAATAGATTTCTTAGCCTTCAATAGTATTAAAGCTTACAGTCCCAACTTTCAGGAGGTGCAGGGGACTTGGGGATCAGAAATCAGGATTGAGCCAGAGCAATCCATTGTCAAAAATATAATACTGTACACCAGACGTTTGGAGCTGGAGCAGGGACCGGCTACTGGAAGGCTATCTCTGGTTCTGGGCATGATAGAGACAAGCCGCTAGTGTCGACAGAAAGGGGAGAGTCCCAGCTTTTGGAATATACTCTCAGAAAGTCAGAGAGAACCTGAGAAATATGACCGGGAATTTCAATTAACAGGTTGGATGTGGACTGCTGTTTTGAATTTGGATATCTCCTGTTCCCCAGGGCCGATTTTCAAAATTCTGGTATCCCTGGAAAAAGGGGATCCTCAGCTATCAGCATATGGCCCTTATACACCTGGGGCTCCTGGGCAAGTGCCCATTAAGCCCATACGAAAAGAAAGCCCTGCTCATTAGTAATAATAACGACAAGTCTGGTGCTTAAAATATAAAGGTACAGTAAGGTTTATTAAGCGACGTTTAGGATATCAGCTTACAGAATGTCGATATATGAATATCAACATGGTCTGAATGTTGATATTTAGAATTGCAATAGCGTCTCAATGTGGACATTCGTAATGTTGACAATGTTATAAATACGACGTGTTCAACATTTTAACATAATGATGATGTTCTGTTTACTCACATTCCTGTTTTCCAGGAAGGTCCCAATAAATGGCAGCGGCTTAGGACCGGGTATTCCATGCTTTAGGAACACTCTGTAAGGGATCACAGCATAGCTGGGAAAGAGCAGAAAACCATTGAGCTCTGTATGTTTTATATTTACACATAACTGTTAAAGATGTGTGACATTATTTTACATAGCAATGTTACCAGTAAACAGGAAGCTCTCACTATTATATTTAATGTACATAAAGCATAAAATGAAATATTAACACGTTCAATTATTAGTAATTTCACATAGTAGTTTAAATGTGTATTTGTGTTTATAGCTAATATTTGTTTCTGAGGTATATAGACTCAGTCCAATACTGCCCACACACTGTGCAACTTTCATTTACCAAATGTCCAATATAATAATTAGAGAACACAAAGTAAACGGCGCTGAAGGACTATAACACGTGTATTTTAATAAAAAAAAAAATTTATTTAGACAATTAAAAATGTATTTATATTACCACCGGCCGGTGAGACAAATTAATACAGCATTAGCTTAATATAACATTGTGCATTAAAGCTTTGGTAAATAATTAAAAACTCTATTTGCCTCAAGCATACAGCATAGTTATAAAAGAAAACTGGGTGGGGGCATAGGCTGAGTTAAGGCCAGACCGGGCAGTGAAATCGTGCCAAATCGCAGGTATAGACACCCGGTCCGACCCAATGCGCGGTCCGGTGCGCATCGGGTCAGAGTCTGGAGGTCGGACCGGCTGCACATAAGATTTGCTAAATCTTATGTGCAGCCGGGCAGGGGACACAGAGGCGGCGGATGCTGGCGAGGGAGATGGGTGGGGGAACCGGAGCAGGGAGCTGTCAATGCTCCGTCCGGTGGAGGGAGCAGGGGGGGCGGGGACGCTACTAGTAGTGCAGAGGCAGCTGACGCTGCGGGGGACACAGGCGGCAGTAACGTAGAGGCAGGCAGGGGGAGCCGGGAGCTGTCAGCGCTGAAAAAATAAAAAAGCCCATACAATGAATGGGCAGACTGTGATTGGCTGAGCGCTCTCTCAGCCAGTCAGCAATTGGCTGAGAGAGCGCTCAGCCAATCACAGGCCACCCATTCATTGTATGGGCTTTTTTTTTGACAGCTCCCGCTCCCCCCGCCTGCCTCTACGTTACTGCTGCCTGTGTCCCCCGCAGCATCCGCTGCCTCTGGGCTACTAGCAGCGCCCCCCAGCCACCTCGCAGCGTCCTCCACCCGCCACCTGGATGTCCCTTGCCCCCCTGCTCCCTCCACCTTGTAGCTCCCCGGGAGTTGCAAATGATACCTTGCATGCGATGTATCATTTGCAAAACTTGGCACATCAGTGCCTAATCGTGTGTCCCCCTCCCGGGGAGCTGCAGGGGGAAATCAGGTCCGACTTGTCCTTTAGACATCCATTCTGATTGCACATAGTAGTTAATAACTTTGGTTCAGTCAGTAATAGGTTAATACAACCACACACTTTCTCAGCAGCTTTTGTGCTAGTCCCAGCAACAAATGCACTTTCAGTTGGAATTTTTAGTAAGGTTAGGCTGGCAAAGAGTGAGTTAATTGTTAAACAGCAGTGTGTTAGTCACTCACAAATTTCAAATTTCACGCTCATCTAAGCCTTATTGCAAGACTCTTATTATGGCTTTAGAGTCAAATTTCAAACACACACAATGCGCTCTAATCAGACCCAGCATGAATATCCAATACAGCGCTGTGTATATGTAGAGTAAAAATGTATTACTTATGCTCCGTAGTTGTGTCAAACATTTGCACCTTGCACGCCTGGAGCGGGTTCCCGGCCGGTGGTATCTCCAGTTTATGCAGCCTTCTCTAGAACGCTCTGCTCTGGCTATTTGGTCTCCCAGGATCCGGTGGTGAATGAAAGCAAACAGGAAGTCACTCGATGACGCATTTCCCCGCCTCTATCCTCGCCAGCGGCTTCATCAGAAGCCACTTCATCACCATCTGATGAATTTCTCGGCTCCTGATTGGCCGCTAGGCGGCCAATAGAATCTTTCGGAGGAGAGACGCTGAAGGTGAAACATCAGCGTCTCTCCTCAGTCCGAGCGGGTACCAGCCGGGTGATGCGCGACTTGGACTACAGCGGAGAGAAGAGGACGGGATCTTCGCCAGAGGACCTGGTAAGTAGGATTTCCTTCCACAGGTCCCCATATGGATTTCTTCGGATCCTGGAGCCTCGGACCCCGGACTCTGCAGCCCTGGAACCCAGGACCCAGGATCCCGGGACCTACAGATGGAGCGGGACTTATCTATCCAGGGGATGGCGATGGCGACGCCAGCCGCCATCCCCTGCCCCGCGGCATCTGTATGCCGGAAGGGGACGCGCGCGCACGGGGTGCGCGCGCGTCCCCTTCCGACGGTGCTGCCGGCGGTCGCTCGGTGTCTACACCGGGTCCCCGCACCCCCCTGCAGACCCCTGAAGCCCACCGCAGCCCCCTGAAGCGGGAGGCGGACAGGATTGCGTCCGCCTCGCCGCCCGGATACTGAGACGCGCGTGCGTCTCAGTCAGATGGAGATGCGATTCGCCAGCAACAATAAGACCCGCTCCATCTGTACCTACGGGCTCAAGATAGGTAAGTATCAGTGTGTTTGTGTAATGTATGTATTAAACTTTTATTTTTCTGGGTTGTCAGTGTGTTTATTTAACTATTTCTTGAACTGTAGAACTACAAGTGCCAGCAGGCCCTGTAATGCCCCACATGCTGGGACTTGTGGTTCTCCAAGTCCCAGCATGTGGGGGAGGCTTGCTGGGACTCATAGTTCCACAGTATAAGACAATAGTTTATTCTTTTTTTTTCATCCCGGTGACCACCGCTACAGGGTCACCGGGGACAGCACCAGGTCAGGTAAGTCCTGGAGAGGGGGACCCCTTTATTGGGGGGGTCCCCACTCCCCCAGGACCCCTGGCCAGGCTGACTGGTGCTGGTTAGGGCAGTTGAAGGGGGGGGGGGGGGGGGGGGGATGCCGTTTTTTTTTTTACGGGTACAATGAATACCCCTTTTTTTACCCGTTTATCAAATACCAGTATTTGTTAAACGGGTAAAGCTAATGGAGCATTCCCACTAGAGCTGCAGTGGGAAAGGGGTATAAAAGACCATTTTTAAGCCTCAATAATAATCTTTAATGATTGGCCTAGTTAAGCTAATTAAAAATTTCAAAATGCCTAATTAATAGCAAAGAGTCCAAAGGGTTCTGAAGCAGTCCCAACATTTTCCCCCTAAAATACTGATTTTTCCTGCCTTTTTATCTGCTCAGGGGGTGTGCAAAAAATACAAAAATTCAAGTTAACAGTGAAAATGTCTGGCACCAGCCACCTTGCACCTACGGGATGCGGTCATCTATTAGAATTAACTTAGGTCTACAGTCATTAGGTCGACCCCACTAGGTCGACTGGCAGGAAGGTCGACATGGGCCAAGGTCGACATGACTTAAGGTCGAATTTGCATAAAGGTCGACATGAGGAAGGTCGACTGGTCATAAGGTCGACATGGGGTTTTTCACTGTTTTTTGAGCCGACATGTGCCGACAGGCGGTATTTCATGCCCTACCATCCACTAGGGCGTGTAGGAGATTATTAAAGCTGTGGCGAGTGAAGCGAGCCAACGTGCCCGAAGCATCGCGAGCGTTGCGAGGGTCCGATTTTCATTGCCAACTGTGTCCATGTCGACTGTGTCGACATTCGGATAAAAAAAACAGTGAAAAACCCATGTCGACCTTATGACCAGTCGACCTTCCTCATGTCGACCTTTATGCAAATTCGACCTTAAGTCACGTCGACCTTGGCCCATGTCGACCTTAAGTCATGTCGACCTTCCTGCCAGTCGACCTAGTGGGGTCCACCTAATGACTGTAGACCTAAGTTCATTCTGAAAGATGTACCGATTCCGCACCTACTTAACCCTCAATGTCAAACTGTCCATTTATCTGCTATATCAGTAAGAATACATAGCAACATACAGACATACATGGGTTGCAAAAGCCTCTCTTGTTCCCAAATAAAGCTATATTGTTGTCAATTGTTCATCTTCTCTAACTAAAATAGCCATATATGTATCTTTTTATATAGTCAGTGTGTTTATTACCTTGCTCTTATTACTACTGAACATGATTAAGGAGTGTCTCGTACAAAGCTGGCACTTCTTAATGTTAAGCAAACATATTCTAGCGTCTGTATATAAAGCAATTACTATGACACATTTACTTATAGATAAACAATGGGGTCAATCCAGTTAAATGATAAGGGGAGTGGTATTCAACATCAGGAGCAGTAACCTACAGGTCAGATAAATCTCATAGTGTATGGGGGCCTTAACTCACACCACTCATGGCCTGGTTTCACCCTGAATTTGAGCTGCTGTTGCTGCACTGACTCATGGTGTAGAGAAAGGATTACCTAGTCGGATTGGTATCTATTTGGTAGAGCAACTGTAAAAACTCAGTCAATATATTTCGACCTCAAAAGATTGACATACAAAGGCTCAAATGGTTGACAAGTGAAAGGCAGACAGATTCAAAAGGTCAAAAGAGCCGCCACTGGTCAACACACATATGACCGATGCAAGTTTTTACATTTTCCAATTTTTTTTTGAACTTTATCATCATTTACCATGTATGTGTATATGCACTACGTTTAGGAACAGTAATACCTCAGATATGGTGAAACTTTCCAAATGTGTCAACCATGTTGACCTTTAGACCATGTCGACCTTTTGTACTTGTTGACAGGGCCGGCGCCACCACTAGGCAGCTCTAGGCATTTGCCTAGGGCGCCGGCCACTGGAGGGCGGCAGTTTGCCCCTCGCCCCCCGCATGGAGGTGAGCGGAGGAGCAGAGACTGGAGCTAGCAGGAGCGGGCAGGGGTGTCCGTGCCGTGGGGGTACCACTACCTGCGGCGCTGTGTATTAGGCGGCAGTGTCGGCAGGGTCCCTGCAGTGATTAGCAAATAACTAGCGATATCCGACGGCGCCGAAGCGTTGCTGGGTTTGAAAACACTTGCCGCACACTGATTGGCTGAGATTCCCTGGTGGGCACTGGGGCGCCACCCCCCCCCCCCTCACCTGGGGCGCTCCGGTGCCTTACACTTTTGACTCTGTTGACCTATTAACTGTCTTTTTACTGCGGATCTATTGAACCACACCCTGGAGAATCTGTTCTTATTGCTAAATTACACAATACTGTATGTTTACTAAAGGATCAAAACAGCAGCTGCAGCAAGTTGGCATTGCCTCTCTATTGCCGGGAAGCAGAAACACAGTATAGGGCTGTGGCAGTAACCATAGAAGAACAGGTACAGGATATACACCTTTTGCCCAGGTTACAGATACAGGGCCAGATGTATCAAGCTTCAAAAAGTGATAAAATGGAGAGTGATAAATAAGCAGCCAATCAGCTCCTACCTGTCATGTTACAGGCTTGGTTTGAAAAATAACATGTAGGAGCTGATTGGCTGGTTGTTTATCACTCTCCATTTAATCTTTTTTTGGAG